>NW_027272232.1:625000-1024954 GCF_040938485.1 Diadema antillarum
GGAAGTATCACACAACAGCCTAAGCTTACCTATGTATGCTCTCGATGAGAGCGTGATGTCGAGGCTCATACCCCGAAATCCCAAGACATTTTTTATCAGAATGTCACAAAAAATGAAACAAAATTGTTTTTTACTTCAAGTCTCCTGTGAAATCACACATTTCCTCGTTTAAATAGAGTCTGTTACGTGTTATTTAGGCCACGAATACAGAAGTTGTCAGGCCTAGTGCCTGTACGATGGTGCTTCGTAGTCGATCAGTCACATGCATGCGCCCATCACCGGCCGCGTATGTCGCAGTGCAGTAGCCTCCGCGTACCTCTATGGTACGTACAATGTATTATATCAGCAGTTCCTCGGTAGTCACTGTACTAGAGCTGTGTACGCCATATACAGTGTACATGTATTTAGCGAGTCTATTTTTTCGCGAATCGGGACTTGCCAATAATTTCGCGAGTGCTTAACTTCGTGGTTGTGGAGTACACTACGGAAGGGGGAAATATATACGGAAAGAGAGTTAATATTTTCTAGTGTTTTTAAATTCGCAAAAAGCACCAGGTTCGTGAAATTGGCGAAAAAAAAAAAAAAAAAAAACTCGCGAAACATTCGGCGTACGTGGATCGCTAATACTAGGATACCACGCAATCAATGCGCGGGCATCGGCTAGTCGAAGGCTTGACTTGGCCGGCCGGCCTATCTGGTGATGAAATAAACGATACAGAGCACTGCGATTTTCATCGATAGTGATAAAACTTTGATGGACTCGGTGAAGTAATGAATGGATCATGCAGTGAATTTGTGAGGGTACCTACAATGTAGCTCTAGCTAGACAGAATGCTGATGAGCTGTGAACGGGAGTACGGAGTGAGTTAGCCCGACCAGACGTTGTAAGTACGCTGTGAAAATACCTGTCGCAACGTACCTACGTACAGCGACTGGGCTGTGTATAAGGAGTGAGTGTGATGTGATACGTAGCCCGACCAGACGCTGCGCTACTTACAGCGACTGGGCTGTGTTCAATTAGGTCTACGGCTGCTCTGAAGTACGAGATCACGTCAGCACTAAGCTCGGTTCATTTTCAGTTCAGAATTAAAAAAAAAACAACTCTTACCCATCTAAATTTTGAAGTCTACCTGGCATTGGTCCTGCGTCACCAACATTGTCCCCTGGCCTGCCGTGTGGCAAGGGCTGAGTACAGTCGTACTGCAATCTCCACTAAGTCCGTCCGCTTCAACCGGACCGCCCTGGGCCTTCCCCACTAGCTCGCCCGTAGCGTCTCGCTCCTGCGCCCCGCCGTACCACCGTGCGGCTCGTCAGCAACATCTATCTCTCCAACTTCACCACTAGTTTCATCATCGTTATCATCACTAGTGTGTACTGTATCACTCAGTTCATCATTGCTCCCACATTCAAATTCCTCCAAGAAATCATCCTGATCATCACTGCATATTGCCTTAACGTACGAAGTCGTGCATTATCGAAAAACAAACTTCCAAAACTTTGTATGCAAATACTATGTACAACAACTTGTATGATACAATGCATGCATTATGCGCGCGGGGGCCTGCGGCGCACGAGACCTTGCGCGATTCCTTTCATCCCATGACGTCATCAGCAAAGCCTCGAAATTTACGCTGTGACCTAGATTTCAGGGGGGTGACAGGTGTAAACTTTCAATATCCATTAACTCCACTTCAAAAAGGCCATTTTAAACGATGTAAACGACAAATTGTCTATGTGTCCTACTCTTTGACTTCATATATAATATTTTTTTTTTAGTATTCCCCTTTAACTTCTGATTCAATGGAAAATTTCGCGCAAGGGATGTTTGAATAATCTCGTAGATGAGAAAGATATTGCTACCTATAAAATCACTTTTAATAAAGTACGTGTATACCCTCACGTGGAGTCTGTTGGGCACGTGGACGTCACTGATTTGGATAATCGCAAGAATTAATCTCTCAATGAAACAAGGTTCAGCCTCTGGTACCCAGACTATACACGTGCATGAATAGCTCGTCTAATAGTCGTAACGAAAATGCAAGTATATACACGTAGTCCGTCATACAGAAAGTAAGACAGTTGCCATGTCTCAGTACATGAAACCATACACACGAAGAAATGAATAAAGAGATCTGTATTTACAAACAAGAAAGTAAACAAGCGATTTATTTCCCCTGTGGATCATGAAACAAATCATTTAACCATATTACACATCCATCCATACATTCATACATGTTATATCCAAATACTGTATAACTATTGTTCATTTCTGTTGATGAAAAGGTGTTCACTTTTTGAAAATCAGTGCCAAATCTATACTGCGTAATAGCGATTTATTAGTCGTATGCATGTAGCGGGTTCCGGGCATTGAGTTCAAACGTAGTCATAGAAAAAAAAAAGATAGATTCAAAAAGAAAGAAGAGTTTCGTTGTTTTTTTTTTTTTTGTCTGTTTGTGTTTTGATTGTTGATTCACCTTCAATACAACCTTAACGAATTCATATTATGTCTTCTGCAATGTATTCAATACATTTACTGGTGAAACAGAAAGTTCTTTTGATAACATTCAATATTACAAAGTCCATACGTCGGACGGTGAAATATCTCATTTCCGGATGTAATTCCCATCCCCTATCCCTTCAATTCGTAATGTTGAAGGTTACATAACGATAAGACGCGCAGCCATCCATAAGCACTATCAAATTCGACTACATGTACTGTTGAAATTTGTTTGGTTAAAGTTGCATCGAAACCAAACGGGTGTAGACGCAAGGTTAAAAAATAGTGTCTCTACCGATAAATTTTGACGAAAGAAAAGACTGTTACGTACATGACCAGCTACATTTATGGAAATATAATCTCTATCCGCTGAATATATACATGGATTCTTCAACGGGATTTTCTTTTCATTCTCTCGTCGAAGAATTTAAAAGCTTATCATAACACGATTGTCTTTGAAGATGGAAGTATAGTATGACATTAGATAAACTGATTGATACATTTGATATAACATAGTGACATGCCCTGTGACGGCATCGATAATAAAACAGTCGATATTGACTTCTAATACCACTGATTACTACTGAAAGCATGTTAGTGAAAAAAAAAGTTTCCTATGCTGTGTCTTCATCTACAGCGAGACACGCGTCATAGTTTCAAATGTCATGTACATCATAATTATGTCAAAACGTACACATTGCTTATATATATCAAATCCAATCAGAAGCACATTTAATGCTATAAAAGATCATACATGTAGGCTACAACCGTAATATCAATAAACCCTTTACATCATTATGAATCATAATAGTACAAAGTGTAGGACCTACATGTACGAGCTATATCTGACGCGAAATATACAATATACATGTTAATACATTGTACATGCATGTGACCGTGCATCACAAAACCAACAAAAAGTCGCAGGTAATGTGATTTCACATGACGACACAAAAATTTACAGGTGAAAGGGTCAACATAGTCCATTTTAATTTTTTTTATATTTCTGAATAAAAAAAAAATAATCTCCACATTATGCTAGAGTTTGGATCATAAAACGACTGGGAAATGGTGTTGTTAGGAATTTTCCCAGAACATTTCTATTATTATTTTTAGAATGGTAGGCCTACATGTCTTAGAGGCCCTTTTTCATTTATCAAAAATCCTTTCCACACTTTTCACTTTCAACCCTTATCATCTTTTTAATTAGTTGGGGCTACTGCTTTGAAGTTAGAATTTGTTATTGGCAGATTATGGTAAAACAGCATGGCGTTTTTCAGCTTCATCTGATACACCCTTCATTGTTCGTGGTGTTTACGATTCTGTTTTTGTTCCATTCATTGCACAGTTTGCATGGCTTGGTAAAATCGCTTGAATACTCTATTACACTGTATTAGCTCTTCCTGGTACGCCCTTTTCCTCAGTGCATGTTTTCCATCCAATACAGTTTACTAGGAATGGTTAGGCATCATTATAAAGCTCAGAGTCTGCTCTTTCAGAATCTGTCTTAACTTAAAAACCATGTATAGCGATTTTTTTTTTTTTTTTTTTTTGGGGGGGGGGGGGGGGAGGTCTGTGATGCAAGGTCACGTCATGTATCACGATATCCCGGACTCGATTAACATCGCAATAAATAACATTATTCTAAAAGCAACACACTCGATTATAAAATTCAAAGTGAATGATACTTATAGTGACATGCAAGAAATCTTGCCAATTTATCTTTAAATTCTTGGCGCACAAACAAAAGACATGGTGATATCCTTACTTAATGTTACATAACAAACCTATGTTGGAGAAACGCAATGTATATCTTACATGTAAAGGAACCTATGTTCGTTACCTTTTGTCGCAAGTGCTCCTGACTAGTGCCAATTTAACTGGTCTCTTCATCTTAGTTGCCGATGTCGACAATGTAAACCGCCAATGTAACGAGCATACAGTACAAACGTATCACCGAGCTGACTCAATATCTTGTTGTTGATATTGAGAGGTAATTCAAAATTCATAACGTTCAGCCTTTCCTATCTTAAATACAAAGCACCTCAGAAAACGCAAATTCGTGCAGTGGTATGCCAACAATATTGTTGTTATAACTCCTTCACGAAAAACCCTTCAATCTTTCTGGTACAAGTACCATTGGCTCACTACGTGGGACTCGTGCAAGCTTTCTAAGATTTGATACTCTGTACAAGTGTGTCTGAGAGATTCATTAAATGAATCTTTCTACGGAAAGAAAACTGCGACGGAAATTCTTTCTGCATTAGCCATTTAAGAGATATAACCGCTATCCAAGATTATCTAGACGCACTGACTGTTCCAAAGGCAACAACGCAAATAAAAGCATCTACAGGGAGAATGACAGTTCAATGAACATGGCAGGAAATTGTAAAATCACAAACATAATTTACAGAGAGAGAGAGAGAGAGAGAGAGAGAGAGAGCGTTTTGAGAAGTGGCTTGAGGTAAAAGAGTACCAGCATCACATGTTTACAAAATTACAAGTACACGTATCTTCATCTTCAACTTCGAGAGCTCAGTCTTAACACACACATACACACACACACACACACACACACACACAGACAATCCCTGATACCCGTGAAACAGCATACACCCCTACGGTAATAACAACCAAATTTCTAAACTAAAAAAGTATTGAAATAAAACAAAAAGCAAGAAATCGCATGTCATAATCTCTACAGCTCTGGACTATGAGAGTAAATTTCCCGTGATGATTGAGCGTCAGCTGCAGCAACTCTGATCATCTTTCAGAGACTTGAAGCTATAGGCTGCCATGCGTTATGTAAATCTGGGATATTAGTCCCTCACTCCTTTTTTTTTGTTTGTTTCAAAGAGACAAAAGAGCATTGCAGTAACACAAAAAGCAAGAAATCACATGTTATAAACTGTACAGCTCTGGACTTGAGAATAAATTGGCTGTAATGATCAAGCGTCAGCAACTGTGATTCATAGACTTGAAGCTCCAGACTGCCATTATGAAAAATGTGGGATATCAGTCCCTCACTCCTCTTTTTTTTTAGGGGGGGGGGGTTGTTTTGAAAGAGAGAGACTCTCATTATGTCTGGGAGACACAGGAAACCCAATTCTGCGGCATTCCTGGCTTTCAAATTAAGTACTTAGATTTCATTCAAAGCATATTCCCACATAAATATGAAGTTTCATCAGATAGAACCTTTATAGGTAAATTACGTCTAACTCTGGAAGAATGCATTCAACCGCACCATTTTACAGCTGGATTGTCCAATGCATTTCAGAACGGTCAGAAAAAATGGGGAATAACTGCGTTATATGCATGTTTTATTGGAGTTTGGCTAATAACATTTATAATGGTCAAATTCTCATGAACACGATATATTTGATCTTCCATGGAATGCAGTCAGGAGTTGTCATCGTGCTCTTGATCAACGAAAATTAATCTGATTCTGACTCAGATTTCTCGGGTGTTTTCAGAACACTCGGATCCGGATCCATAGTCTCCCCATCAATCATCTCACAAATCTTCTCCGGGAGCACCTCGTGGTAAGGTATTTTGTTCTGGAGGACAGCCCTCGCGGCCATTTCTTCCAAGGTTGTGATACTAGACGTACGACCCAGCATGTCAGCAAGCTCTTTGCTGTCTTCATCATCGGAACAAAAACCGTCATCTTCCGTCAAAATATTCACAGGAGTGCCGTCTTCATCGTTTATCTTGTCCACAGGGCAGCCATGACGTATCAAAATCCTTGCCAAGTCAACAATGAAAGATGAGTCACGCGCAAGTGATGTTGAGTATGCCAATAGATGAAGCATCGTGTTGTTTTTGTCGTCCACGTATGTAACGTCATCGTACCAGAGCAGCTTGCACAGTACACGCTTAACACGATTAAGTGATTGCCTAGTCATTCCACTATACATGTTATCCACATATGCTTCTGCTAGTTTGCCCATGACGTGAAATGTAAGTGACCCAGCTGTATATTTGTCAAGGTCTGAAGGAGAAAATGCGGTTCGAACTTTAGTAATAACTTTCCCTGCTGTCTTGATCATGGACTCAAGGAGTTCAGGCTCAGAAAAATAGAATGCAAAATCAAAGATTAATTCACCAAAGATTTCCAGCAGATGTGGACCCTGCTCAATCAGGCAAGACTGGCTGACGTGTTGAATGACATTCTGATACTCAGTGACAACCTCGCACCCACGGGCAACGATGCTAGGGTCAATTTTATCTAATGATACACCAAACAAAGGAGATATTCCTTCAATAACAGTCCCAAGCACTGCATTTGACTTCGATTCACATAACAGTATATACTTGAATATATTGTAACCTACAGAGGATTTATCATGCTGCATACACTCACTTGCAAAGTCTGCCATGGGCCTGAAGAGATATTCCCCCTTAGCCCCTTCAGGTACGACTCTATCCCCAATAAGAAACCACTGGACATGCATTGCATGCTTGTCTTCTTTCATAGCTTTAACATCAGTAAGTGAATATTTTTCTGTGCATTGAAAAATGGCTTCAAGCTCTGGATCAGCTGCAATCTCAGGAACATGACAGCGCTTGGAAATGACCTTGCACAATGTATTGTACGCATGGTTGTGCCATTTATCCATGTATAGCGAGAAGCCCAGCAATTCCAAAGAGGTGACCTCATCCAGTTCTTTCATTCCACTTCCACTGCACTGTGACATCAGAAATTCCACCACGGAAGCAAAGCGAGACAGTGCTGCTACATGGACAGGAGTAAGTCCTGCTCTGTTTTCCCTGAAAGTAGCACCATGCTGAAGAAGTGTCTGCGCAATTTTATTTCTGGTCTCCTCGGCAATGTCCTGTCTCCAGTCCGGGTGTTTCCTGCAGGTAGCATGTAAAGGTGTGTCACCACTCCTTGGAGAGGAGACATTTGGGTTTGCACCACTCTCCAAAAGAAACCTGACAATGTCTTCCTGTCCCTTTTCACATGCAATTATCAAAGCAGTCCTTCCGTCAGATGCAGTGGTATCTACGACACCCTCCTTGGTGTGATGGGCCAAATAGTTCTGGATGCTCTCAAGCCCTGCTAGTTCATTGTCTGCCATTGCCTGTGCCAAAGAGGGCGTCCTCTCCTCTCCCCTATCATTCGACGAACCTGCAGGGGATTCCATGACTGGCGTTACACGCTCTCCCTCACAGCTAACCGTGTCTGTCAAAGCTGAAAGATTGGATTACACACAAACAAAATGACTAACAGTGCGTACTGAATTTTTGGTAATGAGTGAGAGACATTTGACATAATATGTGACACTGCACCTCAAAACAAACAAAAAGTCGCCAGACATAAATTTTTATTTAAGACCATATTCTGAAAGAGCAGACTTTAAGCTTTAAAATGATGTATAACTCAAATCAAATGGACTCTCCTAACCTATCTAAATATTGGAAAGAAAGCACAAACTCAGGAAAAGTGTGAACTGAGAAAAGAGGCTTTGAAGTGCAGTGTCTATTCAAGCGCTTATTCTTTGCCAAACTGTGCTGGCTGTGCGATGAATGGGACAAAAACAGGAAGTAAACCACCAGAGTAACAACAATGAAGGGATTATCAGATTAAACTGAAATTAAGCATGCCTCCTTTAACACATTCTGTCCATAATTAATGCCAAAGTTCAAAGCAGTAGCACCATCCTTTCAAAAGTTATTAGAGTTGAAAGTGAAGAGTGTGGACAAGGTTTTTCGGAAGTGAAAAAGGGATTCTAAAGACACACATAATCACACTATTCTACCAAAAATGTTTGAGACAAACTGCTAAAAAACACACTTTACTGCCCGTTTTATGATCCCAAATTTTAGCATAATGTAAAAGAAGACCCGCTCTTTCAGATAATATGAAAAGGTCAAGTTCGGCTAGATTGACCCATTTCACTTATTTTCAGTCCTCACACAAAACCAGTGTGTGCGACTTTATGTTCGTTTTGAGGTGCACAGTCACATATATTGTTTTATTGTTTCGTTAGTATAGATATCAACTGAAAAATATAGCACAGGGCTGTCAAACCTGTAATACATAGATGATAAGGGCTGGCATATCCGTTTTGTGCGTATGTGTGTGTCTTTGTTTTGCTGTTCACACACATAAAAGACAATTGGTACCCAGGCATCACGGTATGATGTTTAAGAAACACGACTTGTATTTTTACTACAAATGACAGAACGAAGATTGTACTTGTTACAACAAAATAAAAATGAAAATCTCACTTTTTAAACGTCACAAGTCTGCAGGTTTTTTTCAAGTTACATTGAATTTCCTGCTGTCAAGGTGACGTTCAACAGAATCTTTGGAATAATAATTAGCATGATGCAATGGGACATAATGATACGGAACATTCCATGACTTTCACAAAATATGAAAATGACATGTGAATCACATGTCTCTGGCATTTAGAAGCATCAAAGTCATATCACCAGAGTGACATGCTTCCTTGGGTGCACGTCACACCCATAACGAGTCACATAACGAGTCACACAACGAGTCATACATACGAGTCATAACCTCCAAGTCACACAAGGCCCACGAACTCGACATCAAGTAAGCCAAATAAAGCCCATAACTCCGACACTAGGAAAATAAAGGCCCACGGGACCGACATTATACATGTATACATCACAGGGGTTGAATGTACTCGAAGATAGTCTCATTGATCCTTTTTATGCCTAGTGTCGAACTGGTGGGGTATTTTAGTCAAATGTTGAGCCCATGGTCTTCATTACCAATTGAGCTTTTTCCAATGTCGTGATTGTGGGCCTATAACTAGATAGTGGGTGTTAATCTCGTGGATTGACTCTATTTCAATGACACACACTACTCCACTTTCACCCTAAGATATCACTATTGTCGGAGGCCTATGTAAAACCGGAAAACACCACGTATCTCATTTACATACATTGCACCTTGCACGACAAATATATATGTATATAGTGGATATATATATATATATATATATATATATATATATAAAAATGTTGAGTGTATATGTGACCGTGCACCTCAAAACGAACATAAAGTCGCACAAACTGATTTTGCGTGAGGACTGAAAATATTAAGTGAAATGGGTCAACTTAGCCGAACTTCACTTTTTCATATTTTCTGAAAGAGCGGGTCTTCTTTTGCATCATGCTAAAATTTGGTATCATAAAACGGGCAGGAAAGTGTGTCTTTTTAGCAGTTTATCTCGAACATTTTTGGTAGAATAGTGTGATTCACTTCTGAAAAACCTTGTCCACACTCTTCACTTTCAACTCTAATAACTTTTGAAAGAATAGTGCTACTGCTTTGAAAGTTGGCGTTAATTATGGACAGAATGTGTTAATTAGGCATGCCTAAATTCAGTTTAATCGGATAATCCCTTCATTGTTGTTATACTCTGGTGGTTTACTTCCTGTGTTTTGTCCCATTCATTGCACAGCCAGCACGGTTTGGTAAAGATTAAGCGCTTGAATAGACACTGTACTTCACAGCCTCTTTTCTCAGTTCACACTTTTCCTGAGTTTGTGCTTTCTTTCCAATATTTAGATAGGTTACGAGAGTCCATTTGATTTGCGTTATACATCATTTTAAAGCTTAAAGTCTGCTCTTTCAGAATATGGTCTTCACTAAAAATTCATGTCTGGCTCCTTTTTGTTTTGTTTTGTTTGTTTTTTTGAGGTGCAGGGTCACATATTTTCAAACCTTGCTCGTAGCATTTGTTTCATTGTCCATGTTATAGTTTTAAACTATTCTAGAGTAGGGTAATATTTAATGTTTAAGGATCAATGAATTTATATTGTGAATTTCATTTAAATGGAAGATTATGCTATGCACACAGGGGATGCTTAACATTACGATTTCTCAATCTAACACAACTGCTGCATTTTTGACTGGGTTGTATAAGAACGTTCTAATGCCTGCAAACACCACTTTATCAAAACTTTGGTCCGTATGTGACGTACGTATGAAGCTACCTGATAAACAAACGTCACCATGCTACATTGTGTTGTACAATACCATGTATGTGTGGTGCGCGTGTAGGAAAGCAAAGTACATGATATGAATTTCCATATTTCTCGAGTTTTAAACAAAACAAATTCGAAAGCATTCTTTGACATAGCGTTAAAAGAAACCACTACCACTAACAACCAAGCAGCTCATACTTGCTTTAATACCTAATATATCTTTTCTACATTATTCCCTTAATTGGACGCTGAGCCAGTTTCGAATGATGAGTCTGTTTCAGACATGTTTAGGTCGTTCACTCCATCAAGTATTTCACATATCTTCAGAGGAAGTACACCCCAGTATGGTATCTTGTTTTGTAGGACTGTTCTTATTGCTAGTTCTTCAAGTGTCAGGGCATTTGCTCTTTGATCTAGGAGGGAAATTAATTCTTGCCTTTGAGTGTCCTCTGACTCACAATTTTCCAGCAATATATCAAGTGCTGTGTATCCTTCAGAATTCACCGCATGAAGAAGGCAGCCATGACGCACAAGAGCTCGTGCCATGTCCACAGCGAAATCTATGTCACGTGCTAAGGGAACGATCTGCATCACATAATGGAGCATTGTGTTCTTGTCCTCGTCAACACAGCAAACATTGTCATACGGGAGAAGTTTTAAGATAACATATGTAACATAGCTCACTGGTTTCTTACTCATTCCACTGTACATATTGTCAACAAATTCTTCCCCAAGAGAATACAACATTCCATGAGTTACAGAGACAATACCTACAGTAAGGGTATCGCCAGCTTCCGAACTTTTGAAGACGTGTTGAGTAAAAGAAATCACACCTCTTACCGACTCTACCAGAGAATCACACAACTCTACTCCTCCATGAAAGTATGCCACATTGAAGGAAAACTCCTTCAGATATTTAAAGAGGGCAGGGCCATTCTTCAGAAGACAAGCCTTATCCAATTTACAGACGACATCTCGATATGAGGCTACTAATTCACATGACTGGAGAAGGACGTTATTCAAGGGCATTGCCTTTGACAGGAATCCAGTATTTGATGCAAGCCGCTTAACCACAGTTCCAAGTTTAAGTCTAGATTGTGACTCCATAGACAACAAGAACTGGAAGATTCTGTATCCCTCAGCTGGATTATTGTAGAAGAAAGCGTTACAGGCGACGCCAGCGAGTGGCTCAAAGAGATACTTTTCTTTCAGACCAATGGGAAGCACTCTATCTCCTACTACAAATCCATGGATGCTGATATTGTGTTCATCTTTCTCCGACTCTACGTCACTAAATGTTGGATGGCTCAAGAATGGACCTTTACATTGATCAGTGTTTGATTCAAAATCAGAACCAGTCAATGTCTCAGACGTGTCGGCTTTGAGGTCTTCTCGCATGGAATGAACATTGCGAAAAGTTTCATATGCATCTAAATAGTGGAACTTGTCACAGACTGACTGTGAAAAGCCAAGTATCTCTAATGCTCTGAGCTTGTCCTCCACAGGCATTTCAGAGTTTTCTTCAACTAAAAACTTGACGATGACTGTTTGACTGTGCAGAGCAGCAACATGTAGAG
The DNA here is from genome assembly GCF_040938485.1 of Diadema antillarum. Lineage (NCBI taxonomy): Eukaryota > Metazoa > Echinodermata > Echinoidea > Diadematoida > Diadematidae > Diadema > Diadema antillarum. Next base: position 637,043 of record NW_027272232.1, read on the forward strand.
GAAGAAGGCCATCAAGATTTTTCGTAGCTGCAGCACAATGCTTGAAAAGCAGGCGGAGTATTTTGATCCTATCGTCCATGCTCTGCAGTGGGTATTCGGTAGACTTGCGACACTGGCGGATAATCTCGTCATTCCCCCTACAGGTCATATGTAATGCTGTGTTGCCGTCTCTGGCACAGAAGTTCACGTTGGCACCGCTTTCCAGAAGCCACTCAGCAATTGCAATTTGCCCATTCATGCATGCAATCATCAGAGGGGTGCGGTCATCGGTATTTGTAGCACCAATGTGCCACTTAATCTTATCTCCCACATACTCTTTAACACTGTTCAAGTCTTTCACCTCCCCTTTAGACAATGCACTTGCCAAATTCATTACACCAGCCACGCCAGCTGAAACTTCAAGTAAAGGTGAACCAAGAGTACCAGTCCAATCTCTCCCGGACTTTGAAGACAATCCTGTATGATAAATTGTCAATGTGAGCTTGTAAATGTATTTAACTTATACTAATAGCTGTACAAACTTGCTTTCAATTAATGATACTGGAGTAATGATAAACACTCCATGCTGCCTGACGCACGCATTAAAACAGCTAACGGTACCACTACCCAGGATTCATCTGTATTTGCGTATTCAGTGCACATAATGCAAATTATCAAAGTGACATATGTATTTTCCACGTACTGAGAGAAAGGAAAGAATCATAAAGACATAAGTGGAAATGATGGCAAAGGCTATTTTCATATCAAGTTATCTTGTACATCCCATCCTCTGATATACACCAGAGTTTTAGAAGAATACCATAGTCTCTCAGTTAGTTTACTTTATCCACCTGAATACTGAAGTCAGTCAAATGTGTACCAGTGATGGATTCATTGGCAGACTCATACAACTATCTGTACATACAGGGCATACACCTCCCATTATCACGAACGCAGTTGCAAAGAAACTAACGCTACAACGACGTGAAAAATTCTGGTCCGAAAATCATATTCTACATATCTCTCTAATACTTTACTCTTCAGCTGATTATGAAAATTCGATATAGCAAACGAAAGTTGGAGGTGTCCAAGGATATTGTAATTCCTGGAGTCATTATTTACGACTACCCGCTGTCCCTGTAATTCCCGTGCACATTCCTGACGTACATAACCATGTTATAAACGTTTGACTGACATACCAACCTTTGTGTGTATCTTCGTGTCATCAATGTCACTGCTCTTATGCCAGTCACCAGTAGAAGCTATTTTTGCATTAGACAATGACTGTAATAGAGAACAGTTAAAACGAGATCATGATAAACAAGTTTTAAAGTTGTATTAAAGATGGGAATCCATAAGAATACATGCACAAATGTGACCGTGCACCTCAAAACGAACATAAAGTCGCACACACTGATTTTGCGTGAGGACTGAAAATAAGTGAAATGGGTCAACCTAGCCGAAATTGACTTTTTCATATTTTCTGAAAGAGCAGGTCTTCTTTTACATTATGCTAAAATTTGGTATCATAAAACAGGCAGGAAAGTGTGTTTTTAGTAGTTTATCTCGAACATTTTTGGTAGAATAGTGTGATTAGGTGTGTCTTTAGAATTCCTTTTTCAGTTCCGAAAACCTTGTCCACGCTCTTCGTTTTCAACTCTAATAACCTTTGAAAGGATAGTGCTACTGATTTGAAAGTTGGCATTAATTATGAACAAAATGTGTTAATGAGGCATGCTTAATTTCAGTTTCATCTGATAATCTCTTCATTGTTGTTACTCTGGTGGTTTACTTCTTGTTTTTTGTCCCATTCATCGCACAGCCAGCACGGTTTGGTAAAGATTAAGCGCTTGAATAGACACTGTACTTCAGAGCCCCTTTTCTCAGTTCACACTTTTCCTGAGTTTGTGCTTTCTTTCCAATATTTAGCTAGGTTAGGAGAGTCCCTTTGATTTGATTTATACATCATTTTACTAAAGCTTTAAAGTCTGTTCTTTCAGAATATGGTCTTAACTAAAAATTCATGTCTGGCGACTTTTTGTTTGTTTTGAGGTGCAGGGTCACAAATGATACAAAATATTCACGACGACAATGCAAAATATATTTCACAATCAATAGAAGGCAACGACAAACTAGGATGGACAAACATCGGGTGGACGGTAAAACAAGGTTCAATCTCTGCACCCAGACTGGTAAGATGGTAGCTTTGAATCGGACCAGGACCTCCCTGATCAGACTGGCTCGCTATTAAAGGGATATAATATCGACTGAGGTGAGGATTCAGCTTTTTGCGCGATACGTCAAGAAATGTTACGAAGCAAAGCATTCTAAGAGGAATTCAAAGCTTATGTGATGAAAATCGGTTTTGAAATTAATGAATTAGATATCCAAAACAATGTAAAAGAAAGCAATTCTATAGCTCAAACCTGGATCCGACCTCCCATTGGGATCGCTCCGTTTGTGATATATTTCTCAGTAATGTCAAAACCAAATTTCACCAAATAAGGGTTGACTTCTTCGCAGAATTACGCTCTTTCTTATTTCATAACGTGTTTCTCATTATCTTTTAAAAAAAAATCATCATAAAAAATACGAAACACTAAAGCCCCATCACAACTGAAACTTGATCATCCTTTGAACTTCAGCAGATGATGTGCATACGACTTGGCGCACGCGTGTTCGTGTTATTCAATTCCTATAGGCTGCAATTAACGCAAACTATTTGAAGTATGTTTCAGAAAGAACATGTCAACTATTTGACCAATCAGAGCGCTCACGTATTAAAGCAAGCGAGAAAAGCGCGAGTAGCAAATTGGTAACCATGCGATTTGTGTAGGCATTCAACGATATTTATTTTATGGCAATAATATTATTTCTCATTGTCAAATTCTGTTTGCAATGATACCTTTGATGAACTGAAACATGACAGAATACATTTACGTAATTTAAACATATCAGTATCATCTCTGTCTGGTCAAAAACATGTGGCTCTGGAACTCCCGACCGATTGTTTTATTTCCGCTCATCTAACTTTACACGCTCATCTGACTTTATACACGCACTGAATCCCCCTTTCCTGACAGAGCGTAATACATTGAACATGTAAAGCATTTTAACGCTAAATAATCAAGCCCCTCAAATGGCAGTGTTGTTCCTTTGATTATCATAATAACTATCATCATTATAGAGTTGTTGTTTTTTCTTCAGCCAAATGGAAAAGGCAATAATGTTACGCACACCTTCATTCACATACCGGTAGCCTAAATTCAATGGAAATGGCACAGCTGATGTATGACGCAAAACAGTACGAACAGTGAAGCAACACATGGATAAGCGCTCATAAAAAAAAAACCCACCAAAACAAAACAAAAAACAAAACAAAACTAGAAATGTCGCGTTGGCGACTGGTATGCCTCCGCCATAATGCATGATTTTCCCAATAGGTCTAGATAGTACACGTGGACAATGTGTGATTACATTTTCACAAAATTGGCAAAATATTGAAATGACAAGTTTGTCACAAATGTGTTGAATGTTCACCTTCCTTGACCTAGGTTTAATTGGATGAATAGGAGAGCATGTATTTGGGGATTTAAGGACTTTAACTTGACTTTGACCCATTCATATATTTATGCATTGAGTAATTTTCAAGGTACCGGTATGGAGAAAAAGTGCAATTTCTGAATTGAATAGTAAATTTTTACCATTTTCATCTGGCCTTTGACCCTAAAATTCATAAGATAATCACTTTCAAGTAGAACATGCACAATATGTACTAAGTTCCAAGATAACTTGAGCCACTTCCAAGATATGGAGGAAAAAGTTAGTTCAGCACTTTCACTTGATCTTTGACCTTTTGACCTTTGAGGCAAAAAAAGAAGAAAAAAAAAAACTTTCCAGAGAATTTCTATTAGGTTACACATAGATGCATACACCAAGTGTAAAAAAAGAAAAATAACCCTGCTGGCATTGCATAAATATGAGGGAAATAGTAAAATTTTGAAGCGCTGCACTGGACCTTTGAGCCCTGACCTTTGACCCCATGAACCCTACATTCTCTAGATAATCACTTCCAGTCAGTACATGTATATACTATGTTCCATGAAGATACCTTGAACAATTTTCCAAGGTACGGAGAAAAAAAAAGTTTTAATATTTTACTTGACCTTTTGACCTTTGACCTTCGACCTCATAACCCAAACTGTTACCAGAGAATCTTAATTGAGTAATACATGTATACACTTAGTTTCAAGAAAATATCTTCATGCATTCAATAGATATGGTGGAAATAGTGAAATTTTATGTATTTGACCCTGACCTTTTGCCCTTTGACCTTTGACCTCACGACCCAAACTTTCACCACAGAATCCTAATTGGGTAATGCATGCATACACTAAGTTTCAAGAAGAAATCGTCAGGCATTCAATAGATAAGGTGGAAATAGTGACATTTTATGTATTTGACCTTGAACTTTTGACCTTTGACCTTGAGCATGTGCACCCAAAAATTGTTAGGCACAACCTCACCCCCTAATACACATACATGCCAAGTTTCATAGGGATATCTCAACAGGTTTTGATAGTTACCTTGTCCACAAAATGCATTACGGACGGACGGACGGACAACCCGATAACATAATGCCTCCGGCACCACTTCTTGGCGGAGGCATTAAAAAAAAAAAAAAAAAAAAAAAAATTACTGTCGACCTGTAGGCATGTGTGCCCTCATGCAATGCATTCCCGTACACTCTAGCAGTGGCGGATCCAGAGGGGGGCGCAACCGGCGCACGCCCCCCTTTAGTGGGGTGGCTTAGTGACAAATATACTGATAATCGTGACACGCCGGACAAAAGTGTCATTTTTTCCTCAGACATTTGTATATATATGAGGATCAAAATTAGGGGGTGCTCCAAGAAATCCGCTAACAGAAAAGATGAGAAAATGCCCTTAATTTGTACATAACAATAGTGTCTGAATTCAAAGACTATACACAGGGCATTCGCCAGGTTTCTGTACAATGCAATGCAATGTACATGGTTGCTAGTCTTAAAATTCAGACCCATAATACGACATATTGTGTGCATGTTTACAGTAATACACCATTTTTACTGGTTTTCCTATGGTAACAGGTGGTTAGTCTGTGTTGCAGACCTGAGGGAGGTGTGTTGGAATAGTCCAGTTTTCTTAAGCACCTTTTCATTAAATAATTTCCTATAATTTCTGGTAAAGGATTTTTTTAGTACTGTCTACCTCCTGTAGAGAAATGGCAAAGAGTGACATGTGACTCTGGCTCAGATACTTTAAATCTTGGGCAATGACTGAGCCAGGTGTAGGACTATGTCACAGTTCATTTTTTCTCCCAGAACTACTAGTTTACCAGTAGAAGAGCTGCATATTCCATTGAGAACTTAAGGTTTTGGGTATTGACCTACATATTTCCTAACAAATTTAACCCGTTTCCTCCAAGATTGTGTGAATTCCATAGGTTTAGCGCAGGGATTACCTGGTTCCCGTAAGCAATTTTTATAGTCCGCACCTCCCCTCTTTATATGTTTCTTATTTCTTGTGGGGGTTATTCAAATGTTTAAAAAGGTTAAAAGTCTATTTTCATAGATGAAGTTGAATTTAGACAATTTGAATATTTTTAAAAATATATTGATATTTGTAATTTCACTCATAAAGACTTAAAGCGGTTTGAATATTTTTGGTCTGATAGCTATGTATAGACATGTTATTAAAAAGTAAAAGCAATGTTTGATTGGTTCACATTATCCAAAGAGGGTGGGATGTAGTTGGCTGGTGAACAAAGTCTATGGGGAAGTTTAAAAAGTTGATAGAAATAAAACAAAATCGGCATAGAGCAGAATCTAAATCACAATATGATATGACAAAATTCCCGACCCCAAAGGCGGTTGATTCTATGATGCTTTATGTCAAAATACATTCCACCCAAAATACATGTGATTGATAGGAGGAAAAAGTATAGTACATTAAAAACAATATAGTTCAACTAACCCCATTAGTCGAGCAGCATAATGAAATGATTGTTAAGTTTTATCGCCTTGTCAATTGAAGATGATGTTACATAATGACAATTATCAAAGTCAGCTAGATCTACGAGTATATCAAGAAACCAAAAAGAAGGGGTGGGGTGGGGTGGGGAGAGAAGAATGAAGTAAGTTATTAGTATTTGTAGTTTTGGTTTTCAGTATATTCATTTTAATTTCCTTAATTTCCGTTAGGTCATCATGGATTGGAGCATTTGTGTACTAGTAATCTGCCAGGAACAAACACAAGAAAAACTTAAAGGTCCTATATTATACACTTTTGGGAGAGTGACTTGAAAAAAAAAATGTTCAGGATATCACATTTTATGCATAATATGTGTAGGTCTGGGGGCATTTCATGAAGCATTTTGTCCGACAAGTTGTCGGACAAATTTGCTCTCTGCCAATCAGATGCAAGGATTTCTGTAGTTTGTAACAGTTTGTCAGAAAAATATCTGACCAAACTGCTTCATGAAATGCCCCCCTGGGGGGCATTTCATGAAGCATTTTTGTCCGACAACTTGTCGGACAAAAATGCTCTCAGCCAATCAGATGCAAGGATTTCAGTAGCTTTTAACATTTTGTCAGACGAAATATCTGACAAAACGCTTCATGAAATGCCCCCCAGTTGTATCACAAGACATCCTACCATATACAGTTTTTGCAATCAAAGCAAACATATAAAGAGATATCAGTATTTTTCTCATTAAAGCATAAATGCGGACGGTTTAGTCTGGAAACATGTTATCATAGAAATATTGTTCACATTTTGTGTTATTAACAATACTTAACATTGATTATACAGATTCATTTTTTACAGAGGTTCTTTGTATCCGTAACTTACACTTAAGAATAATTTTCAAGCACTAATTTTGGGTTTTTGCCTTTAATTATCCACAAAAAGGAGGACTCAGTGCATAAAAGGTGTATGCTTTATTTTTGGAAAATGTTGAGGAGATCAGGAAAATAATATATATTGATGTAGATTTTGGACCTGAAGGAGCAGTTGAAGCATTTTTAAGAAACAATGCCTTGTGGCATCGTTCTTATCATCAAAAATTAATAATGGCAAACTCAAATGAAAATTGGAGGGGGGAAGAAAAGATGAACATAATGACATGAGACAGCTTGGTAAAGATTAAACGCTAAAATAGACAATGCAGCCTCTTTTCTCAGTTCATACTTATCCAGAGTGTGTGCTTTCTTTCCAGTACCGGTATTATTATTTAGATAGGTTAGGGGAATCCCTTTGAATTGTGTGATACATCATTTTAAAGCTTACAGTCTGCTCTTTCAGAATCTGTCCTTAAAGGACAAGTCCACTTTCATGCGCACGTGGATTCAGTGAATACAACAATATTAGTAGGACACATCACAGAAAGCTTGGAAAAAATCGTACAATCCGTTCAAAAGTTATGATTTTTTAAGGTATCTGCACAGTCGCGGCTGGATGAAAAGACTACCACAGTGTATGATGTCACATGCACACATTCTAAGGAAAATGAAATGAGAATTTCACAAAACCATACTTTTTGAATAAAGTTCACATAGTTTCTTTGACTTGCTACTTACGTATGTCAAGGGTAAAATTATTCCCCCTGCCTTCTGAAAGAGAAGTCGAGTATCCTTTTGTAAGCGAAAATAATTTATGTTGAATTTTCTTTATTCATTCTTTATATCGTTGTACACATGTGACATTACAAGGTATAGTAGTCTTCTCATCCAGCCTCGACTGCATGAGCAGAAACTTCAAAAATTCATAACTTTAGAACGGATTGTCCAATTTTCCTCAAACTCTCACTGATGTGTTCTACTATTGTTGCTGCATTCACTCAACCCACATGCTATAAAGGTGACAAATCTTTGTCTGGCGACTTTTTTGTTGATCAATTATACCAACCCTGATGGAAATCTCTTCAAATTCATAAGTTCTGAAGTCTCCTTTAAGTTTAACCAAAATCTATATATGTAGTTGCCATGGCAACATACCACTTAACACTAATGAAAAGTATTTCAAACCTCTATACATCCCGTTGATCAGTTGTACCTATTCAAATGGAATCTCTTCCAAACTGGAAAATAGCCTCCTGTAACTAACTTCAATCAAAAACCCTCGTTTTGGGTTGCCATGGCAACGCACAAATCAACAATTATATTTGACCCCTGGTTTATACTCTTGGTACCTTCTATATAACGTTCATATCAAATTTTGTGAAAATTGAATCTTCCTACCTGGAGAAATAAACAAAAACATGATTTTTAGAAAAAGTTCATTGACCTTTGACCTTTGACCTTTGGAAAATTCACCCCAAATTCAATCAAAATATTTTACTTGTTCTCAATATTCTTCCTGCCAAGTTTTATCCAGATTGGATATTCCTGACCTGAGAAATAGCCAAAAAACCTATTTCACAAATAAAGGTCATTGACCTTTGACCTCTGACCTCCTTCCCAGCATCAATTTTCTTGGAGCACCCTATTTTTTGAGAAGGTACATCATGAAGTACCTTTGGTGAAAAAATCATGCTTTTGTCCGCCGTGTCACGATAATTTCACTAAGCCACCCCACTACTTTATTTTTCGTAAAAAACAAAAGAAATAAAAAAAAGACCCAATGAAATGAAACCCGGAAGTGGCACCAGAAACATTAGTCACGCCCCCCCCCCCCCCCCTTTACAGAATTCCTGGATCCGCCCCTGCATTAGGGGCCTATACAATTAACACAAACGAAAACATAAATTATAATAAAAATCTTGAGATAACTAAAAATAGAGAATACCCCAAATATATGTAATCCAAAATGTACTTCATAACCCAACTCAAATTAAACCTTCACTCTAACTGAAAAAAAAATATAAAAAAAAGGATAGGCCTACTTATGCAACAATATGACCAGGGAACTGTGCACTACACACACACACTGAAGAAAAAAAAAGTAAAACAAAACAAACAACAACTAAGATACATTTTAGGGCCCTACTCATTCACCAGCTATAGCCCTCAACTGTTATAAAAAGGGAAAAAATACAAATTCGTCTGATGATGATCCACTGGCCTGCCATAGACCATACACAGCGTATTCTCTCGCAACACCGAAATTTGATAGCAAACATCGCCACACTTTGAACCTATATAGGATTACCGTATAGCCTACGTGGTGTAGATAGGATAAGGCATAATCACCATCAGATATTACGATACAGACCAAATTTAATGTAAAGCATAAGGACCTAAGTTTATAGCTGTGCATTTGGATGTGCAAATGATTGTCCACAATTCCGTGGCCCATACATAATACAGCTCGCAGACAGTCGCGGTAAACTGAATGCAATGTCCATTCCATCCATAGAGCCTTCACGAGAGGTCCGGCGAAAACTTACCACGTTGTTTACATCATCGAACACTGCATTTTGCTAAGATTGTCTCGACGTGCGACATTCCGACACCACTCCGTCGTAAGGGTAAGTTATAAGATTTCTTGCCGTCAATGAATTGTAGCATTTGCAGCAAATCACAGCCTCACTAAATAGACGCGCTATTTTCTACAGATTGAACACATGCGTTATAATACACATACTGTGTACGAGTGTAGAGTGAAAGGAGCAGCACTTAATGTACTGCGCTCGGTATGTGGTAGGCTGCAACGCAGGATCGCCCATCTAATTTCAGTACGTGTAGGCATGCAAGGCTCCATGGCGAGCGACATACACACAGTGCGACTATAATGGGGTCATAGACAAGTACACTGGGAATGCAATGTTATGAGTTCAAGTTCGGTTTCAGGTAAGTGCCGTGGGTTGTATTCGTCAACGACATGTACGAAAGGGCGAGGACGCCGGCCCTCCCCCTTTTAGTATTCTGTGACTCAGAGATTGACAATACAACCTTTTGCAGTGCTAAATTTATGAAAAAGATCTCAAGGGCAGACTGCAGTAAGGCATTTGGATAGTAAAGGGGAAATATTGATGCCACAACGTCAAGAAGAATTACACATTGATATTCTGTAGAAGGCATAACTGTACATGTATACCTCGGCTATCAGTCTCACATGGTGCACTAAATAATTATGCCAAATTAGGCCTAAGTGAAAGTCAATTCCGTACCTTAAACATACAGTAGAAGACGAGCAGGCCTATAAAAAGAAGATTTCAAGGTAAGTTCGAAAAAAGGGATAATATAGGTTTTCCCGGCCAATTTTGCACTTTTGTCAGCTAGTCCATTCGATAAAAGGTTCATTCAATTTAGCGAAAATCCTCGTCACAGCACATTCTGTCATTCAAAATTGCAACTTATTCGTTCAATTTAGCATTTCGATCAATGAAATTCGCACATGTATGTCAACCATGTGCCTTTCGAATTCGTAAAACAGGCATTCAAATTGGCACGTGCTCTTCAGTCATTCAAATTCGCCAGCACTGGCGAAGAATGGTATTTTATAGTCATTACGTTGTATGGGCAGTCAAATTCCAAACATGTTCATTCAAATTGGCGTAATGTTATTTGTATTTTGAAAAGGCGAGAACCGTGATTTATACGTATTTACATAATTATGAATTTTTGTTTCATCCACACACTGTTAAGTATATAGTAAAGGTGTCTTTGGCCCTAAATAACTCACGTTTGTTGTTTTGTAACGCCACTCTTCTTTCATACAATCATGTTATCAGAACTATTGTATGCACCAGTATGTTGTACCATAGATTCATGTTCACTTTATGTCCAGTCATGGCAATACGAGTTAGATACAGGCGTATTTCTCGAGAAGACAGGGAGAGAATCATATAAGCGTTATTTTGAGGGTAATAACTTTGACAAATTGATGGCTAGAGCTGATCCAAGAACTTTATGCCTAATGGTGATTAACGCAATATAGCACCCACCAAATGAAAATAATGAAACATGCAGATGAAAGAAATAATCACGATGTAAAATGAATCCTCCTCCCAATAAATGTCAAAACAAACTAAAGATTAATGTGTCTGTGAATGAAATAAAGCTATCGAACATTATAAACACATCATACCATGGTACACATGTTTTGAAAGTACTGTTGCAAAGGTAATATCAGAATAAAGAATGAATACGAAAAATATGATATGTTAAGATGCTTGCAAACAATACCTATGATGAATGAAAATGGAACAAAAGGAATAAAAGCATAACGGGTCTGCTAAATTGAATGCAGTAAATGAGAAATTGGATGCCCAAGAATGAATTCGTATATGAACGAGCGCAGCGTATACGTGATCACGTGACTATATCGTGCTAAATTGAATGAACGATTTGCGAAATGGTGCTTGTCTTACAAATCTGAACTGAAAAAGTGCTGATTCGAATGATGTTAAAGGTAATTTGAATGCTCCAAAATGAATTAGAATGAAAAGATTATAAAATTGAAATACCGAACATGCCATTTATGCTAAATTGTGCTAAATTGAATGCAGCAATTAGGAATGCGACTACAAAACCTCATTAGAAATCAAGAGTACAGTTAATCGATTTTATTCAGACTCAGATCGACTGCATGGACTCAGATCATCGCCATGGCAGCATGATTACATCATCAAGAGAGTTGGTTTTGTTTTGTTTTTGTTTTGTTTTTTAAGTTTTAACGTGAGATAGGTCCTCTAGCTTACAAAGGGGCAGTCTCATATTAAAGTAAAAATACATGTATTATGAAAGTGAAGGTGAAGCAGTATGAGGTAGGGTCTACATTTCGCTCATTCAGAATTGTTCACTGTCTTTGAATATATCCACAGTGTTATGGTGAAACAGATTGATATTTAACTACAAAGCCTGTTGTACTATACATTAGGCCAATAATAGCCCAAAATATAGTCAATTAATAGTTATGATATCTTTATAGTGATAAAGGGATAGGTCGTAAATACAGGGTAACATGTGATAAAGATGAGATATTAACCTCTTTGTGTGCTGATTCATCATTGAATTTAATGAAGTTGATGTTGGTAACTCAACACATATTCTACCAAACCACTACGCTAGTGGCAGATCCAGGCGGGGGCGCACCGGGCGCCCTCCACGTTTGTGTGTGTGTGTGTGAAAACAAAAGAAATTAAAAGAAATGAAAAAAAAAATGGAGGGGTACGCTCACTTTCATTTTGTAAAGTCCCCCCCCCCCCCCACACTCCTTCGCGGAGTTCCTGGATCCGCCCTGCAAACGATACAACGATGGCTAATAATGAGGGCAGTTTTCATGTCATAACCATGCCCGCTCCTTTCAGTGCTTTTCAAACAGGTGTGGCCTCATGAATGCTGTGAATCACCGAGATTGTATCGTCCAACAGGGGTTGTAACCATCGCAGAAAGCACATCGGTTCAAAATGATTTTTTTTTTTAAATTAATCTAATTACTGATTTATACAATCCTTTACATAGTAATTATTCATGCAAGTGATACGCGTGTAGGTTTACGAGTCCTCTCTACCGCCGGATATTCCTGTATATCTGACTTATGGACCGGGAAAAGAAATTTGCCTATACATAATGCATTATAACTGAAAACATCGTGAAGCATGGTTGGTCTAATTAGGGCATACAAACAGCCGATAAGAGAATAATATTGCAAAACTGGGATGAACCTTATTTATCAACGCCAAAGTTGCATGCCGGCTATTAAGAGAGAGAGAGAGAGATTTTTTTTTTTTCACGTGATGCTGACTGAATTGATAATTAAAGAAATATTAAAACTCGTGTATAGCCTGGTGAAAATTTCAGCAGCACACATCGGCCTACTTTCTGCATTGCGAAAATACCTGACAAACTGCAGAAGAAGTTACATTTCCTGGTATGATCTTTTGAGTTATTAGACCTCTATATATTCAAACAATACTGTGTTCTTATACGAACGACATAACTTCTATTCTTGCAGCCCGCGGGGCTACACTATAGCCGAGTTCACACGCACACCAATTAGCGGGATACAAATCTCGAGATTTGCATCGCGATCGTCATCCCAAGTTTTTTTTTGCACGTGTGGACAGAAAAAACCCGAAAATTAGCGGGATAAGCATCGCGATGCTAATCCCAAGAAATCTTGCGCTGGTTCATCAATTAGCGGGATAATTGGCCCCGCGCTGGTACTTGTGAACGGTCGGGATTAGAATCTCGAGTTTTTATATCCCACTATGCAATGCGCACATCACAACAGGGAGGCCCCTGTGAAGAGGTCCTTCACCTCTTTGGAGCACAACAACAACAGCGCGCGAACCACCACCGACGCGTAAAAGACAACGGACAAAGGTAAGTGCGCGCAGGCCGTGATAGAGAAGGGCGCTGTGTGACCCAGTTTGCAGGCTTTGCTGTTATCTCTATCGGCAATCAGCGGGATAATTCGGTACGTGTGGACGCTCGCTAAATTAGCGGGATACCGATCGCGATCGCTATCCCTCTAATTTGGTACGTGTGGACGCTCGCTAAATTAGCGGGATACCGATCGCGATCGTCATCCCGCTACTTTGTACGTGTGAACCCGGCTAATGATATGTAGCTATAAAGGACCTATTGTAGACATTCCACATTGATTTTTAAATGATGAGATCCTGTATATTCAATGCCAAGATTGAGATGAGTTGGCTTGATACCCGTCATTTTCATTTAACCATGTGCCTTTTCTGGCAGATCGGTTTTCGTGGTTTGTTTGTTTTTTTGTTTGTTTTGTTATTTTTTCATTTTTTTTTTTTAATGAGGACTCCTCCCTTAAGAACAATAAGACCAAGATGTGTTTGTATATAACTAGACCTAGCTCTGTCACATTCCTTCCATCTAGAATCCCCGAGTAGGGAAGAATCGCCTTCTGCACACAATAGTATCGCCTGTACAATCAGCGTGCATTCGTAAAGGACTTAAATGATAATTATAAGTATTACCCTTATTACTACTTTCATTTTTGTTATTACCATTGCTTTTATCAGTAAAGTGACACGGTAAATTTGTTATTGAAGTAACTTATATATTTTTTCTTACAACATAAATATAATCCCGTACATTTTTTTTTGCCATGAACCTCCAAAAGAAGAAAAAGCAATATCATTCGTTTGCTAGAGGTAATAATGAACATATTCAAATTTCTCGTGCAATTTCCATATCCATTCGGCAATTACGGATTCGCACACCACTTGTGAATTGTAAACCTTCATCCGCATTCTTCTTATATTACACACAACTGCACTCACAGTCAATTAAGTACCTTGAACTGCACAAATTTCAAACGAATTAAAGTGAATTAGACTCCCTGGTCCGTGTGGTAGGACCTTCTGTATTCCTATATGTATCATACCCCCGCCCCCCCCCCCCCCCCCCCAAAAAAAAAAAAAAAAACCAAAAACAAGCAACAACAACAAACAAACAAACAATAAACAAAACAACAAAAACAAAAACAAAAACAAAAACACAAAACAAAACAAAAAAAACCAAAAAACAAACAAAAAACAAAAAAAAACAAAAAAAAAAACAAAAAAAAAAAACAAACAGAAAAAAAGTGGGGACCTACAGTACTTAACACCCACTACTCGGTTCCACCGGCCCTGACAAACATGCAGCATTGACTCCTCTATGGTAGGACTGCAATGACCAAGTATAAAAAAAAAAAAAAAAAAATGGGAATTGAAGCAACTTACAATTGGTGTATATAAACTAAATGTAATCACCATTATGTTAACCTATACGGACATCTATGTGATTTCGAAATTAACCAAAGATCAAAATTGATATCGATGTGTAGCCAGCGTAGAGAGGAACATCGTAGTGATAATTATTATAATTGCGAGATTTTTTCTCTTAACATTACAGACTGAGTTAGATTCAGGTCTGAATTACAAGAACAATGTTTTGCCCCTTTGACCTTCATCTTTCTCTATCTCTCTCTCTCTCTCTCTCTCTCTCCCAGTCAAAATAAGGGTTCTTATATGTTTGGCTTGCCACACACCAACATGATGTTTACATTATGACTGGCATATTGTAGCTGATGCAAGCAGAATGAATTCAGCGCCATAGCTGCATGCGGGTATTCTACTGAGTATAACTGTGTGCCTAATAATAATGGTGAGACTCTCTCATATGTAATTTTCCATCTCTTGTCAATATGTATAGGAAATGCGTTTGCTACCTGAAAACATTTAGACTGAGTAGAAAAAATTCAGAGAGAGAGAGAGAGAGAGAAAGAGAGAGTCGATGACATCATTCTCCCGTATTAAGGACCAACAGTTCCACGATTATTTCGTGCAGTTCCCACTGCTCTGGTTGCCGGGGTGGGCATTTTTTTCTGCTTACAATCAGAAAAAAAACCCCATGAGATTTCTATATATCGCAAGTCGACGTCGCGTAAACCGACAGGTCGTCTGAATTAATGTGGGAAAGTTATTTTACATAAATATTGATACATTCATGTATTCTCAATGTACACCATTAAAGTCATAGACGATTCGCTATGCTGTCATGATTCTTTCGATGTCAAAACTGTATAGGTCTAAATCATATTTCTTTACCTTGCCATCTAGATAATACATATTGTACACCATTAAGCCAACAAACTATGTGTCGTGTCAATATCATAATTTATTATATCGTATTGTCCTACAATAGGAATGTCCATTTGATGTAACTTTAATTCTGACCCTTTTTGGATATCCATAAATTTGAACATAACATTATTTTCGCTTTTTCCCGCGATCAATGCCATATTCCCCCCTGATCTCTACAGCTATACAAACATTCAGTGATGTGATGTGACTCCAGAGCTATACCGGGTGTCCCAAAAAAAGCGGAACGGTGGATTTTGAGTACCGTGCGTTCTAAAAGTGATATATTTTTTGACATCATTAGAAAGAGCATCTTCTGCAGAAGACAATGATACCAAAATCATTAAATTTGGCTCAGTACTTTTTATTTTACGCCAATTTCTGAAAACGCAGTCATTTTCAAATTTCGCCGGATTTTTGCGACTTATGAGATAATAATTTGAGTGCGACACGCGATCCATACGGTGAATATTGTGTAAGCTCGGTGATCCATGTCAACAAAAGATACAGCTTTCACATTGGGCACGGGCCAGGAAAAAACAGTGTGTGTGTGTGTCTGTGTGTGTGTGTGCGCGCCCAATATGAAACCGTTATCATTGTTGACATGGATCAACGAGCTTACAAAATTGACCGCATGGAACGCGTGTCGCACCCAAATTATTATCTCATAAGTCGCAAAAAATTGAAAATGACTGCATTTACAAAAATTGGCGTAGAATAAAAAGTACTGAACCAAATTTAATGATTTTGGTATCATGGTCTTCTGCGGAAAATGGTCTTTCTAGTGATGTCAAAAAATATATCACTTTTAGAACGAAAGGTACTGAAAATCCACCGTTCCGCTTTTTTTGGGACACCCGGTATATAGCTACCACAATCCTACGGGTTTGCGTAAGGACAGCGATCATTACATGGGTTGAGGTTTGTAGCGTGCCTCGTTTCATGGCAGAGGCTAGAGAGTGTAGGTACCTACATGTACCTTCTTGGTCGTACCAGGGAGTGCCACCAGTAGTGCCAACACACATGCTATACAGTACCGAGGATCTTGATTTATGATTTCGTATGCGACGAGGTACGTCCAACCCTATTGGAACCAGCAGCAGAAGGCGCATGTTTTGTGATTTTGAACACAAGTACAGTGATGGGCAGCAACCATATACCTTTATGACGGAGTTGTCTATCTCACGTCGACAAATCTGTTAAAAAAAAATAATAATAATAGGCCTCAGCTAAATACAACGTTGTGTTCGTTGATGTCGACATCGTATTAAAGCACAGTGGTAAGTATTACCTCTTTATTGAAAGACAGGATCTGGAAGTGGAAATGCTATTTTCAGGCCCCGTGGTGGGCCTGGCTCCTGTTTTGGGTTCAGTATGAGGTCCACGCGAGAGAATACCGATGTGACTGGGAGATGTGTAAAAAAACAAAAAACAAAAACAAAACAAAACAGAATGAAATAGTCAACAGACATTACGACACGTAGGCCCAAAACAGGGACTGTATTGCGTCGTAGGTCCAGCAATAAGCATAAATGATAAGAACATTCATACGAAACTCCCAGATAACAGATAGGCATTAGAGCCTAGAGGATGAAAACGACTCATCGACAATAGCTGGGGATGTTTAGGAAATATCAATGTAAATTAATGTCTTCTGAAATGATTTAACAATTAAGATACCGGTGCACTAAATTTGGCCATCATTGAGGTTTAATATAAAAAGTTCATGCTGGATAGTCACCTGATCAATTCACAATGGTGCACCCTAGGCACTGACATAATTAAACTGCAAATTTTGCTCCTCAAAGTGTACACATACTGCACAATAAGAGGCATTGTGTCAAATTAGAGGCATGACATGAAAAAAAAGTCTCAACTCCCAAAAAGTGATCCCTCGCTTAATAGTATCGTATAGTGTCTTGTAGATCTATAGAAAGAATGAAAATTGTTGTCAAAGACTTCAAGAAAGTAAGAATCCTTTATATTGGTTTCATTTGCTTTACACTCATAAGTCATAACACACCGTCATTGTTCAATAATATAGTGATATTTGTTCATACAGTAGTTATTTTCGTACTGACAATGAACCAGAGTTTTGATAATGTGGTTTGCATGCATTGAAACATCATTATGCAACCCCATCAATTATGACAGATAACAAAATGTCAGTGTTAAGAAAAGAATGACTTGTGTTCTATGCATGTTATACATTGGATGAAGTAGTTGTTTCCAGAGTTTAAAAGGGGAGTGTGTAGTATTTCAGTTGAGTTGGGAATTCGGGTTTTATTTTTTTTTTTTTTGAAAGAGAGAGAGAGAGCTAATTACATTGAACGACCGATCTAAAGTGTCACACAGAATACGGATCTAAGAGAATTTAGAAGTTTATATTTCTTTATTAAAAAAAGTTTTATATGGCTGAGAAATAGTTACGCAAAACAAGTGAAGCCAACAAAAGATAAATTCCACCTTTAATTATAAAGACCTTTCTGTTTTGCTTTTTTCATTTAATAAGTCAATTCAGAACCGATTTTCATCGAATAAACTTCATATTCCTCTTAAAATTGCATATTTTTAATGATTATATTACTACAAGTCGTTTCTAAATATCTTACAGAAAGGTACAACCTGAATCCCCATGTAAACCAAAACTAATGGAGTTAATTAAAGATAAAATAATTATATTTGTACGTATTCTTACATACATTAAGGAATGTCACGATAGAAAAATTGTTAAAACAGAGGATCAAATTAAATGTATATGTATATGTGACCCTGCACCTCAAAACAAACAAAAAGTCGCCAGACATGAATTTTTAGTTTAGACCATATTCTGAAAGAGCAGACTTTAAGCTTTAAAATGATGTATAACTCAAATCAAATGGACTCTCCTGACCTATCTAAATATTGGAAAGAAAGCACAAACTCAGGAAAAGTGTGAACTGAGAAAAGAGGCTCTGAAGTACAATGTCTATTCAAGCGCTTAATCTTTACCAAACCATGCTGGCTGTGAGATGAATGGGACAAAAAACAGGAAGGAAACCACCAGAGTAACAACAATGAAGGGATTATTAGATTAAACTGAAATTAAGCATACCTCATTAACACATTCTGTCCATAATTAATGCCAACTTTCAAAGCAGTAGCACTATCCTTTCAAAAGTTATTAGAGTTGAAAGTGAAGAGTGTGGACGAGGTTTTTCAGAAATGAAAAAGGGATTCCAAAGACACACCTAGTCACAATATTCTACCAAAAATGCTCGAGATAAACTGCTAAAAAAACACACTTTCCTGCCCGTTTTATGGCACCAATGTTAGCATAATGTAAAAGAAGACCAGCTCTTTCAGAAAATATGAAAAAGTCAAGTTCGGCTAGGTTGACCCATTTCACTTATTTTCAGTCCTCACGCAAGATCAGTGTGTGCGACTTTATGTTCGTTTTGAGGTGCACAGTCACATATGGGCAATTCCATGGGAATGTGGATATGGCACTAAAATTTCAACTTTATCATATTGCAAAAGAATTACTCATTATGTATTACCCATATATTGAAGTTAGAGAAACTCAAAGAATTATATCAATCGGTCAAATATTTCCCGAGAAACAGCTACAAATGTTGAAGACAATTTTTCAGTCATCCAAATTGCTGAAATGCATGCTTAACTTCATATAATTTTTTTAAATAGAAAAATTCTGCTAGCACTTCAAATAATTTATTTTAAAGAAGCAAATTGGTTGTACTTAAGTCTCCCATGAGGGAATTTTTATGCCACCTTCAAAAATTCTAATCACCACATATAAGTTCAGCCCTTGAACCATGTAACGCGAGTTACCGAAAGAAGAAATATTTTTCATTCTGAAGGAAGCAGTGGAGGTAATTTGTTGGGAATCATAATTTTCTAAATTCATCAAATCCTTATACTGTACACAGGATGTTGACTTGAATAAACACTGTTATCACATTAAAAAATGTCAATGAAAAGTGTAACGCGAGTTACCATGTAACGCGAGTTACCGGCATGTAACGCGAGTTACCAACTATAAACACAAGTTTCGCTCAACATAAGCAAATTTTAGCACTTAATTGAGCTAGATTGTGGTGAAAACAATCAAATGCAGTGTTATACACACTATGCTGGACTGAAACAAAGGAGGGCAGCCTAATAAACTGTGATTAGCATCATGGCCACATTGAAGAGTCTAGCCTGGCTAAATCACTGCATGTGTACATGTATCCAGCAGTGAATGAGACCATTAAATTTGTCTTTTGAATTTACTGCATCAGTATTACAGATTTTTTATTACAGAATGCTATAAAGCACAGTAAAGGGCTTTTTACACTTGTGTTTCTTAACCCCGGACTTTCTCTGACCCAGGACTATCGTTAGTCCCGTACCAATTTTTTCAGCTTTTTACACTCGCCAATTAGTCCCGTACTATCTCTTGTCCAGGGCTAAGGAGAAAACTGATCTTTTTACACTCGTATTTCTTAGCCCCGGACTTTCCAAACCACATGAATATTCATGATTACGCTGTGTACTGTACACGTACACGCACGCACCGGCAGCACTTGATTTCCTCGTTTCTAATTGGTCAGTGAGGGTCGGACTTCGTCTCCGTCGCTTAGCCCAGGATTATTTTTTCGTTCTGTTTACACTCACTTGCTTGGCACCGCAATTGCGGTGCTAGCACCGCAATTGCGGTGCTAACCCCTGCTATTTTGCAGGGCCAGATAGTACCGTACTATCGGTGGGGCTAGCCCACTTTGGCAAAAACGAGTGTAAACAGAAGGTGGGCTAAGGATAGTCCCGTACCAACGGTGGGGCTAAGGTCCCCCCTTAGCCCCACCGTTGGTCCGGGGCTAAGCAAAAATTTGCAAGTGTAAAAAGCCCTGAAGTGTTGGTTCTAATCCTTGTTTGGTAGTCTACTGAAGATGACACCTGTCTGGAGATCAGGGGGTTGTGGGTTCGAATCCTGCTCGAGTATGTATGCCCATCATATTTTATCATGGCTACTTATACATGTAAGACACTGATCAATTCAGTGAGCTTATTAACGTTGATGTAGGGCAATTTGTCAATCAGTAGCAATGAAAACATCTCAACGGAAGAATTTCATGAATTTGAATAATTACGCAGTACCCACTGCATGCTACAAGGATTAGAACCAGCACTTGTTGTCGAGTGAAAGCACGGTGGTCTAGTGGAAATGACGCCTGTCCTGTGATCAGGAGGTTGTAAGTTTGAATACTGCTTGAGTATGTACGCGCATAACTTTTTTTATCATGGCTACTACTAAAACACTGATCAATTCAGTGGTTATTTACGTCGATGTAGGGTAATAAGCCAGTTGGTAATTACACTGTAGCTCATGTACACATTGGTACAAATGACCTTTCTTTTTTCTCAGTTGGTTCGGCACTTCACTTGTTTTCAAAGCAGCATAATGCATAAGCTTGCATGACATAACAATTTATGGAACTTCTGTTCAAAAAAAGAATGAACTTGCATTTAGATCAGGGGATCAGAATACTTCCATCAGTTTATAATTTATTTGGCATCCATTTCATTGTTTTGTATTGAATGCAGTAACAGCTTATTTCATTTTATATTGCGAAATACCATTCTTGCTGTCAGGTGGATGTGCTGCAAAGCATCATTTAGATAAGGATCGCATGAGTAATCATCGCATCACAGATGCTTATCTCAGTGAATTTACAAACCAAAATGCCTGTTGGTACAAATGACCTTTTTGTTTGTTCACGCACAAAGTGGAATTACGAACTGGTCTTTTTGTCAATCAGTTGCAAAGAAATGTACTATTAGTTTTCACTCCTCACAAAGATAGGATTTGAATTTTTGAAAGATTGTAAGCTGTTTTGTAAACTTGTATAGGGGGTGTGATACTTTTATGTTTTGTTTTAAAAAGACTTTCAACGTTTTTCATCTTTACACTCTGAAACTTACAAAGCACTTAATATACCTAAACCATTTAGTATACTATATATTCAAACATATTCAAGGTCTCTACGAGGAGTGAAGCTCTTATTAGTCTTAAACGCACTCTTCTACTGGGTTTATTAGTGAAATATTTGTTTAACATTTATTCGTTTTACTATCTACACAAATAAGCATCTCTCAGAATATTCAACACAAGATTCAGTGCCATCAGAACAATTGTATGTTATCAATTTGTGTCACCCTGTGTTAGTGGACATAATGTAACGCGAGTTACCGTAACGCGAGTTACCGACATAAAGGCTCCCTACATTTTTCCAGGTCATTGTTACTCAACTTTGATATTGTTAATTTATGAGTCCTAACCCACTATCAAATCAAGGTAGGAATACTTTTATCAAGATTGTCTAGTATGAGGAGACTTTCCAAAAAGAGGTCTTCATAGAATTGACCATGTCCTTTTTGTGTAACGCGAGTTACCGAAATTAAATGATTCCAGAATCCCAACATGTTTGTCCTTTACTTTTCTTTTTGAATTCATTTAGTTGGTGTATGTCTACTTAACCCATGATGAAAAAAGTAACTTGTAGATCCCATCAATTACAAAGATATTGGCACATAATCCCAAAAATGTACCCATTATTAGTAACGCGAGTTACCATGGAATTGCCCATATATATATATATATATATATATATATATATACTGTGTGTGTGTGTGTGCGTGCGTGTTCCGAACATGATGTCATCCTTATCAGGAGCAAATTCAATGCGATTGATTTGTTTTTCTTTTGATAGCATGTGGAGTATTACTCACCTCTGTAATGTCTATTAAGATGGTATGCGAGACGAATGTGCTGAATACTGGTACACGGGACGCTGATGAGCAACATCCAACTATAGGCCTAGTGTCTGGGAATATTTTCAGGGAACTAATGTCTGGGAAGATTTTTTTTTTTTTTTTTGAGTGGTTCACAATATACAAGCTTATTTTTAGTAGACCTCTCAATTCCCTTTTCTTCTCATCTGAATCATAACTTTGTATTTTTGTCACGAGTATGCAATCTTATGTTTATCTGTATCATTTATCCTTTGCATAGTCGAATGTATATGTTTATGATATAACTCATGATTTATTCTGTGTCATGTTTTGTTGAAAAAAGGGAGAATGGAAATTAATAAATTGAATTGAATTGAATACGTAAAATCTTCGCAGTCATTTAGAGGCACTCATCACCTTCCACGCAAAATGTAAATATTTGTCAAATTCTTTCTTTGTTAATTGTATCTTACAGCTGTGAGAGACACGGTTAACTCTGCAGCAGCGGATGCATCTCTAGTCATGGAATCCGCTGCGGGATCGATAGTCCAGGCTAGGCTCCATAGAAAGTGCACCTAACCTTGTTTTTTTATATATACAATGTTTTTTGATGGTTTCTTGTCAATTCGAGGGTGCTGATTCCAAATCCGATTGATGCCACTCGCGTAACCTTGAGCATTTTCGGCAAAATGCAAAAATCCAAAATGGCCGCCATATATGCTAATTTGGCCATGATAATCCCAGTTATGTCAATTTTATGACCGATTATTCCATGAAAGTTTTTTAAATTTTTGTTCCTTGAGTAATTCTACTTACACATACAAGAAATTTTTCATTTGGAGAGGCACATTTAGTATTTTAAGCTTATTTTCAATTCAAAATGGCCGCCACTCCTATACCCATGTACTATATGAATGGCAAAAAAATATGCATAGAAATAGAAGACGAATCTTTAGTCACATACCTTCACTTTTATCAAGTTTTGCATGTGCAATGCAAATCTGATGAGTGCCAATAGCAAAACAAGGAAACAAACAGAAAATCTATTGTTTTTAGGCTTATTATATTCTTCTTAATACAAAACTTCAAAATGGATGCCACTCATATACCCCTGCACAATATGAACGGCAAAGTGTACATGGAAATAAACACATTTTCTTTTTTTCTGTCACTCAGGTACACTGTTTATCAATTTGTGTGCTGATTATAAATCAGAAGGTTGTTAGTAACAAAAGCTGTTTTATTGTTTGATGCAAACATCTGAATTTGCTGCGTACCTCAATCTGAATTTTTCCCTAGGAATTTGGAAAAAATCCACCAAAGCTTGAATTGACGCCAACATCAAGATTGTTTATCAGGAATTATTAGATATGAACATTTGACACTTACTTGCCTTGAGATGTTTGACAGTATAATATTCACTCTCATTTACTAAATTAAAAGGCTGAATCCTAGATGATCACACAAACGAAAATTCCAATTACCTGTCCTGTTCTACATTATCTAAAAGCGATATTATACAAACTTTTCAGTCCCCTCATGCGAGAAAGAATATGAGGCAGGGGAAAAAGGAAAAAACGGACCACCTCACTCCCTGTCGTCAAATCTCTGAAATGAAAACAATGCCCCGAAGTTTTTCATGTTAACCCAGATGAATTGTATATGGTAGATGAATTTTATCACCATTTTTTTCGAAGTGAATGTGTTTGCGTATATGATGTCAAGAGAGACTCTGAGATCTGTGCAGTGCTGCCTCATTCTGAAAGCAGTGTTATAACAACTTCATACTGCTTGTCTTTAATCTTCAGCACTTGCAGATTCAGGATTGCTCTAGGTAACCAGACCGGCTGTGTTAGGACTCTGAATGATGGCCTCCTTAATGGTGGCTGTAAACTAACTCCACTAGAGCTCTTTTTAACATATACATGGTGACATAACATTCGCTTCACGTAGGAAGTTTGCAGATGATCTCGCCTTTACGTCTCATAGAAAGTCCTTGGATGACTTCAGCCGAGTACTGACCCATCTCAAGACAATAGAGGAGTACTTCACCTTCTGGCGACTTTGCCCCAACCTTTATAAGATTATCATCAGACCCATGCCTTCCATCTTAATAACCATCTTGCCAACGCTATGTTCAAGGTAGCCCTCTGTGGCAAGCCTTCCAAGCATGGGCTAAGGAAGTCCACCCTTCTTCACTGGCTCTCGAGCACTCTCCCTCACGCTGGAAGGAAAGGATGACAAGACAAGTGTCACCACCTCACCAGTGCCGTCAACGCATACCCTGACCTTCTAAACACGATAGCATACAGTAGGGGCATTTCATGAAGCGTTTTGTCTGACAAATTTGTCTGACAAATTTGCTCTCGGCCAATAAGATGCAAGGATTTTAGTAGCTTATAACAACTGTCAAAAAGAAAAGATCTGACAAAGCGCTTCATGCACTCTAAAAAAAAATCTGGGTCAAAACTGACCCGGAACTGGGTCCGTTAGGGTCACACACCTGATGACTTGGAATTTGGTCATGAAGACCCGGAATGGGGTCACCCTGATCCAATCATGACTCTGGATGGGGTCATATCTGACCCCATTCCTTGTCATTTCTGACCCGGAACGGTGTGTGACCACAACGGACCCAGTTCCGGGTCAGTTCTGACTCGGATTTTTTTTTAGAGTGTGAAATGCCCCCTTGAACAACCTGCCATCAATGCGTCTGAAATCCCACAAACCTAGATTTCCCTCCCGTAACTTGAAAGCTTTGATCCCAAAACAGGTTGGTGCAGATGCTGGTCTGATGTCATCTCTGATACCACCCAAGTTACCTACAACTGTCTCTGGCCTGGCAACAAAGCCATAGGGCTTCAACGGGTGGTGATCAAGCAAGTCTTCATGTCTTCATTTAGTTTCTATGGCAAAATTGCCCTCTGACTCCTGAGGAAGTGCTGAACATCACCAGATGTGGTTGCAATTAAAGCAATTGCAGGACTAATATGCATCTTTAGCCTGAGAATTCTTCAAATATGGGGCTGATGTCGCCTGCTACCAAACATCCAATTGCAGGGTTCTTTAAAGACAATAAAAATGACAGTTTTATTTTTAAGACAAGACTGAAGGAGATCATGATGTCAAAGTGTATATTATCAACTCCTGGGAACTGTGAGAGAACTGAAAGAGTATTTACATTGCTCCTTGGTTGATGTTTAATTAATAATTTGTACCGTATTGCGTTTGGACAGTTTCGTTTATGCCTTCACCAGTTTTTGTTGTTTTAATTCAAGAAGAAAATCAAGTTTGCTCGATAATATCAAGGCGGTACTTCTAAATTATATCATATCAAAGTGATGGAGGTTATGATCCATTTCAAACTCGCCTCAGGACTCCTCCCTCCCCCCCCCCCCCCAACTCCTTGCTGGTAAAAACAAATGTACAATGGAAAGGGTTTTTAGTTGGGTCATTAATGTCCGATGTGTTTTTGTCTGCAACCATGTATCTCTGCACTTACTGTATAGGATTTTTCTGTACTTTGTTGATATGGTTTTAGGGGAATGCATATTAGAAGCTTTCTTTTCTAGCTTCCCCTCCATTTTCAACATTATTTGATAAATACCATTCATGTAGACTTCTTATTATATTGTGTTAGTATTACATTTCTATATTCAACCTGCATGTAGAATGTGATGGTATATTGATTTCTTGCGAGACGTTTAGTGAACTTGAATTCGTTGTTGAGACAAAATGAAGTATATAAGAAATTGTGTTAAACATCGTAAGGTTTATGAATATTAAATGCTCAAATATACATGAAGGCCCTCTATATTGTAAGTGACACCCAACATATTTGTATACACATGCAACACTTCATGCCAGCGTAGGTATACGGGACTGGAAATACAGTAAATTTGTTCTACATTTCCATGCATATGTTTTGCCATTCATATAGCACATAAGCATAGGAATGGTGGCCATTTTGAATAAGAAATGACCTTTAAATACTATATGAACCTATGTGAAATGAAAATTCTCTTGCAAATGCAGATGGAGTAACTCTAGGAACAAAAATGTATAAAGTTTGGTGGAATAATTGGTCATATAAGGCACATTATTGTGTTTATCACGGCCGAATTAGCATATCTGGCGGCCATTTTGGATTTTTGCATTTTGCCGAAAATGCTCAAGGTTACGCGAGTGGCATCAATCGGATTTGGAATCAGCACCCTCGAATTGACAAGAAACCATCAAAAAACATTGTATATATCAAAAAACAAGGTTGGGTGCCTTCTAGCCTGGACTACGACGGGTGATACAAGAGAGGAGGGGACGCCCTCTTTGGCAAGGGCAATTCAGGATGGTGAAGTAGCTGGCCTTGAGAGCATCCAGAACTATGTGGCCAGTCACACCGATGAGGGTGGCATAGATGCCACTGCTTCTGATGGAAAGACTGCTCTGATGATAGCGTGTGAAAGGGGACAGGAAGATATTGTCAGGTTTCTTTTGGAGAGTGGTGCAAACCCGAATGTCTCCTCTCCCAAGAGTGGTGACACGCCATTACATGTGATCTGCTTGAACCGACATGACCGAGAGTACATTGCCGAGGAGATCAGATTGAAAATCGTGCAGACACTTCTGCAGCATGGTGCTACCTTCAGGGTAAACGGAGCAGAGCTGTCTCCTGTCCATGTAGCAGCACTATCTCGCTTTGCTTCCGTGGTGGAATTTCTGATATCTCAACAGTGCAGTGGAAGTGGAATACCAGAAGCAGATAAGATCACCTCTTTGGAAATGCTGGGCTTCTCGAACTGCATGAATACAATTTACGACAATGGATATGATACATTATGCAAGGTCATTTCCCAGCGCTGTCATATTTCTGAGATTGGAGCTGATCCTGAGCTTGAAGCCATTTTTCAATGCACAGAAAAATATTCACTTGCTGATATAAACGCTATCAAAGATGACAAGCGTGCCATGAAAATCAGTGGTTTCTTATTGGAGATAGAATCATACCTGCAGGGGCTAAGGGGGTATATCTGTTCAGACCCCGGCCGTAATAAGGCAAAACAACGTAACTCAGAATATCATGTTCTGAGAAAAACGAGTTTGAAAATTCAATTGGTTCCCATTTTTCCGTCATACGAGTAAAACACTTTTGAAGCAGCGAAGTTTCTTAGGCATTAATAAAGAATATCTCGGGAAAATTTCAGTAAAATAGGACTTCCCGTTTAAGAGTTATTACCATGTTTAGAATAGATACAGCACTTTACCTAATCACAGCACTGTGCTGATGAGTAATTCTAGTTTGCCAAAAGAGCGTATCCTCACTTACGTTGTGCGAGAATCCTCACGCGGCAACATATCAATTAGGCAAAAGAACGTATCCTGACTTACGGCGCGTAAGCATTCTCCAGCGAAGCCACTTCAGTATGCCAAAAGAACGTATCTTGACTTACAAATATCTGCGCCTCAACCCTTTCATCAATGTAATTAGGCAGAATGACGTATCCCGACTCAATGGCAACAATCTCTATCATTTATTTACTTTGAAAATCTTGTTAACTGGATGATAAAAGTCCCGTTATATGTTTTTAAATATATATTAAGAATAGTAAAACACAGTAGCTTGCAAAATTATCGATGCAATTGAACATTTTCATTTTTTTTTTCTGGAAACTTACCGAGTATATACTTAAATGTAATTAGTTTTTATCTACCAATTACCGTAAATTTTTGTTTTTCTTCATTTGCATATAGTTTACAGTTTATTGAGATGTCCATTCTTTTTTTATTATCTTTAAGTGTATGTTTTTTATCCCTTGATGTAAGATTTTTCATTGGGAACATAATCATATTTGGTTTATCATTCATGTTGATTTAACAAAAACATGGATTTGGATTAATATTCACAACTAAACTACGAGTTTGGGTAAAGTCTGTAAAATGGATTTCATTACACTTCTTATGCCATGTGATACAATTAAGATGAACTTGAAATATGTATAATTTTTAGTATGACAATGCATGAGTGGCAACTATTATGACTGTATGAAAAGTGGTAAAAAAAAATAAAATGGGTATAAAAAAGAATTGTATAAACATCTGTACATACACTTCGTTTCAAAGACACAAACACGCATTTAATGTGTTAATATTGAGACTCCTATTTTAATTTCTATCTTTTCTTTTATTTATTTTACGATTTCCATTGAGATGAAAGGATTTGAACAGAAAGAATAATATTGTGTACTTTGTTTATCGCTATAAGTTGCTAATGTTTGGTTGATTACATGAATTGTATCCGTAAGGTTAAAACTTCTAATGATAATATGGCTCAATTCTTTGAACAACGACAACAACAATAACAATGAATTATCAGGTAATTATGAATCCAAGTTTTAATGTTGTTAGGTGTAACTTGACCACACACACACACACAAAAACACACACACATGCACACACACAATCAAGCAAGTACAAAAACACACAAAACACACACACACACACACACCGCAGACTTGTCAGAGGTGCAAACATTCTCTCAGTAGAATAACTTTGAGATAGACATGATGCAGAGACATTTACATCTTCTGAAAGGTTTATAGGGAAAAATGTGTGTACATCTGTTTCTCAAAGACGACAGCATTACATAAATCATTCGATTATTTGCAAGTCTTAAAAATACGAAATATATATCTACGCTTCCTTTTTACAATTAAAGACAGAGTTTGATATGCCATTATGCTTTTATCACATTGAAAGCAAATCAGCAGCAACTATACATTATCATGATGATAAATAAGAAATAGAAAAAAAAAAATGTAATTTACTTCCCGAGTAAAGTAGCTTACATACGTACCACAGTTGAACAAAACCCTGGGAACAAAGTTCTCAATTGAATAGAACAGAACAGAATTGTGTGTTTTTTTTTCTGGAGATTAGCTATACGATTACCATATCAGACCTTCGCATCAATTTTTATCTTGGAAGATCAGAACATCTCCAAATTACAAATTATAAATAGCACACATAACATTTTTAATCCTTATTGTTGTTGAAGAGTAGTAAGAAGTAAATACTCGGGTAAAGAACAATTATTAGGCAGCTGAAACGAAGGGAAAATTTGCAACAGTATTCACTTTAAACATATTTCAATAAACGTCTTATCACAACAGTGATTTCCTGTGCTGCAATACATCTGCGATGTCTGAGAGCTCCCGGAGGGATTAGGCCCAAAATAAATCAAAATTATGCAGGAAATAAGGTTTCTATTTCCCTGGTTTTCTGAAATATGTTGACATGTTTCAATCGACATGATATTGATTTTGAGGGAAAACATTTACAACAATATTTGATATGAACAAGTGATAGTTTTACCTAAGTTGATAGTCATCATTTCAAAGGGCAATGAGCCCTCATCATATTTTTTTTCGAAATAGAATCTTTAGTTTCAAATCAATACAAAAAAAAAAAATCGTTATTGTGCCTTCATAACGTGAGAATAGTCATTAACACTTCACAGTTGAGTTTTACGAGTTCTTTATTTAACTGTGAACAATTTACCTGATCCTATATAAACAATCCGAGTTTTATTATTTTTCTTCTACAGTTGACTGATCTAGTGCACATTCCACTCCATCTTTCATGAGATTCTGACGGGCGTGCACAGCTGAAATTTGTCCAGTTGCTCTTTTCCCTGCTTTTGAACTGCTCGGTAGACCACTGCAGGAAAATGTACAAGAAACGGAAGAGAATAATTAATACAAACTAAGGTACTCTGCATTTTCCATAATAGACAGCTAGTGAATTTCAACTCTGTTTTAGTTATATTATGTGATTAAATTCTTCATTAGACATGGTTATGTGTAACAAATTCTCTCTCACAGACCCCCCCCCCCTCCAAAAAAGCAAAGAAAATGAGAATGAGTATTTATGAAACACACTCACAATATCTATTATTCAACATCATACAAATAACCCCTTGAGGATGTACAAGGCTGTGTGATTGTTTTGAGAGAGAATGGTGATATCATCATTTTTCATGTAATATAAATATTTTTTATCGCTAAGGAATGATTTGTGAAATGTGGTATTCTCAAATTATCAGAAATTCATCATCATGGATTCTGCCTTCTTTTCTTTTTTTTGAAATAATTTTTCCAAATGCCGGCTTGTGTCGTAGTGATAATGACAAAGGTGGGGTTCATTTTTCCCCCTTCTTCTATTTTTTTTAGTATGAATTAATAGGTGATTATTCAACTTGTACCTTTTATTGTACTTGATACACTGCATTCCTTTTCTGTGCTGGTAAAGGCTGGCGGTTGGTGTGGACCCTGAAAAGAGAGACAATGAAATATGTATTTCAACACGAATGTTAATATTTTCTAAAGTAGACGATTGGGTCTTAATGTTTGAACTTTCCATAGTATTAAAAACCACCTAACTTAAGAATAAATGTTTGAATTCCATGAGCTTTTGCCTTCAACATTTTTTTATGGGGGAGGGATGGAACTTATAGCATGTATAGGATCTACCATGGCTACAATGCATTATATTGTATCGAAATGAAAAAAAAAATAAATGTTTTAAAGAATATGTACAGCTGACTAAAGTTGCACAAAGAAAAAAAAAATAAATCAGGCCTCCATAGTGAGCAGGTACAGAGTACCATTAAATGACTTTATTTTTTAGGCTAATTTTAAGTGGATAGATTCCTGTATGTATGAAAACGCCAAAATCACATTCTTCATCCTTTCAAGGAATAACAAACAAGATCTAAAGACTACTTGTGTTTAACTAAAGATGTATACCAAACATTATTTTTTGTCCTTACTTTTCTTGCCAAAGTAATGATGTTAATGCCATTATTAGAATATATCGTCTGCCATCAGTTCATGTTGCCACTGAAGACTAAATGAAATTCATCAGTATCAAGCGTTATTGTCATTAGCTTGAAGTCGAGTCTACTGTTTACTATAAAGCTGTTACTTGTTTTTTATACTTTTAGACAAAAACTGCATTTGAGGTAGACGACGTCAAGTCGAATGATGTCGATGATTATAATAGTATATTGGGGTCCACTTAATTTATTTGTGCATAGCTAAATTTCTTTTGAGATTCACTACTTGATCTACTTGACGACTAGTATAGTACGAGTATCACCTACATTTCCTTATTACATTAACTGGTAGAACCACAACCAAGTACACCAATGAGCCACGTTTTGCCAAGCCCACCGAAAGGAAAGGCTGTCATACTCATGGCTCTAAGTTTGCTCTTTATTTTCATAGCTTGCTGTGTTTTTGTTTATTTATTTTTTACTCATCGTTTTCTTAAATGTTAGTGAAAACTATTATCGAAAGGACTGGACCCTACACTAGCATAGCGTACTGTCGTCCACTCTGTGTACAGCCCAATCGCCGTACTTCGCACGGCGTCTGGTCGGGCTAGATCAAACTTAGACCTGACAAAATGACAAATAAAACTTACCGGTGTTACCGCTGTTTTTCTTTGTGGTGGCATTAACTGGTCAGGAGAATGTCCATTCCAAGACTGCAAAACAGAACAATGGGCATGACTTCATGGTTCACACTGCAGCAAAGCTTGCCTGCCAGTCAACCAGAGAGTACTCTGCTGCACCCAGCTGCTGCCAGCTGTTGTCGCAACCGGCGCGGCAGCAGCAGCGGCGGCACTACATTCACTGCCGCGGCTGAAATGGATCTGCAGCACGTAGCCGTAGGTATTACACATAGAGTTATGCAGCGTAGCGTGTGTTGTGATGGCCACGATGTTGATACGTTGTTTTGCCGTGCTGACTGTAGCGCGCATGGCCCTGCTTTTATACAGCAAAGCGCTGTATGATGACATACGTTCTTTTGGCGTCGCAATTTCTTTCTTTTTTCTTGAGAAACCACCATGACAAAACAGTGTATGTAAAGATACGTTCATTTGCCGTAACAGCGAAAATGCTTTCTTTGTCATTTCTATACGTATCTCATGTTACGTTGTTTTGCCTAGCTGGAAACGGCAAAGTTGTGAAAAAAATGTGTGAGATACGCTTTTTATCTCTGAAATGGTAAACATTTGAGAATTGAGACATTCATCATTAAAAAGAGCGCATTTTATTTAGGAGCCATATGCTCATAACTCAAAATGCCCAAATTTTGAGTTACGTTCCTTTGCCTTATCACGGCCGACCCTTGGCTAAGTTTGCATGTGAATGTATGAAACATGACGAAGCCACAAGAGGTTACAATATATTCAAGTATCTGATGTCCTCTGAATCACACTCGAAAGCAGTGCTGGGAACTGTAATGGAAGGCATATCACATTTCTTTGAGGATTATACACAGGACACCAAGGTTGTTACCAAGGGGTGCGAGATTGTCAACGAATATCGAGATGTTATCCAACAGGTCAGCAATTCTTCCCTAGTTGAGCACGGTCCACAGCTGCTTCGAAGTTTTGGACTATTACTTTATGATATTGCATACAATGTTTCTGAGCTTGAACTACTTGAGTCCGTTATAAAGACAGCAGAGAAAGTTATAACTAAAGTTCGGGCCGCATTTTCTCCTTCAGACCTTGACAAATTTAAGGCTGGTTCACTTACTTATCACATTTTGTGGAAACAAGCAGAAGCGTACTGCGAGGAAATGTTTTATGGTGGCCTTCATATGCCATCACTGAATCGTGTAAAGCGCGCACTGTGCAAGTTGTTCAGGTACGATGATGTCACATACGTGGGCGACAAAAACGATACGATGCTTCATGTAGTGTTATATTCACTAGACTATGAGCGTGACGACAAGTCTCTCCTTGTTAAGTTGGCAAGGATCCTGATACGTCATGGTTGTCCTGTGAACAAGGTGAAAGATCAACACGGTCTAACTCCTGTGAACGTGTTGGCCATGATGAAGGAAGATAATTGGTTCAATTCCGACGATGAAGAATACATCAACGAGCTTACTGACTTGTTAAGTCCTACGACCAGTATCACGACCTTAGAAGAACTGGCAGCCAGAGTTATTGTTCAGAACAAAGTCCCATACCACGGTTTTCTTCCAGAGAGTATTTGTGAGATGATTGATGGATAGACTGTGGTTCCGGACTGTCGCGTTCTGAAAACTCCTGAGAAATCTGAATCTACCTCAGAATCAGACTGATTTCTTCCTGTGCAGAAACAATCTGGCTACTCCTCACCGTAAAAACGACGTCTACTTATAATCATGAAAGGTATTGAACATGCGAGAATCGGAGGATAATCACCTAGAAACATCATTCTAATATGTCCATTGTTATTTTCCTCTTTGAACAGTCTTTCTTGTCTTTGTAATATCCTAAGATGCTTTGAATAACCCCACTTTGTAAATAATGTGATACAAATGTAGTTTTCTACCTTTTCAAGCTTCAGACAAATACTCAATCATTGTAATTTGTTTTTACCGTAGGAAATCTGACTGTCGTAGCGTTTATATACAGTGTACGCTCTGTATACTAAAAAATGCCTTATTTAAATTCTAAACAAAATGTTTGCCTTTGATGAAATTAGTGGGGGAGAAAGAAACTAGAATAAAACGTTTGTAATTGTTAAGGTCTGTGATTGTCATAAATCCGTAATGGTTTTTATAATAAACAAGTCGCATCGCAACTCGCAAGTCCATCGCATCGTAACTTCAAGGGCGTCACTATGCTGGAAACGACTATTGTCGATTTTAGTTTACAATCACGATGATAACGCACATTAGTTTGATGACTTGAGGACTTTATCACAGGTGATGCCAGAATGCTGAAATGATTGAACAGAAGTCTATCTTTCTGTGTCAATCTCTTCTTCTTTCGCGAAAAAAACACACCAAAAAACCGAATCTGAATTCCATGATTTCTTGATGGCGGTATACATAAGTCTAAACTCTTCGAAATAGCTCATAGCCGAAGTTAATGATGCTCGCCCCTCTCACTGTCATGTTCTGCTCCACAAGAGTGGCCGACAAATTGATGTTTTGTCCATTGTATTGGTTTTGTTGTTTCTATTCGGTTTTATCAAATACAGGTCTGCTCAGCAGAGGTTAGTGTTTATACTGTGCTAGTAAAAGAGCCTCACCAGTATGATTTGACATAGACGAGTATTATGATGTACTATGAATCTGATTTCAACTACCATTGCAGGAAGATAGCCATAATTAGAAATTACTCCCCGCAAAAGCTAGTCAAAAGAGAGACAAAGAAGGAGAGAGAGAGAGAGAGAGAGAGAAAGAGAAAGGAACACATCTACGTAATCCACTTATTTGGTTACAGTAATCCCGTTTTAATAAAAAAGCAACAGTTAGCACTTTGAACAGTATAGCGGATACCTATGCCCAGTGCGTTTTATAATTATAGCGTTATGCATTCTCCCTATCGCATATAAAGCCTGACAGACGCCGCGGCGTTTGGTCAGCGTCTGATTCCAATAAGTATGTTAAACAAAGCGATGATTGGAATGAACAAGACTAGAATACGGAAGGGGGGGGGGTAGAGGAAAAGGAGAATGTTCCATCTACCCAGGGCGCACTTTGGCTCAAACTGGGCTGCCGTGACCACTGGGGACATGGTGACACCTCGCAGCTGTGTGGAGGGAATTCTGCCTCCCTTTCATTCCCTCCCCCCCCCCCCCCCATTTTAAGGGGGTAAATATACCTACATCTTTAGCTTGTCATAAAGTCATTCCAAAGCAACATTTCTGCCTAAGCATGGAATATAATGAAGAAATACATTCTTTACCACTTTATGTTGAATTTTGACTGTCACGTACACTGTGCATAGTTATAATGTTATTGATCATGTTGCGATGTAAAAAATCAAAAATGAACTGAACTCAATTGAAGTGACCTATAATTGAAGACATGTCATTTATTATCGGGTTAGTAGTCCCTCAAAATTCGTTGAGTTATCTATAGATTATAAAATGATATTATGCTAGGGCGTTCTCATACTTTCTCTATCTCTCTCTCTTTCTCTCGTTTGCACTGCTCGTTTGGCTATGTATCACAGACGACGAAATCGGGAGGAGGGAGGGACGTGCCTCCACTTGTCTCTCTGGAATTTTCTGAATCATCACCCTCCATTTCAATGCTTATTAATCGTAATTTTCTTTGATTTTTTTTTCTAATTGTCTTACACCTAGTATGATTTGTAAATAGTCGCAGATCTAGGGGATCAAGAGGACAGAAACACTGAACGAATTAACCATTATTTTTTTTTTCATAGGCCTAATTTTGTTATTTTCTCTCACATTTTTAATGAAAAATTGCAAAGCGGTTAATTTCAATTCTGAGCAAAAGAGCAAATTTTCCCTCAATTCGGAGGGAGACAAATTGAATACGCCGTTTGAGCTTTTATAGTTACATGAGATAGTGAGAACATCATGTTTCGTCATTCCTCCAGTGACCTATATGACCCCACAGCTCCCAGAATCCCATGGGTTTGCATACGTACACGGAAGCTGATAATAACGCAATATACATACAAACATTGGAAAGTTTACAGCGCGCTTCCTTGTACTGAACCGCTACTCATACAGCACTGAGGGTCGCATGATGTATTATGCGACGGGATATATGTCTGATCCTGATCATTACTGTGCATTTACAAGATTGTGGCTGTGATATCCAACAAAAATCATTGACAGTGGACATTGTTGAGGGGCCACAATACTTCTATGATGGACTTGTATTGGACTGCATAACAAATTAGTGAACAACTGAAAAGTAAAATAAATTTTACCTCATCGTATTTGATGATGCATACAACCTAATTCAGTGGTCAGTGTTCGTAGAACCTCTCTCCGAAGGCTCTATATACAGGAGAAGGGAAATATTGAGTTGATAATGGACATGAAAAGAGTTCTAGTTTCACTCCACTGGTATTATGATCGGTGGTATACTGCCGTGTGTTTATACAGTGGAAACTCGATATAACGAGATGGTCGGGACCGAGTCATTTTCCTCGTTATAGCCGATATCTCGTTATATCAGTAGGCATAAAAGAGGGCATAACATAAAGACATTAATTTGCACATGTGGGACTACCCATCATATTTCAATCAATACTGTGATAACTTGATATTGTGTGTGAGGGAATTACTCACCTTTATGGGTAAGAAGATGTTTTTCACCAAGGAAATCCAATATCAAGAATGTGTTTCTTATTAATTGTAGATGTTTGAATTTGTAAATTTATATACATGTAGCTTGAGAATGTATCAAGATCGTCTGTGGATTAGTATGTGGTTATCGTATGGGTGTGTGTTGTGTGGAAAGCTTGAATATGGTCTGCACAATGCTGTGTGTGTATATGACACAGTCTGTATGCATTATGACTGCGTGTGTGTGAAGATGGGGAATTCCCTACGTAGAAGGCCAATCACAGCATCAGATTGCCTCACACCTACTAAACGTCATGATGATGTCATGTATACATATGGCCGTCCCACCACATTTTCTGCATGTATCAGTGTGCGCGCACACACACACTTAGTGCTAGCTGGAGTGCACTGAAGAAAATGATTATGTGTATACAAGACGGTTTTTGGCGCATCAAGTTTTACAATCTCGGAAGATGATAGCACATGCGAAGTAAAGCTTTACCGAAGGCATTTTGCTTTACCTCGCTATAGCAGGTTTGATTGACTATGTTTTTCTTTGTTTGGAAGTCACAAAATTTATCTCGTTATAGCAGTTATTTCGTTATAGCCGATCTCGCTATAAGAGTAGCATTTTACATAGACTTGTGTGGAAGGAAATTTGGGACCGGGAAAATTTCCTCGTTATAACCGATATCTCGTTATAGCAGTGTTCGTTAAACCGAGTTTCCCCTGTACTAGGTAATTTGACAGATTCCATTTCGTGCGATGTATCTGCTAACGTGTGAAAACCAGGTAAATGGTAATTTATTGAAAATTGATCTTTTATACTTTCTGAGTTTGTTCTTGCGCAGCCAAGAAGATGACGCTTTCAAATCTAATATCTACATGGTTTTGACGAAATCTGTTCGTAAAAGCTGCGATGAAATCGCCATTTTAGGATATGTTCTGCTAGAACTTTGAACTTTGACGTCATACGCGTTACGAAATGCATTGTATACTTCAGACATCGCGCTTTCGAATGATACCTGTCACGCTACAACCAGTCTTCATTATTTTCTCCATGAAAGTCAAAATATCGTTTCGATGAGACGCTTGCATCATTTTTACGTCGATATCCCTGTTTCAAAACGTTCAAAATCTGTATCAAGAAATCTGCAAAAAAATATGGGAAGTAGTATTTTATGCAAGTCTGAAGATTTCTGAGCATGTTGCACTGCGTTGCTGTGCGTGTAGTACCTACGCTAAGCTTCGATTTTCCGATGAAAAGAAAACAAGCAAACAAACAACTAATGATCCCTTGAAGATTTTGATGTTGTCGAACATCCTGGGATATGTTATGATCTTAACATTCATAGTAGAACCGAGTTCGTTTGTACCGTCATTATGCAGTTTTGGATATTGTTTTCATTAGAAAAATATGGGTTTGTGTTTAGAGTAAAGAGTTTTGAAATGACGCTCATGAAATTTAATGTCGATCGGATATGTATTGGGGAAGAGGAGCATTGTTGACGAAGCTTGGGATCTTCTTTTTTTTTTACCTTGTTCTTATTTTTTTATTATTAGGAATAGTTGGCGGAAGGCTTGAATTCTTAAGCACCCTTCAATTTATTTTCACTCTTAATAAATACATGTATAATCACAATTTAAGTTTGTAGGCCGATCTACTTTCATAGACATCAGAGTAGTTTCATAAGTAAAGAATAGCCAGACGAAAGTAAACGCATAAATTAAATGAAACACAATCTATAAGTTCTAGACACATCTTTCACAATAGTGTTTTGGAGGAATAAACTACCCATTTTTCTCTTTGCAATGAGACATTTTAGAAATCGACTCCCGCCCAGTGTTTAAGTCCTTAAACAAAATGCTTATACCCACCATGCCCCTCTCCACCCCGATGCAATTCAATTCAATTCATTTATTTTCATTCTTCCTTTCTCCAACAAAACATACATGTAACACAAGAAAATTCAGGAATTACATCATAAACAGAAGCATTTGCCGTTACAAATAAATGAATGTACCGATAAACATAAGAGGGCATAATGGCAAAAAAATCATACAGAGTCACGCTTCAGTTGAAAAAAAAACCAAGAATTGAGAGGTCCACTAAAAAGCGAAGCTTGTATATTGTGAACCACTCATAAAACTTTTGAATTACATCTGTACTTATTTGCAAACACTTGTCTCAAATATGATACACGACAGGACGGGAAAAAACAGGAGACACACAACAACATGACCCAACTTGTCAGAATAAATGAAAAGAATGGAAGGAAAGAAAGAAAAAGAGAGAATTAGAGAATGCCCACACGCTGAACAAGGGAAATGGAACAGGGGATGGTAGAAAATGTGCTTCGTGAGTTGGTGCTGCATGCAGCTGTGCAAGGATTGTGATAGCTACAACTGTACTTCATTACGTTATAATGAATTCAGTGATTGAATGATTGGTGGATGGATGATGAACCCTGAGGTTGACGAAACCTGTAGCTTATGAAAAAAAAACCCAACATATTAGTGAGGATTAAATAGAAACAAAATTCAACCTGCGCTTAAAAGAATAGAAAGATGGGAAATGTTGTATTTCACAGCTTAGCGAGTTCGAAAATCTAGGACCGGTGTATATGAATGTATTCTGAGCCAATAAAGTTCTCAGGAGGGGTAAATGAAACTCATTAGATTGTCTAGTGGGATAATTATGAATAGACTGGTTCCGTGGGAACATTGAATTGAAAATACTGAGAAGCGCATTTATATTGTGAGCAAACATAAACTGCCCAAGTTGAAAAAAGGTACAAATCTTTGATTTTCAAAAACTATGTTCAGTACCTAGCCACAACGTTGGGGCCCGCTGGTAGAGCAGTAGCATACACCGAAAATGTTACCCTGGAAATAAAACATTATTATTATTATTCTAAGTGTTATGATAATTATCATAACTATAATAATAATAATCATGGTATACCGTAACATAGAAGTATAGAGCTGATTTAAACGCTAATAATGTTTTTCTTCAGACAAGCTATATATGTGGCTGCATCAAAAGTCCATCATAGTGCAATTGCATTGGTGAAATAGCTAATTGTTACGGTTTTACCATTGAAATATGTGACCCTGCACCACAAAATTTAAAAAAAAAAAACGTCGCCAAACATGAATTTTTAGTTAAGGGTAGATTCTGAACGAGCAGACTCTAAGCTTT
The DNA here is from genome assembly GCF_040938485.1 of Diadema antillarum. Classification (NCBI taxonomy): domain Eukaryota; kingdom Metazoa; phylum Echinodermata; class Echinoidea; order Diadematoida; family Diadematidae; genus Diadema; species Diadema antillarum. The sequence continues at coordinate 676,699 of NW_027272232.1, forward strand.
AAAATGATGTATAACTCAATTCAAAATGGACTTCCCTAACCTATCTAAATTCTGGAAAGAAAGCACACTCTCTGGAAAAGTGTGAACTGAGAAAAGAGGCTCTGAAATATATACATGGTCTATTCAAACTCTTAATTTTTACCAAGCTGTGCTAGCTGTGCCATGAAAGGGACAAAACACAGGATGTAAACCACTGGAGCAACAACAATGAAGGGATTATCAGATTAAGCTGAAATTAAACATCTTCTATAAGCACATTCTGCCCATGATTAATGCTAACTATCAAAGCAGTAGCATCATCCTTTCAAAAGTTATTAGACTTGAAAGTGAAGAGTGTGCAAAGCATTACAAGACATGAAAAGCGGCCTCTAAGTCACACCTGATCATGTTACTCTTCCCCCAAAAAGGGTTGTAGAAAAACTGCTAAAAACACACTTTCCCATTCATGTTAAGATACCAAACTGAAGAGTAATGTAGAAGAAGGATATAGCTCTTTCAGAAAATATGAAAAACTGAAGATTGACTTGGTTGAACCATTTCACCTTTTTTGAGTCCTCACTTAAAATCAAAGGGTGCGACTTTTTGTTTGTTTTGTGGTGCACGGTCACATACACATAATGAATTTAGCTACACACCCACACACACACAAATGAAACCTGCATAGTTCGGACAATTTGAATGTAAAACTGATACAAAACCCACTCATTTACTTTTTGAATAACTTTCCAATGATACACCAAACTTGATGGGCTTCTGCGTCGAAATTTTATTTTTAGTCAAACTCCTTACTTTATATGCCTACGCCAGCCACGAATTACCACACAGCCGCTAGTACCAGCAGCTGGGTGTGAGGCTGGGTGTATCATAGAAAGTTCAATTTCTGGCTTAATTTCGTAGGTCGTTGCAGTTGATGAGAGATAAGGTTAATTTGTTTAGAACATTATGGGTCAACAAATGTCGTGACGCGATAGCTCAAGGGGCTAACATCCCATTACTTTGACACGGGCTTTTTCTGATCACCCTTAACTTTTTCAAATTGAACTGCGGTAAGATAAACATTGATGAATGTTTAATGGACGGGAACTCTACAAACAATGAATGAATCCTGACATAACTATGCTTTCAGATTATGCAGATGCTTGCAGATAGAAGTTAAGAAATACTGCATGAAAGCTGGAAAAGGTCATTCCTGTTTGCATTACACGCCAGTCATTGTCTATATGGATATATTTCTTCAATTAACTTGAGGAACTATTAGGTAGTAATCCTTTATTGAGCATGGACACCTATTCATAAATAGTCCGAACTACAACAAATTATCACGCTACTAATTGAGAAATAACAAATCGAAAGTTTCCCTACCAAAGCCAAATTCAAATTCCAAGAGAAAGAGCCCATTGTAAGAAGCGTCTAAAGTCTCGGACAGGTTTTCAATCAATCTCAAATGTGAAATGTTTTTAAATTGATTTCGTCAAGCATTGATCCCATCATTTTCAAACTAAGGTAATTGCACATTTGTATCCATCTTAATCAATGATTTCGTTTTCTTTTTTATTCAAATAGTCTAGATGGTCTCGATTTGTTTTCTTCACCTCTGTCCATTCACATGATCTGAACATAGGCCATGATATATTGCAATTTTGTATGTTCCTTCTTATAATAATATCATATATTATATCTAATTTTATTATTCATCAATACGACTTTAATTGGATTAAGTCAACCTTTGTTTTGCAGTTTGTTTATCCAATATGTGTTCTTTCGATGTGAATGTTATCCTTTTTTCAGCTTTACGTTGTGTTCTTTTATACACATGCAGCAAAGTGAAAAAAAAAAGTTTTGAATACTGACTGACTTAAAACAGTCCTGAGGCTGAAAGTGTTTTTAACATTATTCAAAGCAAAAACAAACAAACAAACAAACGAACGAACAATAAAATCTGTTTGTGTGTGTGTGTGTGTGTGTGTGTGTGTGTGTGTGTCTTAGACAGGAAACCATAACTCTGAAAATTTTGAATGGAGACACTTCATTTTATTTAATTTCACCAGCAAAAGTGCCTTCCTTAGTTTGAGACTAGCATGCATTATGAAATTTAATGTGTGCACTGCAACAGTCATTCAATTTTTAAAGCACATTGCAGTAAGCCAATTTTGAAACGAAAAGAGACAATACCTATATTCGATTATCAAACTCGGGAATATCAAGACATGCAAAGTTCCTTTCCAAAATGGACAAGGGGCCAAAATTTACCACTGGAGAAAAAAAAAATCGTTGGTTTTTAGTTCACACTTGCCGCAGTGCCTTCATGCATCGCCAAATGACCCATAGTAGGTAAACGTACCATAAATATAGTCTAATGAGGAAACTGGGTCTGATTTTCGAATGGGTTTTGAAGGTTTTGTTTAAGTAACAACATTAGGGTAGTTTTTTTCCAAGCTGTTTCTTTGGATATCTGAGATATCTGACTTTGAATGTGTGCCTTTTTCCAAAAAGAGAAAATTGTACGTGTACATTTTCGCCATTTTTTTTTTGTTCATTCCTCCGAGGAGTTTATATGCATTGAAATATAATAATTGCGTGTAATACATGGGTCACTTAAATCGTACTGCATGTAATGTGTAAATAAAAAAAAAAATCATGAATGACATCACTAAAGAACAAAAAAGCGAACTCAGACAAATGTCGTAACGTTACGTTGTGCACGTTTTTTTTATTATGTCATAAATAAACATTTGAATGTATGTGAGTTTTTCAAGATAACGTCAACTTAAGCCGTCAGCGATTAAGTTTGTATCTTATTATATATATTATGATTAATATTCACTGTTTACTAAATATAATAATATTATTTCGTACCGTATACATGATTTTTTTTTGCAGTCATTATCTTTGTTAATGTCTTGGGCACTCATCACTTACTTGCAGAATGTAACATGATATTTGTCATCATTGCATGTAAAATGGCAGAGGATATGCATGAAATGTTCACTACTCACTAGAGTTGTTCACATTTGTTAGAAATGAAGTCTGCACTCATTATCTGTGCAAATATCTATATCAAAAAATTTCTTAAGAGCAGAATATAATTGGCGAATTCTTTGTGTTTGAATTGTATCTTACAGCTTTGACGGACACGGCTAACTGTAAAGCAGAAATTACTTATGCCACTTGTCATGGAATCCCTTGCAAGTTCATCGAGTGTTACAGACGAGGAAATCAGGATGCCTTCTTTGGCACAGGCAATGGCAGACGATACACTAATGGGCCTTGAGTGTGCTGAGGGCATCCAGGAGTATTTGGCCAGTCACACCGATGAGGGTGGCATAGATGCCACGGCTGATGATGGAAGGACTGCTCTGATGATAGCTTGTGAAAATGGACAGGAAGACATTGTCAGGTTTCTTTTGGAGAGGGGTGCCAACCCACATTTCTCCTCTCCAAAGAGTGGTGACACACTTTTACATGCAAGCTGCAAGAACCCAACTGGCTATATCCCATTTTCATTGGATATTGCCAGAGACAACAAAATTAAAATTGTGCAGACACTTCTGCAGCATGGTGTTATCTTCAGAGATAACAGAGCAGGACTGACTCCTCTTCATGTAGCAGCGCTGTCTGGCTTTGTTTCCATGGGGGATTTCCTGATGTCTCCGCAGTGCAGTCACAGTGAAATATCAGAGACAGATAAGATCAAATATTTGGAAATGCTTGGTTTCTCGCAATACATGGCTGGGGGGCACTGCGAAGCTTATGAAACATTATGCAAGGTCATTTCCCAGCGCTGCCATGTTCCTGAGAGTGGAGCTGATCACGAGCTTGAAGTCATTGTTCAATGCACTGAAAAATATTCACTTGCTGATTTTAAAGCTATCAAAGATGACAAGCGTGCCATGAAAGTTCAGTGGTTACTTATCGGACATAGAATCATACCTGAAGGGGCTAAGGGGGAATATTTCTTCCAGCACTTGGCAAGGTTTGCATGTCAGTGTATGCAACAAGATGATGCCTCAAGAGGTTACAATATATTCAAGTATTTGCTGTCCTGTGAATCACACTCTAAAGCAGTGCTGGGGACTGTGATGGACGGGATATCTCCTTTCTTTGGGACAAAGGATAAACTGGACACCAAGGTTGTTTCTCAGGGGTGCGAGATTGTTAACGAATATCGAGATGTCATTCAACATGTCAGCAATTCATCCCTAGTTGAGCATGGTCCAGAGCTGATTAAAATATTTGGAGTATTGCTCTTTGACTTTGCATATTTTTTTTCTGAGCTTGACCTCATTGAGTCCCTTATCAAGACAGCAGAGAAGGTTTTGACTGTAGTTCGAGCTGCATGCTCTTCGTTAGACCAAGGCAAGTACAAATCAGGCTCAGTTACATTCGAAATCATGGACAAACTGTTTTCAGCATTTCTTGATAACATGTTTCGTGGAACATCATTGAATCGTGTAAAGCGTGTGATGTGCAAGCTGCTGTGGTACGATGACCTTACATACAAAGACCAAAAATACAATTCGATATTTCATATATTTGTGCATACACTTTTCACAGAACCTAAGCGCGACCAGTCTTTCCTTGTTGACTTGGCGAAGATCATGGTCCGTCATGGCTGCCCTGTGAACATGGAGAATGATTTGTTCGGCGAAACTCCTGGGGAAATGTTTGCCTATTTGATGGAATGTGGAATCTTTGATGGAAATCCCAATGATGAAGACTTCAAGGTGCTGAGTGACTTGCTTAGTCCTACGACCAATATGCTATCCTTAAAAGAAATAGCATCGAGGGCTGTCCTCCAGAACAAAATTCCATACCATGGGGTGCTGCCGAAGAGTATTTGTGAGATGATGACTGGAGAGACTTTGACTCCGGACCCCAGTATTCTGAAGACCCCAGAGGAATCTGAATCCGAGTCAGAATGAGATCGATTTCTCTTTAATCAATAAACAACTATAATAATTCCCAATGTGTACGTGATGGCTGTTGTTATGTGATAGGATCTGGCTTTCAATCATCATTGCAGAAAAGGTAACCATAGTCAGAAATTACCCCCAATGCAAGCTGGTTAGAAGATGGACAGAGAAGGAGAGGGAGAAAGAAACGCAACATATTCACTTTTTAAGTGTCAGTTATTCTTATTTGACTGAAGGCAATAAGCACTTTGATCGGTAGGCCTAATGGTTAAAGGAGATACCGGTGTATTTTGTTTAGTCGGTGTAAGTAGTGCCATTATGTGATCCTGTATCACGAAACAGACAAAAAAGTCGCCAAATATGAATTTGTAGTGAAAGGCAGCCTCTAAGCTTTAAAATGATGTATAACGCAATTCAAATGGACTCCATTAACTTACCTTAGAACTGAAAAGAAAGTACTCTGGAAAAGTGTGAACTGAGAAAAAAGACTCTGAAGTGCAGGGTCTTTTCAAGCGCTTATTCTTTACTAAGCTATAGATGAGCGATGAAAGAGACATAACACAGGATGTAGACCACCGTAGCAACAATGAAGGGATTATCAGATTAAGCTGCAATTTGAGTATGTTCTATTAACACATTTTATTCATAATAAATAACAATTTTCAAAGCAGTAGAAATATCCTTTCAAAAATCATTAGACTTGATAGTGAAGAGTGTGCAAATGATTTAATGAAATGAAAAGGGGCCCTAAAACCTACCTGATCATTCTACTCTCCCCCCCCCCCAAAAAAAAAAGAGTTGTTGAAAAATTGCTGAAAACACACTTTCTAATTCATGTTATGATCCTAGACTAAAAAATAATGGAGAAGGATAGTATTTTTCTGAAAATAATCATAAACCCAAGATTGAACAAGGTAACCCATTCCACTTTTTTTAGTCTTCATGTAAAATCAAGGGATGCGACTTTTGTTTTGTTTTGTGATGCACGGTCACATTGTATTGTTGTGTTGATAGCGTACGCTAATAGACGGTGTCTGAAAGGGCAAGCCCAAGTAGTGGCGCACGTTATGCAACAGCATTCAAAAATTTCAAACTTCTGAAAAGTAATGAACGATCTTTAGATTGTACAGGTTATCATCAGGTTGAAAGGTATCCCTGAGAAGAATATTTTGACCTTAGGTTGTATTATGTGAAGAAAAATGTGCCAACTTACCTATGGGACCACAAAAAAGTAGATATTTCAAAATGAACTTTGTACTGAATTTTTTTTTAAAAGGAGTATACTATTGGGGGTTTTTTTTTTCCTTGCTACAATACTCAATAAGGGAAATATATTTAAGCAAAGTTTCACTTCAATAAAAAAAACCAGATTTTTATGAGGTTCATCTAATCAGAGAAAATAACACCTTGCGTATGGGATACAACACAACTTTTTTTTTATGGGACAGTTGTCTTTCGTGAGCAAGTGCACTCATGAAATTCATTTTGAATTTTTCCATAGCCTTATATTTTGTTCCACAAAGTAAACTACAAAATGCGAGAAATGAAATAGATTTGTACATGCGTACTTTCCTGGTTCAGGTACCTAACAGAAAGTCAAAATGAAAACAAATAAATAAAAGTAACACCAAAGTGTCACACCAAACGTCCTTATTAGTTTAGATTACATTATGCATTTACATTATCTAATGTACTTTCGATACAGATACTCTACATTGACATTCTAATTCTAGCCCATTTGTAATATTCTGTGGTCAATCCTTTATGAATTGAAAAAAAAAAAATATGCTAAGTCTAGGTTGTGTCCTAAATACTTAACGTACCTCGGTTAAAATATGTAGTCATGTCAGTCTCTGCTTTAAAATCCACATACTGCATGTCATGAACACTGACACGTTTGATCTTATTTGCAAACACAAGCTGTAGTTTGAAATTGGCACTTTCTGTCAAAGCCCTTGAAGGCTTAGGCTACGGTCACAACCCCCAAAATCAGCCTGCTCGGCGACAGGTCGGCGAGTTTTGCAAGCCAAAACCGGTCGGACAACGACCGATGACCGACCTGTGACCGACCAGGCTCCACCGATTTTTAGGGCATCGGTCGGTCGCCGCTGAAGTTTTAACGCGGATTTAAAATTTCAGCGGCGACCGACCGGTTTTCACTCGCTGCCCAAAATACCACCGAGCGGTAACCGCCCAGGCACTGACCTGATCAAGAGGTCGCCGTCGAGCGATTTAGGGACTAAAAATATTAAGATAAAAATGACAGAAGCACTGAAGGAAACCAGGGACTAGATAGAGAAGATAATCTGGCGCAAAGTGGAAGTAGCAGGGGGAGGGATAAAAGGCAAGGAAACCCCACCAACATCTCAGCATCTCAACATCTTGGCAACCAACATGAGGGACATGGAAGTCAGGGGCAACCAATTTGGGGCAAAAGAGATGAAAGCTAAAAATTAGTGTCGATATGCTGAAGTAGTAAAATATGGTCTGGTTACCTTATCATTCATTAAAGGCCTATTGATTGAAGCAGAAATGAATGACAAGACATGGGGAAAATTAAAATATTAAATTAAATAGGAATAGAAAAATACTGTCAAATATAGAAGCAAACAAGATATTTTGGAAAATTCTAATCTATTCTAATCTTTGTCCCATCTTGGGTGTTTCTCCCTTTTGTTTTATTTCCTAATTTCTAGTTATCTTTGGTATCACATAGTCGAGGTTTGTTAGTTGATAATTTAACTCTTAGATCTTCTGCCTCGAGTTTTATCTTAATTAATTAATTAATCAACGCATCACAAATCACATAGGTACATTAATAAACACAGGAATCTCGTGGAAAATTTCCGGCAGAGACCGGCAGTTGGCCGTCGGTACGCCTACGGGTCACCGGTAGATGACCTATCGATCACCCTTCGGTCGCTGAGCGATTTCGTAAAATCGGCCCGTGGCCGGTGGGAGATCGTCCAGTTGCCGATGGGGCATCGCTCGGTGACTGCTCGGACTCTGCGCGTTGTGCCAGTTCACTATATTTTGCCAAAATTTTACTGAAAATCGATCGGTGACCGACGGGAAATCGACAGGGCACTGCTCGGTCATCGCTAGGGTTTCGCAGCCTATTCAACATCTCCCAAAACTGCTGAGCGGTGCCAAAATTTTAGCAGCGACCGAGCAGGCTACAAATCGGTCGGTCGCCGCTCTGAGTTGTGACCGTAGCCTAACCGTGTAAGTTGGCTAAGGTTTCTAAAAGCGTGACATCACAAGAAAGTCCAGTTTCATTTTTCCATCTGTATATTTTTCCCCGTACAATGAAGCTTCTGTATTTTATTTTTTTTTAAATTAAGTAAGATTTTAAAAGCCATGGTAGACCAAAGAGAGAGTCAGAACATAGATATGCGTATGCTCGCAACTGCATGACAAAGTTGCCTGTTGTCACTTGTGTTTCATGGCAAAACTGAACTTCATGTTACAAGACTTTGAGAAATCATATCCATGACCTTGACGAGTCATGACATATTCCGGAGTGTCCAGTTGAAAAATCAAACATCAAAACAATAATATATAGCAGGATTTGTCATGTGCAATCAATTCTAGTAATGACAAAGTTGCCTGTTTTCACTTCAAGTGGATTTTTACGAGTACATTCGATGTTGTCATTTTGGAGAGCCACAAGCACAGTTGTGATGATTTTCCCTTATCAGTTTATAGCACAAGCTGAAGAGTATGTTGTACTCAAATGGTTCCTAGAAAATCCCAGTCTCTTAGGCAAATTCATTTCACAAACAGGTAAAGTTTATAATGATTGCTGAATTACATTTGTATCAACATGTCACATTTCAAGATGTTACGGAGAGGAATGTTACACCACCTGTTATGAAAAATAAGGGATATTATTTAAAAAAATCTACTTTTTCCTTCTTTTTTTTTATAGATGGAGTGATCCAATAATGGTCCTCTTCCATCCTCCCCGAGGCCAGTTGAATAGCAGAGGCAAATGCAGTCTCACTCTTATAAAAGACCTATCCTTCACAGTAACGGTAAAGATGATCATCAACCATGTCCTTGTCAAAAACAGATCTTCCCATTCATTATCCACGTAATATCCAATACGTAAGACACTTGTCAAATGCGTATAAAGCAAATTTTGATTGTAACATGGAGGATTAATTACATTTCAGTTCCTATAGTTTTGATAATCAGGAGTTCAAATGAATAAATTAGAACTTCTAAAAGTACAATGTATGATTGGTCAACGTTGGAAATGTACTCGAATGCTTATGTGTGGGACACTTTAGCCAGGGAAAATGCTTTTTTTTTTGCATAATCAGCTGATCTTGTCTTGCAAGTTGCAAATTGTACTAGATCACAGAGAGGTCGTTTCACTTAGGTTGATCGAAAACAAAGTCGACTGATTTTATTCTCTATTTTTCCCCTACGCAAGGTGTTATCTTTTTTTTTTTAATCTATCGTTATTGTTATTGCATATGCATGTTATAAGGTCTTGGGCGCACCTGTTTTTTGTTTTTTTTTTATTTGATGAGTTGAATAATACAGAAGTTGATCATTGTTGGAGATCAAATGATTGCCAGCCGACATATTCATATACAAGTATGTCAAAACATAAATCAGATTATGATTGTCTTCTTTGAATTGAGCAGTTTGCTAACAATCTGTCTCAATCTGACAACAATGATAGACAGTATATTACTGATATACGTTTTTTTTTTTTTCCATTCTACTAGATTCGTGTGTTTTTTTGTATGCTAAAGTGCAAAGAAAGAGGACTCCCATTTAAAATTTTTGCTTATTTATCAGTATTTGAATATATTTAATCATATTTAATCGCATTTAATCCTTGTAGTAAAATAAGTCACTCCACAGAAAGTGCATAAGTCTGCACAGTGGGAGTATATGAATGATTATTAAGTCACTGCACGGAAAGTACATAAGTCTGCACAGTGTCGGTATTATGTCTTATTAATGAAGTAAGAAGGTAGCATTCTCGCCGATACAAGAGTATTGAATTGTTGCGAATCGATTTGTCAAATGACAGCATCGGAATAAGTGACTGATTACAAATATTTCAGACAGATTTTTGGTTATTGTTGCTTCCTACGTCTCCATGTATATATGATTTGTATTTTAACCAATTATGGTATGTCATGTAAAAGCAATATGGATTTCAAACTGCAGCTCGCAGTTCTAACTTACTAATACATTCATTGAAAGTGTGAGTGACAGAAGAGGGAAATACTAATTGTGAACTTCGCTTGTTAATAGTTATGATAACAGATATAACAATCTGAATAGTGGAGTTGATGAATATGTAAAATATTTTCATTAATGTGAGGCTCGTTGATATCATTATTTACAATGTATACCTTTCAGCGAACTAGATTGAGTCATATTTCATTTGAACGATGATTACTTAATCTCATTGTTGATTCATTTATCTTTAAATTTTCAAACTGTTTGAGCACATGTTTATACACATGTTTGTATTGTTTAAATGATTGTAATGAAAGTTGTTATTGAACATGTATTATTGCAGAGGACATTGCAGTTTGTGCCTTTAAAGGAGGAAGAAAAAAAAATCAGTCATTGTTTCACACATTTAACCTGAGAGAGAAAAAAAAGGGGGGAATTAAGGGGGATGTTATATGTTAAATTTCATTCAGTAAAAGAATTAGGTCTAGACAGCTGACTGGCACCATTAGCGGATAGCCTATATTACCGGAGAAATCCCCAGATTTACTCCAAAGAGATACACCGCAAAGAATGTCAATTCATGCCATTAGCTGATTAGCCGGGACTTGCCTACATGTATATGGCTAAACCCCATTCATGTCCGTTATGACTTCAACCCTGAACTCTTATGTCGTAATTTTTTACTTATACTGTGATTCAGTCTTGGTGCATAAAAGTAGATGGCACCCAATTCCAAGGATCTCATTTTGTTCATGCTCTCCGACCGGAGCACTTTGGTGTGTTAACCAAGCTCAAGCTATATATATCTCTCACTCGCCCCTAAGATTGTGTTGCTGTCAAGTGCCGGTTGATAAAACCACAAATGAAACTGTATATGGAATGACTGCTTACTCGCAGTTTGTTCAAGTGAATTGCTTGTGAAGTACCTCTTCCTATAGAATGACGATAACCGGGCCGATCCCAACACGATGCTATGTAAATGTTTCTTGCATAAATTTGCATAATCTAATATTGCCTTTGCTGGCTATAAATGATATGACTCTTGGGCTACAATGTGATATCAATCATTCTTGAATTCAATCAAGATGAATTTTGAGCATCTAAGGGGACATAATCTTAGATTTGCCCATAACGTCTTCTAGTATTTGCCGGTCTGTTTATGTTCCTAAAACTTGTGACACTGTTTATACTTGAAGCGGTCTCGGATTTGTCATACAAATAATGAAGTTTTGTATACCGTGTGTTTTATTATCATCTATACAGTTATGTTTTTATTATCAGCTACTGTTATTTCTAAGAAAAAGAAAGGGTTATTTGCCTTCCTTCAATTTAGTACTGAGCGCAGTGGTTATACATGTACTGTCTAAACTGTATCTTTATCCTTCTAGCTCCTGCCGGCAGCAACCTTTCAAACTTCAAAAAAAAAAAAAAAAAAAAAAAAAAAGGTTACAAAATTGACCACCAGACGGTCTTGGTATGGATGTTAAGTAGTTCGGAATTTTCGTTTTATTTCATGTCATTTTATTGTTTCTGTGTGGTACAATATAATCAACTATGACCACTTTTAAAAATAAACACATAGTTCATAATAATTCATGGCTGATTTTTTGCACATGACAGGTAAGGAAATCATTGTGACAAAGAACGGAGACATTATAATAAAAAAAGTCAAGGTACCATGCAGGAGGATCCCAAGTAAACCGGGCTTAATATTGGGGCCTCATGCACAAAGACATAAATAAACAGTTTCAACCAACTATCGGCTTGCTTAACTACAACAAAAACAAACTATTTCACACAACAAAACATACACGGTCATGTAAAGAGGTGACGCTATTTAAAAAAGAAAAACAGAGAAGAAAGGGATAGCGATAATGGAAGATGGTGAGAAAGAACAGGAGAGAGGGAAATAGAGAGACTCCTCGTTCACTGCACAATAATACACTGTGCAAATACAACACTATAATATATGGCAGGTGCATTCACCCCGTTGACAGGTAACGGCTGGGTGAAGCAACGAACGGACCAGTTACATATCTGTACATGAAAATAGAGAAAACATTCCACGGCAAGCCTACAACAGAAGACAGATTATAACATAGAATAAAGTTGCTTCAAGTAACAAAAGAATTCATGTTCTGGATATGTAAATTACTTTACTTACTTGATTTCTTTTATTTCCTTCATTTTTCGAGATTTAGATACCAAATTAACGAACCTTATTCATTTTTTTAGTAAAGAATCAACGGAATAACGAACGTTATCAAACATTCGGAATTACTAATATGACTAATCTTTAAAAAAAAGAAGAATTTTCCAAAGACAGGCTGTAATAAGCCTGCGGACTAAGGACGTTTAACCTTCTTACCGACGTTGTGCATTAAAGTTACCCGATAGCGATGATAATGAGATTATGTGGGACTATTTCATGCAGCAATGAGAAAATAAAAAGAATGTTTCGTCAGAATCGAGCTACTGCACGGACTGTAATTTGTCATTTTCCATCTATCTTCGCATGGACCAGTATAACGATAGGTTGTACTTCTTAACAGCACTCGTGTTTGGTTTTGATGCGACTTCTTACCAGACTTCTACACCAGACAAATGTCTTTAGTTGCATGTATATCAAAATTTCAATGTCACTATTATACAAGGGGCGGACTTTTTTTTTATACAAAAGATAGAAATCAGAGTTTATGAAATTCTCTTTGCATCTGCAAGCTTTATAGTGCTATTCTGGACATATCTGGTGTCACAAGTTGCTGCAGCCCTCTCATCCAGCCATAGCAGCACTAAACAACACTACAAATTGAGAAAGCTTGTCAACTTTGATTAGAGAATCGCGTATTGCGTTAGTGCCGTAGAGGGCGCGGTCCGAACAGAATAAGAAACCCCTCTGCCTTACCTCTGAAACCCGCATCCATCTAGCTATACACTTTTGGTTATGCTATCTTGGCTGCAGCAAGAAATAATAACTGTAAGCCGTTACCCGTTGATCAGATTACATATCTGAAGAGCAGATCTACAGATAATTGGTTAGAAAATTAGAAAGCTCGCTCAATATGATGCTTATTATTGTTAAATAATCAAAATCAGTGATATCAGTATTACCTATCTGAATTTCAACTTCTAGAAATGATGTAATACTAGACAATTTTCTATTTTTAAAGATGAAGAAGATTAGATCTGCAAGTTTGTATATCTCACACAAACAATTGTATTTCACACACTAAAGTTCCCTATTGAATTTGGATAAAAAGGAAGGGTACTCAACATTTCTCGACATTATTGTTGACTTGTTCCAGACGCAATGAGCTTTACGTTATTTATATCAACACGACGTTAAAAAATAGGAGAGAAAATAACGATTTCATACAATACTTGAGCCAAGACAAAGCATAAACGCAAGGCAAGCTCGACTGGGGTCAAATGTCATCAGAATATCTTGGATCATTTAGAGGAAGTCGAGCATGGCTTGCGTTTTTAGGTAAGATTATATTCTGTGTTCTTCTTTGTCCGTTCCATACTCAATATTTGAAAGCTTAATACTAAGTAAAAGCGATACAAGTCCACGTTAGTTATACCTTTGAGTTTATGGGATTATAAGTGTATGCGCAATGCCCATCCAATGACAACAATAATGCACTTAAATGAATACTTAATATATGAATACCAGCGCAGACTCCCCCCCCCTCCCACACACACACACACACGCGCAATAACAGAAACCTAGGCATACCCACATAGGTCTATATACATTGTAAGAACACATAATCATCGAAGGCACTACACAGGGCCACTTTACTTTATTCAAACAATCCTAGAAAGAAGACTATGCATTTATCGACAACCCCGCTTTCCTTCACAATTGCACCTAATACATAAGTCATTGCTTTTGAACGGTCCCTATTGAGTTTCCAAAAGACATTCTAATACATCTTAAACGTACAATGTACATAACAAACAGCTTTTGAAACAAACCAATCATAAAAGATTTAAAACGGTATATTAATTAATTGCTTGGTAGGACCTACAAAGGCTAGAAATCAGACAAGCTGATGAAACGTCAAGGTTCGGATGTGAAACCGTTTTGGGAAAATATTGTAATGTCAGTAAATCGAGATGGATTGACATTTTTTTTTGTACCTTTATTTGGTATGTTCCAGAAAATTTGTCGTCAACGAAAGGGTTATCACGACACAGTTCCCTGTATTATTGTAGTAGGCCCATTATGTGTGCGTGTGTGTGGGGGTTGGTGTGCGTGTGTGTGGGTTCGTGCGTGCGTGTGTCAGCGCGTATATAATAATTATGCTCTTATACACGTAACTCTCAGTCAAGCTCCAATAAATGGAACGTCATCCAAGTCATCAATCCATCAAATTCATCCAGCCACAAAAATGTAAAAAGGGCACACCCCAGATTCTTACACGCAAAGGATACTTATGTAAAATGCAATCAGTGCATTTGATTGGGCGTAGTTAGCACGTGATGAGCAGAGTGCTTGTGACGTCAGTGCACGCCACGAATCCCTCAGACCAACGAGAATTCAATCATCGTCGGATCTCCGCACAGCGCACTTCTGCAACGGTAGTATCATGACCCAATCCACCCTTCGCATTCACAAAACGTGATGGTCACATGACTTCATGGAATATTGTTCGTAACAACTTTCTCTCGAGGTTTACCCTGAATCTTTTATGAATGAGCTGCTTACAGTTCGGGAAAAGGGATTTTGGAAGGTGATTTATTACTAGCCGAGCCGTGACTAAACCTCGCGGATTAATTTGTCAGATCTGATATGTCTAATGTCTGGAAATGATCCAGAGTGACCAGCCATCCCTACTTCAGTCGTTACACGATGCGAAGTCACGTACCTGGAATAGAAGGCGGCGTAAGAATGTGCGGAAAGCAAGTACAACTGTGATCTCTCCTCGGTGATCAAATTTTCCGATCGGATATACTGGGAAATATCGACTCCACCTTTTGTGTTTTGGACAATAAAAGGCTTGGGAAAGGAAAGTGAAAATTTGACCAATAATTTGGATTTGCGACTAAAAGAAGTTCCCTTCATACCTCCGGTTCTTCACTCGGTACCTCCCCTGAAATATATTTGTAGGAAAATGTACGATAGTATTCAATAAGTTTTGACTTTTCGTCAAAGAGTGTCGTACTTTTTCCCCCTTGTAGTGATATTCTCTATAGCCTAAACAAGGAAATCAAAGGAATGAAACATCCAAGAAATAATGCTTTTAACCAACATTTCAAGGAATTTCAGGTGACAAAAAGCATGTCTGTCATCACCATTTCGCTTGCATAAGAAACAAAAAAGCTATTAAACAGAGGCAAAACAAGTGAATAAATCAAACATGCTGTTAGATTCTTCCCCATCATCAAAGTGACGTTTTGCTGACAAAAGAAGGTAAGACTTATTTTCCCGCCCAAATGGATGAGAACGTCGAAGAGAAACTTAACAAGCCTACAACCATGTCGCCAGTTCGCGCAGCCGGACTCTGGAAATGGCGCCACAAGTCAAAGAAGTGCCAGACGGGCAAAGGGTGCGACGATTTTGACGGGGAGGTGCTGTCAGACGGGGAGGCGGCCCTGCTCCGCAAGAAGCCCCCCGAACAAGACGGAGAAGTGTGCAGCATCTTCGAAAGCCCCTATAGGATATTCAAAGTAAGTAAGAGCCACATGCGCAGAAAGTTAGTATGGGTAATTGTGCCTCTCTAATTATCACTATCGTTATCAGCATGCAAAGGCAATGAACATGGCGCGTTTAAGCCTACTCTTTTAGTCAAAATATTAATATCAATGTTATTTCCCGATGAAAACAAAAATATGAAGAATATTCTATCAAATGTGTAACTGTTATTTTGTACCCGGTATGATATCAGTCGCGGGCCAAGAATATCATGTATACCCTATATACTAGAAAGAACACAGTGTCCCACAGTGTGAAACATAATATGAAACACAGTGTCAACACATTGTGAACACAGTGTTTTTAATCTCTTCACACTGTTAAATATGAGCGTTTTGAACATTATGAATACATCATGAATCGGCAATTCACAGTATCAAACAGGACATTACTACGGAAATCTTTGTGGAAAAAAAAACCACCATGGTGTAAAATCATCTTCACACTGTGGTTATTAAAATCCAAACGTTTTCACATAGTCGACTATGAGAACACACTTTGAACACTATGGTACACTGTGTTCTTTCCATCAGGGTAATCCATGTCCTGAATATACACTTCTCTAATGAATTCCTGTGGCAAATATTTCGTTTAGGCTACCGCTGCTCCATTCAGTTCAGAATATTTCACCATTCATCCAAAAGTATCTTTGCGACCGCAAAGACATGCGGGACCAAAATCATAAGATACAGGAGTGCAGACTGTCGCTATAACTTGGTTATGTAATTGACCCGTAGAAGAGATATTACAATGCAATAGCTAATACAATAACACGTGGAGACAAATATCATACACAAGGAGATGTTCCCATTAAGGACATTCCATGATTCAATTGTACATCATCGAACACGCCAAGATTAAAGGGATGGTATGGTTTTGGTTGTTATGGAGATTCAGGTTTTAACTTTTGCGAGGTGATAGAAACTATGCATATGAAATAAAGAGAATAATAATCACTGAAGGGGGAGATCAACGTCTATTTGAAGATCGGTTTTGATATGGCTGAGATACCCAAAAGCAAATAGATCGCAATAAATGATGTGAGCCACATATCATTATGACCTCTTTGTTTTGTTTGTTTTGTTTTTGGATATCTAGGCCATATCAAAAACAGATTTCTCGTACGGTCATATGATAGTTTAGTATTTGATATATTTAGAACCTGAATCCCCATTTCGACCACACCATTCCTTTCAATGAGAGGAAGATGAGAGAAAGAGAGAGAGAGAGAGAGAGAGAGAGAGAAAGAGAGACATACAGATAGAAGTTGGCATGAAAGATGATGGGAGAAGAAACTCACTAAATTCTGAAAGCTGTCCTTTTTATTTTTAAATTATAATGGCAGCAATTCTCAAACGGATCATTAATTACTATGATAAGAAGACAGGATTGTTTTTTTTTTAATCTTATATCTCCCTAGCATTCGCACCTTTTATTTCACAAAGTTAATAATTGAGCACTGCTCGAATTTTTTGCGGCGTTTCGAGACCACATTAAAATATTTTCTTTTCTTTTATAACTTTGTTTCTTTATTTCTTTGATCTTTTCGTCATTCTTTGGACTAGATTTTATCAATTTCATTAATATATGGCTGTGAATATTTCAGGGAATTACAACAGCATCTACGATACTTCACCTATACCATGATATCATTTTATTATAATTCATATCTTAGTTAGATAAACATTACAATATTTGCAAATAAATCCTGAAATGCTTTCCCACTATTTGCATACAAATAAAGATGATTCTTAGAATATAAAATGTTACCTCTAAATCACTGATCTTTCTAATCTTATTGCTCACCTTCAACACAGACCTGAAATTGGTTTCAGCCGTGTCAGGAATGGGAGTTAAGATTTGATTGTATTCAATTTGATTCGATTTGATTTTAATGTGATTTATTGTCTGTATGGCACGGTACATAGTTTCATCAGTTTTCAGCAATTTCATTGCTATTCTAAGTACAAATATGGCCTCACATAATGTGTCTAAATCTTCTTACTTTAACAACTTTTGTTATATTCGTATACATCTATAATAATCACATGCGGCATAATTTCCACACACAACGATTAACCATGGATAAGTACAAAGCTTGACTAATTGGCAACCGATAATGAATAACATTAATACAATAAAACAAAACAAAGGAGTCCAACATGATGCTCGTAGAATAGAGGACTAAGGAAGAGAGAGGGAGACAGAGATTTTATTTCATTACTTTTTATTATTTCTGTTTTTTATATGAAATGCATCTATTTAACTTCGTATCACTATGATTGTGTGTTTGTGAATGCCATTCTGTAATTATACTTTGTTAGAAATGAATTTTAATGAAATGCAATAAATGAATTGAAAGGGAATGAAATGAGAGAGGGAGGGGGAGATTAGATGCTATAAACCTCCCAATAGTCTTGCCAGATCAAGAGAACAAAAGGAGACCAAGTTATTAAAGACTAATTCTTTGCACTGAGAATCGCTGGTTTAAATTTTGGATTCCGAGGTAACAGAAATAACACCAGTGACTGTGGGAAGTACCCCCTAAGTAAATAATGCATTTTCTGTCACCGAGATAGAAATGTTTACACATAAATGTATATATAATTTCCATAGATTATTCGCCATTTCTTTGTTTGAATTTGTTTTGTACGCTCCCACAAGCAACCCCCTCACAATAAAAGATTGTCCTCATTGACAGCAAAAACGTCTAAGACCTACACGTTCACATTCTTCTAGTAAGAAACAACTGGTTAGAAGAACCATACAATTGAGTATATGAATATAAGAACGACCCAAGTCCATGGAAGACCATTTCGAGTAAACTAAAAAAACTTCATATCTTTTTTGTTTGTCCAATAATATTCTATTTAACTGTGATGGGGAGGCAACATTGTATATACTAATTAGAACATATATTATTATGACAATTAACATGAACATTAATTATGGAGACGCCATTTTGTGTGATGGACTTGGGTCGTTCTTTGATTCATATGGACTTGGGTCGTTCTTTGATTCATATAGGCTTACATGATATTCTGCTATAGAGATGAGAGAAGGACGAGAGAGGGCGCTATAATATGAATGTAAGAATGACCCAAGTCCTTCATTCTTACATTCATATAAGATTTAACTCATTTATTTCAGGCACTTCCGGGGGTAATTAGGACTTAGCATTTACACACAAGATGAGTCCATGCATAAGCTACAATTTCCCATGTCAACTGAATTTGGCCAAAAATTGGACTTGGGTCGTTCTTATATTCATATACTCAATTCATCTTAAAATCAAGA
Organism: Diadema antillarum; assembly: GCF_040938485.1. Classification (NCBI taxonomy): domain Eukaryota; kingdom Metazoa; phylum Echinodermata; class Echinoidea; order Diadematoida; family Diadematidae; genus Diadema; species Diadema antillarum. The sequence goes on from NW_027272232.1 coordinate 695,818, forward strand.
TTGTATTACTAGAAAAGAAAAGAAATCCGATATAATCACAATTTGTTTCTATGTATCATCAATCTGACCTGCTCTCTCTCTCTTTCCCTCTCTCTTTCCCCCTTCATCCCTTACTCGTGATTAGCATATTTAATGTTACCTTCTCTTCGTTTTTTTTTTTCTTTTTGTATGTCTGTGCTTCCCCTTCTGTCCATGCCTGGCTTACCCTCTAAAGGACATTAACAAATCCATTCTCGTGTTTCAAGATATCGTGTTCAAGCAGCGTATCATGCCTAATCATCGATTTTAAGCGCGTCGGTAATCGAGTTACAGTACCTTAGCATTGGCTACCGAGCAACCCACCGGAATTGGCTGGAGCTTACAACGTTGAACAGTCTAACATGCAATTCCGAGAAAGTAACTTCCTAAAAATACAAAGCTCTATATTACGTGCGCAGAGGCATAACATGGTACCGTATTACCGGTCTCAACGTAATATACATTTATTACAGCCTTACGGGATTTCATTTAAACAATAAATTGATTTAGGAGTGCGTTGCCACAGATATCCTACTCGCAAGTGTATCCGCTTATTCTAATTAAGGTTTTTCACTCTAGGACCCTTTAAATGTCATGTTGAAGAATTAGATTCATCAAGAATAGACATGGGATAAGCCCGTATTATTTCATGAATATGTGGATATTTGTGTGTGTGTGTGTGTGTGTGTGTGTGTTTGTTTGTTTGTTAGATCATAATATTCTCTCTGGTCCCATCTCAAAAAACAACCTGTCTACACCATTAAACTACCAACTTCAGTACGACTCTTTCCGTATTTTTTTTCTTAAATACCTGTAATTTCTTTTTTTTTAATGGTAAAATGATCACTGATGATGTATTATACTCTTTCAAAAAAAGGAATAATGCAGTATCTGTCGCTGAGTTGTTAGCGAGTTTTAAACAAAAGTGGTTACTTTCATTCAATATGAAATCGGATGGAACGAAATATGAAACATAATTTGTATTGATATCAGCATTATACTAGTTCAAGCTGTCTGACAAAATTTTACAATTTATGATGTGGGTTATGGGTATGGTATTAACAACCATTGGAGCATAACATTATACTATACTGATTAATACGTCAGGCCTCACACTCATAGCGCTGGTTAGGTCAATAGTACCCTTTATTCAAATTATTGTCTACCGAAATCTCGAGCGCGACACCGATAAAATCTGACCCTGACAAAACATCATGGCCGAAATTGGGAAAATAACATTCTATTTTTTTTTTCATACGACCCTTTAAATCTATATATGACGAAGCATTACCATGTATTATGTCTTATCATTGCCATATTGCATTCTTTTTAATGTCTCAATGACCATACTAAGTGCATCCAATGACGTTCAATTTTAGCGGAACAGAACTCCATCCTTTAAGAGCAGAGATATAAAAGAGACAGACAAACATAGAAAGAGAGAGAGAGAGAGAGTACGTCCATGATATTGGTATGTCTACGAATGTGCACGTTGTCCAATGGGCTTCACTTTCTCAACATTAATACAGTTTGTTGTTGGATATTGCTCGATATTTTAATGTATTTTTGCCAAGTAGCGCGATGGTGGAGCTAATCAAAAAAGAAAGAAAGAAAAAATGGAAGGGCAAAGTATATCAATGCGCATTTTGTCGAAGAAGCTGCTTGGTACCCCAAGGAAATAATAGACTGACTCCTGCCTCATAGGGACCGTTGAAATTAAAAGGCTGTGGCAGCTCTGCTCAGGCAATGCACGTATACAATGGTTCCCGAAGTAAACGGGAACAATGGGTAAGTCGACAGTAATATCTTTCACTAGAATGCCCTTTCGGCCCTCTCCCTTACACTTGGACATTTTAATTGAATTCTTTTTTATTAGTCATCCTTCCCATATAGTATAAAGCAAATAGCAAGAAAGAGGAGCCCTATACTCGCACACTTTGATTGAAATTAGAGCCTGCGTTATAAAATGAGAAAAGCAAAAATAGAGAATACCTCCCGTGTGTATAAAACACTATAAAAACCCAGGAACAATTATGGAATACCTCATACGAGCTTTCGTTTCTTTTACGACCTTTTACCTACTTCGTGTACTTGTATTCTTTTATTCAAGTTATTGACTACTACTATATAAATAGAAAATAGTTTGTGTATACCCATCCAATCGGCATGTAGAAGACAGCGTGATGTGGAGATTGCGCTGACGCGTGTACAAACCACATCCTACACATCTACAGAAAAACAGTTACATTCCCATCCAATCGGCATACAGAAGACATTATAGTGTGGAGACTGCACTGATGCTTGTACAAAACCACGCATCGCACTCTGTTTAGATCGGTGATGGGAAGCTATTTTGGCATTGCTGGACTTCAGCTCAGCATTTGATACCATCGATCATGCCATCTTACTCAACCAGCCCGCAAGGCGGTATGGATTTAGGAGGCTCTGTTATACACTATTTCTCTCCATATCTGTATGGACGTTCCCATACTATGGCTATGGAAAACTGCCATTCCATTTCAGTCGCAGATGACTCTGGGGTCCCACAACGCTCCGTTATCATATAGGTCCTCATGTTTTCACCTTGTACATGTTCTACAGTGCCCCTCTGTATAATTGTTATTAATGCGCATGAACTTTTTTTCAATGATATTCTTATACAGATGATTTCCAAATATATTTGGCATTCAAACCAAGTGACAGGGGGGGGGGTGGCGATCAGGCACATCAACAGCTGCATAAAAAACATCACATCTTGGTCGTTCAAAAATAATCAGTTCGTTACTGCGTCAAAGACTGAAGTTTTATACTTATATCCCTCCTTTCGTCACCGTGAGTGGCGTTGATATCCCTGCGGTCAGCAAAGCACGCAACCTTGCTGTCATCATGGATAAACATGTGTCCATGGCTGATCACATCACTAAAACCTGTCAGTCGGCAATCACAGCCATTCGAAAACATTGGAAAGATTCGGCATCACCTCAACATGAAGGCTATTGAAACGCTTGTGCACTCGTTGATCTCATTTATTGTAATGTTTTATCGTACGGACTTCCAAAGAAAGGTGTAATCCCGGTTCAAATAATTCAGAACAGATTAGCTATGTTAATAGCGGGTGCACGCTCTAGGGGACTGTATTGAAAAAAAAAAAAACAAATTATGTGTACATTTCATTAGTTATCAGTTGAAAACAAACAAACAAACAAACAAACAGCGCGTTGATAATCATTATGTGTTTAGGGCTCGGAAAACCTCTCCCCTTCTTTCAGATACATGACAAAGTTTATTCATCAGCACATTCTAACCCTTCGGTCATCATCACAACATCTTTTGTCAGTCGAGCCTGTAAACACTCAAACATGCTAACCGGTCCTTCATATCATCAGTTCTAACTCTGTGGAATTCATTACCCACTTTGAGTAAGTAGCCTATCTTCTCTTGAATCTTTCAAGAAGACGCTGAAAACGTATCTGATAAGGCATTGATGATGGTATATTTGATCTCAAGCGCAAAGAAAATTAATTATCATTATACGCCTCACAAATATGATTTATCTGTATTATTACTACTATTGTTGTTCATGTATAATTTCAATTATACGTATGCATGCAGGTATACACGAGCACTAATACATGCAAACACACGGAAACACACACATATTAACACATACACCTACAGGCAGATGCGATATCAGTCAGTTTTGTTTAAGATCTAAAAACAGTAAACAGTAACATCTAACCTTGGTAACGATAATCATAATTATCACTAACTTTCTGCAGTTAATTTTCTTTAGATATTGTTATTGTAGTCGTGGTTCCTGACTCTTAACAATTTGACAAGATGTTAATTAAGGAAACATAACTACACTTCTTTGTGAAGCCTTTGATAACCGTCGCCCATCTCATTTTTTTTTTCAAGAGAAGATCAGAAACACGGGTAGCAGTTAAGACCTTGCAGTTTCAGATGAAAACTGAGGAGAAAAAACACCCAAATCAAAATGGAATCAGCGTTAAAATCATGCCTTCAGTGTGTAGTGAGACTAAATTTTATCGTCAGAAGAAAGATAATAAGGCATTATTATTATTACGAGTATATAGGCTGATGATACCAATATGTGCATGGAAACTTGAAAGGACATGTTAGCATGCATGCAACATGGTGCTAATATTATTACAAATTATTGTTTCTTACTTTTGTGCAATGAAATGATATGCCAGCACCATTTCGACTCGATGGACACTCATCCTCACTAAAGGTGTCCTTGTAAAGTGCCTTACAATATGTATCATCATTGCTGTAAAGCTGTGGAAGAAAGAGAATTATGAAGCAGAAAACGAGAGACGGCGAGTTCATGTATCACGGCTAAAGTGACATCTAACACAATTCGGTTAACACAACGGTCAAAGCCTGGTGTTCGGAGATAGAATACAACATTACGCAGGATATCGGTCGCTCTTTTCGTGGCAAGACGCCTCACCAACACCATGTGCTAATGTAGATGCCTCTATCCTGTCCAACTATCCAAATTGAATTAGCTCAGGAGTCGTCCTAACGTGCGATCTTCTCCAAATCTGCCCGTCGGAGCCCACCGGGTAGGACTAATCTGATTTTCTCGCAGGACCAGCGGGAAAGCACGCATCTAGATCACCGTTGCCGTTTAAGGCAAGCCGGTATCTCCGTCCATTACATTTGCAGTCCCCATTTTGATACGGGAGCAAAGGAGGAGGAGGAGGAGGAGGAGGAGGAGAGAGAGAGAGAGAGAGAGAGAGTGTGTGTGTGTGTGTGTGTGTGCGCGCGTGTGTGTGTGTGTGTGTGTTTCTAACACAGGAATAGATGGAGACTTTGAAACAGGGTAAGAGCCCCCCTCCCCCCCCCAAAAAAAAAGAGAAAACAAAAGAAAACAAAACAAACGTCAAGAAACCCACACAAAATGAGGACAGATAATAATATAGTGATAATATTGATAATGATAATAATTATGTGACCCTGCATCACAAAACCAACAAGAAGTCACCAAACATGGATATTTAGTTAAGAGTAGATTCTTAAGAGCAGACTCTGGGCTTTAAATGATATATGACTCAATTCATATGGACTTCCCTTAAATTCTAGAAAGAAAGCACACACTCTGGAAAAGTGTGAACTGAGGAAAGAGGCTCTGAAGTACAATGTCTAATCAAACGCTTAATCTTTACCTGTGCAATGGAAGGGACAAAAAAAAATAGGATATAAATCACCGGAGCAACAACAATGAAGGGATAATCAGACTAAGCTGAAATTGAGCATGTTCTTATAATGAATAACACATTCTGTCAGTTATAAATGTCAACTTTCAAAGCAGCATAATTATCCTTTCAAAAGTTATTAGACCTGAACGTGAAGGGTGTGTAAAGGATTTCAAGAAATGAAAAGGGGACTCTAAGACATACCTGATCATTCTGTTATCCCCCCCCCCCCCAAAAAAAAAAAAAAAAGGTTGTAGAAAAAAAATGCTGAAAAAAAAAAACACTTTCCCGTTCATGTTACGATCCCAAACTAAAAAATAGTAAAATTAGTATCGGCCATGGATAGAATGTATAATGGTGTTCAAACGTTCAGTTTAGTTTGATAATCCTTTCATAGTGGTTGCCACGGAGTTTTATATCCTGTTCTTTGTTCCACTCACTGCAAAGAGTTCAGCTGAATAAAATTATACACATTTTATGCACTTTACTAGAATCTAAACTTCCAAGCTTCCACACCTTTCCAGAGTGTGTGTTTTCTTTCGAATATTAAGATGAGTTTGGAAAGTCCATTTGTATTGAATTATATGTCATTTTAAAGCTTAGAGTCTTTTCTATCAGAATTCTGGCGACGTTGTGAAGATTTTGTGATGAAGGGTCACATTTTGTTGTCGTGTGTGAGCACTTAAAATCAAGAGACCCAGGGGTCGAGCGCTCACCCGAGTATCTCAAGTTCACCTTCAATACATGCAGACTGTTACCAGGGGCCCGTTGCATAAAAGTTACTATTATGGTAACTTTGCCATCCAGTGGTAACTTCCATGTAATTCTTGATTTTGATTGACTGTTGAGTATTGTTGCCATGGTAGTTACCATTGGATGGCAAAGTTACCATAACTGTAACTTTTATGCAACGGGCCCCAGGAAGAATATAGCAAACCAGAGGGCATAGCCATGGTGTGCATTTGAAGAAATAACGATCATATCACCCTACCCCAGGGATACTACGTGTAACTGTTACCTGCCAAGTTTGGTAAAATAATTATCCATCATGGCATTCTCAAAAAGAAACTGAAAATGTTAAAAAGTTTATGCACGATGCACAATGGACGATGAACATAATCTGTTAACTGAGCCTTTGGCTTAGGTAAGGAAGAAACCAAAGGAAAACAAACAAACACAAAAACTTGATTTGGGTAATTAATGTTGCCATTATTTTTTTCATTCCTGATGTATCCACAGTGCAATACAGACTAGTTTACTCACCGCAAGAAATCGTGAAAGTCTGAGGTCCCTGAAGGATTGACTTTGACGATAAACTTGTATTCTCCCGATTCATTGGACAGTTGTTGATGGAATTGAATGGTAAAAGCCCACATGAAATAGTACTTGAGGACAACTCTGGCCTTTACCTATTGTAAAGCTGGAGAACCCTTGAACATAATTTTTGCGGTGTTCGTCATGGAAATAATGTTTTAATTATATCCATGCATCCATATCTTGATACACATTATCAGGCTATCTGCCAAGGATTTAAGAATACTGTTTTTCATACGATAACAAAATCTATAATATCTCATTACATGTATATTTGAACAACCGCGAAATTAGTATGAATGCTAGTGACAGCGAATAGTATGACGTCCTAAGTAATATTCATCCCGTTTGATATCCAAAGAAAATAATAGCACAGAGACAAACAGATAATGAAGTATGTGTTTGCGTTGCGATTCCCTTGATAAATTTGCTGTTGGATGTCTGTTTTGTGAGAGCGACAAATGTATGAATTATGAACATTTACCTAAAGAATGATGTCAGAAATTCCCCAAGAGAAAGTAATGTTAGAAGTCCCAACTCCTCCCCCATCCAACACCCCCTCCAACACCAACGCTACCGATACCTTCGCCCTTAATACTGCATGGCCCTACCTAATTATCGCCAGCATCGATGGACAAGAGCAGTTGTCGGATGAACGTGGTAAGGTTCTTTGTAGATTGACCTACATCACGCAGCGGCGACAATTTAAGAGGCCTCCTCTAACTTGGGGCCAGTGGGCAGTGACTGAAAGGGCAGCGGTGATAATACAATACGCGCTCGGGGGCGGGCGGGGTCCCGAGCGGACAATTTCGTAATTCTGTAATGGTCCCTTTATCATAAGACTGGCGATATTGCCTTCCTGTACTGATGACGTATTAAACAGGGTAATAATTAGGAATAGGGAAGGGACTTAGATACTGCGAACTTTGATGAATGCTTTACAGTCAAACAACAAAAGAAATATGGCGATTAATAGAATAGCCAAGGCAATATCAGATTGACGATGATTGGGAAAAATTAATGAAAATTAAGGGCACAGAAGTAGTGAAGGGTATAAGGAAGAACATAATATAGACACATAAGGTCTAAGTACAGCTATATATACACGTATGATATGATATGATATACCCGTACAGATATAATATATCAACATTATGCGTAGATGTATTTCTCTTTTGTGCGTGTGAAGGAATAATACAAAGTGTCTATTTGCCTATTTGAACTATACTTGCAGAAATCGAAAAAGGTCGGTTAATCAATGAACACTCTTGCGATCGAAAAAAGAAAAGAATGCTTTCAAGACCTAGCAGACGACACGAAATATCCCTAAAATCCGTCTGCAAAGTGCAAACGCACATTTACTCTGAGACACGGCATAAATCTGAGGAGCTACTGACTCAGTCTTACCAGGATCATGTGACTGCTATCGATTCATCGACGCACACGTGACCTTGTGTTGGAAACGGATATGCAATGCGCATCTCGGCGGGCCGTCTGGGTGATAATCTATGCTCCCATTCGCCGAGCAAAGCAATCTTTAAAGCAACCATAATTTTATCGATTCGAACAGGACGGTAAAATATCCATAGTGAATTATAGTTCGTGTAGGACTCCTTTGCTATTTTCATTGCTTGATGATTTCCCTGCTTGGACAGCTCTTTTTACGCCGTTGGTAATATTTTAGTTTCCACTCCTATTTCATAGAGCGTGTCTACCTGTTCTTCACCCAATGTAAATAATCAGGTGACGTTACACATACCAGATTTACACCATGAACCATGAAAAATCTGTAGAACATGAGTATGGTTTAAAGAAAAATGAAAACGGAAAGAAGAGAGCAGAATACACATGATTACATAACGTCAATCCGAAGATACGACTACGTTTTGTAAATGCATACGCTAAGTGTCATTCTTATTTGTTTTGGCCAACTTTATCACTGCCTAGAAAGTGTTAGATATTGCACGCAAGTAAAACTATATCCATTATGCTATCGGAATCTGAAAATTATTATTCATGAGGATCATGGGATGAATGTGATTAAATAGCATTATCCTAAATGTGTCCTTTCAACACTAAGCTATCGATAGATAAATTTACGGAGTACCATACTTTCCTAATTGTGCTATTGTTCAGTAGATCCCAGGTTTTCCAGTGATTGAACAGTCTAACTTAAACTTAGCAAATAAGAATAAAAACAAACACCGTAACAGCATTGCTGGAAAGAACACAGTGTCCCACAGTGTATTCGCAGTGTGTGCCTATAGTCGGCTGTGTGGAAACGCTCGAATTTTACAGTGTGAAGATGTTACTGTAGTGTGGTTTTCACGGAGTGTTCACATCGTAGCGTTCTGTTCCACACTGGGAATTGATAATTCGTAATGTGTCCACAATGTCAAGATGCTCGAATTCAGCAATGTGAAGAGATTTCGCACTGTATTCACAATGTGGTAACAATGTTGAAACGCTCGAGTTTAACAACGTGAAGAAATTTCACACTGTGTTCACAAGGTGTTCCGTCCCCCCCCCCTTGTTTCACGTTGTGTCACGTACTGTGGGACAATGTTTTCTTTCCTGCAGGGAGTGACATTAACAAAAACAGCAGCGAAGCACAGTTATGATTAAAATAATGTTTACATCAATGCCAAAACCAGTCAAACCGAGATGAGATTAAACATTCACATACATCACCATTAACAAACAGAGAAATCAAAAATGTATACGCATGTAAAGACACTCACTCTAGACTTGGATATTAGGTGAGTATGCGTATATCGATAGAACAATATAAAAAAGATCTCTCATATCAATTTCTTTTTTAAGGTTACAAAATTCACATGGTAAGATCACCTTGATTTGACGGGGTCTTTAGTGCGCATGTCTCGCTTTAAGGTTTGTGGAGTAACCCTTTCTGTGTCAGAGACATTGAATAGTGTTTGCAGTGCCGTTGGTTTATCTGGGCCAATTGACACTCGGGGGACACAAAGGGTTAATCAGGGAAAGATGGTGGTGGGTCACTCAATAATCTGATGCAGCAAACACTGTCTCCCTCCCTAGCTACAGAGTCTATGCCTTCCATTGGGAGTACAAAGAGCAATTGACTTCCATCAATCTCTGCAAATAATTTGCGATATGTTCTAGAGTAGCTGCGCTCATTCATCATAGGTAAAACTGGTATTTTTTCTTTTTAAATGGATTTGGGTTTTAAATTTTTTTAAGAGATGATAGAAACCGTTGATATGTATAATTATATAGCAAACAAGCCCAAAAGTATTTAACAAGTTTATTTGATAAAAATCAGATTTGTAATGGTTGAGATATCCAAACACAAAGCAAAACAAAGTGGTCAAAAAAAAAAGAAGAAGCTTGATCCCACCTTCTATTAGGACCTCTTTGCTTCTGGATATCTCAGGCATTACAAAACCGATTTTTGTGAAATACACGTTCGATTTCTTTTTATTTGTGTGCTCTTTAATAAAGCATGTGTAATATCTAACAGAAAAAAAAAACAACTAAGACACGAATACCATCTCAACCAAAACGATATCGTTCCTTTAAGGTCACAGAGAGAGAAAGAGAATTAAGTGCTAAGGCGTGCCCATCATCTCTCAAAGTTGATTTGGCAACGTCGGGCTCTTTAATTAAAGTTCTTCGCAGACCCTTCGGGATATTTGTGCACCAGAGACTGACTGGCAGTGTACTTGTAATTTGAAAAGCCGTCAAATTCGAGGATTATGAATGAGCAATAAGCCACGCCTGTGATTGGATAATGTCAAAATAACCAATCTTGAATGACGCATGTATAGTGGACACCACAGTGATATTAATAATATGCATAAACCGACAATTTCACCTCACATACGAAATGAGCATTGGTGCCAACAAATGGAAATAGAGAGTAGAGCAAAATCATACGAAGACAGATAACCTATTATGTTCCTGCGATGGTTCATTATAGAGATATAGCAGTGCTGAATTAGCTGCTGCTTTGTAAATTTGTAGCTGTCCTATTCAAGTACGTCCTGATAAATGACATTTGCGCCACGCACCAGCAGAAATCTGTTCTCTTATGTACAGTCATTATTGAAATATCCTTTGTTCACATGTAAAGTCTCGTCACATCCATTGTAAAGTGAATTGAATCACACGAAGATACATACTCTAGAACACACACATGCACACCAACATAATTATGTACTCACTCACAGACAGATAAAGAGATGGGGATGAACAGACACGAAGACTGTGGAGAAGAGAGTGCGGGTCATGTTTATCTTGACTTGGTTATACAACTCGTCTCATAAACATATCAACCTCACTTTTCAGGCCACGTATGCCCACTTGAACATCGATGACTTTATTGCGAATATGTATTCTTTCGTTTGGAAGTAGAGAAACAGAAATCTATCAATTTTGAAGGTTTGCACGACAGCCGTGATACTCGGATCGAATCGTACTCCGTTCATTGCTAATACACCCGGCCTGATGGACGGTCTGTCTTTTTTACGTGTAAGAGACGACAAAACGTCTAGGAGATCCATGCGCGTAGGAATATTGGCACTGTTCCATCCGTCATAGGATTGGGCATCTTACTTGGGCAATATTGAGTACGATTTGCCCATGCACCAACGTGCAGCAGACAATTTACTCCGATTTGTTCGATTAGTGCGCTCAAATCTGGTGAACAATCTGCATCAACAGTGTGTTTATATCCAAGATTAGTAGGAGACAGCACAGAAAACTTTTCTGTATTGTTGTGGGATTTTGTTGTTGTTGTTGTTGTTGTCTGGAGGTTTGGTTGGCTCTTTTTTTCTTTTTTTTTGGGGGGGGGATTGAATGGTACTAATGATGATATTTATGATACCAGAGATGATTACATACAGCTGCAAACAAGGCACACACACATACATAGTATATGATATATATATACATGACATGATATGTATATATATATATATATATATATATATATATATATATATATATATACATATATATATATACACAGACACTAAAAAATAGCCAATAGAGATTCAGCCTAACTGAGCAATCTTCGACGCATATATTGCATGTATTGCCCCGCGAAGTAGGGTAAACCAACACTGCTATAACGTGCCACACTAATCATTATCATCTTGTTTATACAATAATCTTTCAATCTTCATACGAAGTAGACACGTTCTTGATATTCATGTCATATCTTTACGGAGAAGAAAGCAAAATAGATACCTCCGATGAAAAGAGTATTACAGCATTTTAGTTCTTGTATAGAGCTTGAGGACAGCAAAACACATGAAGGAAAACATACAAAGATTTGCTGAACCACGACATGAATGCTTGACCAGCCTGGACCGGAGAAAAAAAAAACAACAACAAGAACATGAAGAAGGAAAATATTGTTGCTCTTTTTTCCTGTTTACCTCTTTTGTCACCTTCGTCAAGTGACTCGTTATGTCTATATTACTTAGATTTGATCATTGATAAACGTAAGTAATATTTTACATTATATAATATATAATGTAAAATATTATATATATGTATATATATATATATATATATATATATATATATATATATATATATATATCATTAATTGAAGGAAATATACATGCAATATGTTGGGTAAGGAGTTTGTTTTATGTTATCGTGATACTTTTTTTTGGTGGGAAATGTGTTTTATTATAATTATATGTTCAACACTTGGTAATTCTTTGTAATTCTATAATATGTTTTCTTAAGCAATGCATGAAACATATCGGATCGATTTGAAGCTCGGATCATTTTCGTTTTGATGTTTAGTATCAATTTCACTGTTATTTCTTTGTAGTTGATGTGCCTGTTATCATTTTAGTTTAAAGAGCCATGTCAGACCAACATACATTCCTTCAACGTGTGTTCAATTCAAGTGTTAACAAAAATGATTTTGTTTTTCTCAATAACTTACACGCTCGGCAAAAAACAATATCGCTGCTGTGAATTGTCGTGACCTTTTGACTTAAGGATTTGGTGCACGAACAAGTAATATGAAATAAATCGATTTGTGTTTGTGTTTATTATTGTTTACTGTAACTATAGGTAGCAGTCCGAGGTAACGTCAAGGACTTTGAAAGGGTGTACAAGAAGGACACATCTCGCCTGCATCTCCGAGACAGCAGTAACGCGGTACCCTTCCACCATGCCTGCGGGGCGGGTAAACTGGATATCATGGAGTTCATACTCCAGAAGGGCGGAGGTACGTAAAATACACACTGCCAATTCCCGCAGGGACAATTGAATAGGTCTACTAGTAGATGGATTTAATTTCGTCTCGATATTTCATAGTTTGATGCACAAACTTTTAAAATGAGTAAATTACATCTACGAAGAGTTTATCGCAAAATGGACCAAGCGCCATTTTTAAGAATTTCAAAGTTATTACATTATCAGATGGAGCAAAACAAAACCTTTCCGGTGATACCTTACTCGACTTCATAGCTAGGCATGCAACTTAAGGTTTTTATTGAATATATCCCTTATTCTCTTATTCTTTTCTTTGTTTATCAAATTTAATTTTCATGTATACATCAACTTAATAGAAAGAATGGAGTTAGACCGTTTTAGAACGCCATTTTACACACACACATACACGCACACACACACACACACACACACACTTGTATCTATGTATGTATGTATGTATATATACATGTATATCTATATATCCACATATCATGTGTGAAACTATCATGTTGATGGAAATCAAAAGAGAGGGAGAGAGTGAATTGTACACTGGACAAACTGTGCATTCGAATTGATATTATGCTATATGGAGATGCGTACAATCTTCCCCCACTTATGTCACTGCACGTGAAGTGCTACTTGATAGTGTGACCATGCACGAATAAAGCACTCTTGCAGTGATATTGGATGTCTCGTTTTTGAGCTGACTGAGACGAAGAGTAGATAAATATTGGAGTTCGGACAAGCAGAGTCCATTATCTGTCCGACAGTTTTAATGGCTCTCAAGATGACAAAATGAGTCGCGTGTGCGGTAATTATGCTATGGCATCGACACAATAATGTAGTGCACTTAACCTATTTATTATGAGGATGCTTATTTCGTATGTACGATTCTCTTATTCTTTCTATTTGAATATGAGAAGAAAAGAAGCAATGACATTATATCGCCTGTGTGTGGGTATCTAAACACAGGCAGCGCATGAAAATAATAATAATAATAATAATAATAATAATATTAATAATAATAATAATAATAATAATAATGATAATAATGATAATAATAATAATAATAATAATAATAATAATAATAATAATAATAATAATAATAATAACAATAATAATACATTTATGAACCGCGTATTAAGCACACGCTTCTCTATGCGCTGTACAGAAAGGCAAAGATACAACATACAAACAAATGACTAACAAATATAACAATCAACATGATAAGTACAATAAATAAGGAAAGGGGTAAATGAATGTTTATCTTAATCGAGGAAGACGAAAAAGGTGAGTTTTCAAACTGGATTTGTAATTTCCAAAACTGGGTGCCCGTCTAATGTTTTGTGGGAGATTATTCCAAAGATTAGGTCCAGCAACTGCAAAAGATCTGCCCCCGTAATATGACGTGTTGGTTCTGGGTGTGTGAAGAAGCGCTTGGGTGCTTGAGCGAAGGTTGCGAGGAGGGTGATATTGCTCGAGCAAATCTGCTAGATATGTTGGGGAAGAACTATGTCGTGCCTTGTAGGTCAGCAATATGAGTTTGAACATTATGCGTTTGTCAACAGGTAGCCAGTGTAATTTTTTGAGGGTATGTGTTATACTTTGTTGACGAGGAGTTCGTGTGACAAGCCTGGCTGCGACGTTCTGCAGCATCTGCATGCGGTTGATGTCGTTAGAAGGAAGGCCATACAGCAAGCTGTTGCAGGAGTCTATCCGGCTGGTGACAAATGCATGAACCAGAATGAGTGTAGCTTTATTTTTGAGGAAACCTCTGAATATCCCCGAATCTCATGAAATATTCAAAAATACCACCAGTTCTGTCTTTTCCTTTTTCATTGTTAGAATTCACAATAATTGTTACAATCTACGATGAACTGGGAATTATTTCTCTTAGTCTTCGGGGAAAAAAAGAAATCAATTAGTCGATCTGTTTAAATAGCTTGACGGTATAGTCTTAGTGCTGCAGATTTTGTTTGTTCTACCGTTTGTATTTATAGGAAGAGTTAGCTATACATCAAAATGAGAATACACATAATTTCCACAAGTAGTTTCTATATCAAAGCAACGTACAGGATAAGAGCGTAATCTTCACGTAGTGCGCAGTTGCACCTCTGAAGTGTTTTACATCCACAAAAATGAGAGCACGGAGACAGTGCATTATTTCAATATACACATTTAGTGCCCAGATATAAAAAGATTGACACATTCTTCCTTATTCTTTCCATCAGTTCTATTAATGATCACATTTAATGCCAATGGAAATTTACAAAATCACTTTGAATGTGTTAACAAATTGAACCAAACTATTAATGATTTTTTAACGAAAATAATATAATAATTACGAATAGAAAAAAAAATGCCGAACTAATTTCATATGACCGTGTTAGTACATAAGTTGTCATGAGCAGCTGATAACGAATAATAAAACAAAGTGAAAACATGATTTTTCACAATCAATTATGCAAAAGGAAACGTACAAAAAGCCTCCCTGTTCACTTATCCCGGCAATATAACCCCTACCTGAAATCTCGCATATCATGTTTACACAATCATATTAACACCTACCTCTACATCTTTAACGAAGTGATTTGCAGTACACAATATTATGATAATGATGTATGTATAAATATATATAAATTCATAATACATACATACATACATACACAGTTTAAGATTGTACGTATCTCTTCTTGCACATTATAAAAAATGTTCTTGTACGATATCACGACCTCTATGTCAGGGCAATTGATTTGGTTCAACTATAATAGTATACGGTGTTCTTGAATTTTTTCTTGATTGATTCCGGTGCAGACTTTTGAGCGATTCCACGATGACATATTATTTAGTCATGCATCTCGTTCTGAGCTCTGACGCGATTGTCAGATGGATGTTTACTCGGTTGAAATATTATATCGATGAATTTGCGTCAGTGCTTATTCCGCGCCCTTTACTGGCCTTAAGCGATGCAGCGTACCGCAGAGGGATAATTATTATACGGCGGCCAATGTTTTCACATCCAAAAATTCCCTCTTCCTAAAGCAATTGAGTAACGTGATAAGTGTCATTCTCATTCCCGTCATGTTTGTCTTTTTCCTCCTTAACAAGTGATCGGGTAGCAGTATAGAGCAACCTCCACATACATTGCACGTTTGTTCAAGACATAAGTAGCAATCGTTTGCATTTTTGTGTTCACTAAGGGAGGCCCTCAAAAAGGAGACTGTCGAAAGGAAATCATTTTCTATCAAACAATAAGTAACTTCAGGACGGTATATTTTTATCTGATTATTCAATTTGGATTGTTTTCATCCAAAATCAAAAGACCAATTTATGGACCTCCTATCAGTAAATGAAATTTCATGAATTTGAATACATTCAAATATACAAAATGAGATGTAAATTTGATACAACAAGAATGCATTTAAAGAAAAATAAAGATAATTTGACAGGATGAGTTCAACAAGTGAACAATACAGTAGCTGTATATATACACATCACTCTGTCCGTAATGAGGAATAAGTCCTTCCAGACAAGCCCACGAAATCAAAACACATGTGAGCTGATATAGAACAATCTTTGCATTTTCTTGTCCTCATTTTAATCCTGACATAACAAAAATGATAAGTTCTCCACGACGTACCTCAGCGTGGTACTACATGGGTCGGTAGTTCATGCACCAAGTAATCATCATGTGTGTGTCCCATAGTTGTTATGTCCCATTGTTTTGTTCCATTCAGCAAGAACTATAAGATTAATGCTCTTGTTTTCTGTCACAACAATGATTAAATGGCAAGATACATTTCGCGCTATGACTCATTACCAATTAACTATCAACATTTTCAATGTCTGTACGTGTTGATGTTTATTTTGTTGTTGTTGTTGTTGTTGTTGTTGTTGTTGTTTTGAATTTCTAGACCTTGAAGCTATCGATGGCCAGGGAAACAGCGCCCTCCACTGGGCAGCCGAGAAAGGCCAGGCTGCCGCCATTGATTTTCTCATCCTGAAGGGCATCACCCCGAATCGTCTTAATCATCAGTGCATGTCCCCCTTGCACACCGCGTGTGATCTGGACGTTGCAGACTCAACAGAGGTATGATGCAAATTCACATCAATTTTGAAAAAGCAACTTGACATAGGGATAAGTGCATTTCCTCCTAAAATGAAGCAAAAGGTGAAAAAAAAGTACAGCCGTATTCTTTACTTCAAATTTCAGCAGCAGGTACATTGTACCATTCCCCAGATCTCCCACGTGTTGAACAAAGATGGTGTAAGTGAACGTGATAACATAAGTCTTGACTAATGGTTTAGGATATAACGCCATTGACAGCAATGATATCTTAATTGCTGGTATCAATAAAACTTGTTTAATACAAAAACAAACGTTTTGTGTGTTTTTCAAGTCAGGTTTAAGTATAAGAGAATGTGAATTATATTCTCTAATCTAATGTTGATCATAACTGTGCAGAAAAATATAATCTATGTGACCCTGCATCACAAAACAAACACAAAGTAGCCATACATGTATTTCACTTCTCTACAAAAAAGAGTTGTAGAAATACTGCTGAAAATGCACTGTCCCATTCAGTTTATGATCACAAACTGAAGAATAATGTAGAAGAAGGGTAGTTCATTCGGAAAATATATAAAAAAAACTCATTATTGACTTAGTTGAACCCTTTTCACCTTTTTTGAGTCCTCACGTAAAATCAAGGGGTGCGACTTTTTGTTTGTTTTGTGATGCACGGTCACACACACACACACACACACACACACACACACACATTATTATATAGATAGATAGATAGATATAGACATACATATTCATGCTCTCAGAATTTTGTATGTAGAATGATGCTCTCTCAATTTTGCCTATAAGGTATTAAAAAAATCGTATTTTTCTTTTCATTCAAACATAAAAAATCAAACAAACAAGACAACGTGTGAATACAATGCTATAAAAACAGCCACACGTTGTGACTAATTATGATTATCATCTGAAGGAAGGGAATGGGGGGGGGGATGACAACATGCGTGTCAACCATCCTTATTGTTATGGAGGAAATATGGACTATTTTCATTGGTCTTTTATTGGTCAATGTTAAGAGTCATGATGGACCGAAGAATGGAGATTTGACTCTCATTGATTGCAGGGTCATCAGAAGTACAATAGCATCACATGATATAGTCTGTCGATATCACTGAAAAATATGACATCCAAAAGGATGATTAATCTTTTTACTCCTTGTCAATTTGTATATATTTCAAAGGAATAAAAGGGAATAAATTACACGTTTCATAATATGAAATAATAATATATTATCGGTTATACACGATGTATGTCATATTATGACGTATACATAGTGTATTATCTGATAAGGTGACACAGCATCACTTTCATACATAAATCAACAAGATAGAAATGGTATCATTTTCATGGAGATGGATTATAACTGTCTCCTTAGATATGGATGAAAATATGAATAAAGGATTTTTTGTCAGATTCAAAAGAAAAGAGTAGCCTCACAGACTTGATTTCCGAGTATCCAATGTAGAATGAGTGCAATGAGGATTTTTATTGTTGTGATTTTTTTTTTTCTGAATTCCCTGACAACGTTCCAGGCACTGTGCAAACACAGACCCCAGGTTGATATCAACTGCCCGGGAGAGCTGGGTCAGACACCGCTGCATTACTGTGCCGTGAGGGACAGCGTGAATGCTGCTAGAAAGTTGGTCAGTTGTGGCAGAGTGCCATTTTCGTTTCTTTTTTTTTTTTTTTTGCTTTTGTTTTCTCTCTCTCTCTCCCCCCCCCCCCCAACCCATCGTATCCTGGCGTAATTTTTCTGAATAAATCATCCTCGATTATACTCTCCAAATTGACAACTCTGAATTTTACTGCGTATCCTGCATTGAAGAAAAATATAGATGAACAGAATAAATCTAATCAATCTGTACAGACGCACAAGAAAGCGTCAAATGGGGTTAACACAAGAAATACTGACTTAGATTTTTCCAGCTGTGCGGCGATTTGATGGGTCACTGTAACAAATTAATGACTGTGAGAAAGAGTTGTTTTTATTTACTGAAAAGGTAAAAGTTGACTATGGCCATGAGACTCGAATGAAAGAGAAGTTTGCATTCAGTGTGATGAAATACTGTCGCAGCAAATTGTTAAACTTATGATAAAAATAATGATGAAAAACGACAGCATCGTGCCACAGAAACGAATTCAAGCATGTCAAGAGGCAACGTTTGTGATGCTATGCGTCTATTGCTTCCTCATACTTCACCACGTATTGCCTCAGTAAAATACTCTCACCAATAAGTAATCCCAATCTAAACCCCTTTCTCTTTCCACAACGTCAGTGCGCTTCAGTTTGATAAAATTTGCGTAGTGGTGTACTGTCCTTTTATAAAACTTGGTGCATGAAGGTCGCAATTTGAAACTAACACTATCCGCAAAACATCTGAACTTTGATATCAAAATTACATGATGAGGTCGATTGCATTACCTCAACCACTGAAACAGTATGTATTCTTTGAGCAGAATAACACTACCGTTCCTTTAATGTACGTCAGTGACATTGTTACTGCCGCGGAATTTAGGATTTTCTTTTTTTTTTTCTTGATTATTTTACCACAAATGTTTGGGGGTTTTATAATGACGTAAGTCATGTGGATGCCTTAACATTCTGCACTAGCTGTATTGCAGTTCAGAGTGGATTAGGATCGAGGATTGTCGCTCTTGAAATTGGGTCACATTGTATTGAAACAGGTTTACAGTATGCCCGTTCTTCACACCCCGTTTTGTAACGTGTTTAATGTAGCAACGCAACCAAAAACAGATAGACATTCGTAATTAAGTTCACTCGGTAAGCATGATGAGATGAAGTGACCGGAAAGTTTAAGCTCCTAAACAAAAACAGGACCAAATAAGAAATGGCTTCAGTGAACCATGTCACTATCAAGACACACGTACTACTGTCATATCTGGCGACATTAAGTGATTGACGCTCGTGTTTCGCATTTCAGCTTGAATTCCAACCGGCTTTATCGAGACCGGATCAAAATGGCGTCTATCCAATCCACGCGGCAGCCACGCACGCCTCTGCCAAAGTGCTGGATCTTCTTTTCGCAGAGTGTGAGTCGATTGCAACAATTCCTCATCATCGATTATATCTGTCAGTGTGTTTCACATTCCAGTCCTATAGTGTGTTTCACTTCACGCAATGCTCGCACGCATTCTATTCCTTGAAGACCAATTGGAAACGTGGCTAGACGCCCAAAATATGTCAGTTGTTTGCTAGTACATTATTGTCTATGTGTCCAAATCCATTAACAGTGCATCACATTGCATACTTAGACTGCATATCGTTTTTGTATAATTATACTGTATAGTGTGTGGAATCTCATGCCCTTGAGTGAGTGTGGAGGTGGAGGGGAGGATGGGGGGGGGGGGGTGAGGGGAGGATGTAGAGTGTCAGAAATAGTTCTTATGCTGAGGTCAAGGGGCGATGCTCCCCCTCCCCCCCCCCCCCCCCCCCCCCCCCCCCACAGGAGAACTCCAGTGATAAGTTGTACCAAGTTTGGGACAATGAAAAAGTCCTTAGAATAGCAAAGTTTGTAGATCCATTTAAATCTCAGATTCCCAATGTCCTCAATGGATACAAACGTCAATTGCAAGCTTTTTATGAATTATAACGGACAATAGCTCTTTCATCTCGCTGCTGTTTCAGAAGCTTTTACAAATAAAATGCAATTTAAATTTGAGTTGTAGGCCCTATGTCGAATGGCTATAGCAGCTGTATAGATTTTGTCCCTTTCATGTAGCAATTTTTGATTACAATGAGATAACTTGATGCAAGAAACTTATTCTTTTGGATGTGTTTAACCCCTTTCAAGGAACTTCGTTCAGGAGTTGTGTACTTCAACGGATTCATGAGGCTAATTATGGCATCATCATTATTGTATTAAATTTACATCTTGTGGTTTGCTACCGATTATCCTCTTTCGTCAAAGCAGAAAAAAAAATCACAGTTTTACTATAGATTTAAACTAACTTTAATGAAACTTCTATCACTTTAGTTTTTCGTTTGATCTTGCTCTGTTTACCTACGCTGCAAGGCTTGAATGACAACTGTGGCGGTAGTGGTGGTTGCACTTTTACATGTCCATTAAGTGGATTTAACCCTGAAAACTTATTGGATACCCAGTACTCCCACTAAAACCAAACGAACGTTAGTGATCGACGTTAATGAAACGGAAAATCAAACCGCTGAACAGAACGGATTTGGCTGAAGTTAATTTGCCTTCATTACAATTTTGTTGCTATGGCTATACATGGCAATTACGGTCAAAATACCCTGGTACCACCACGCTGGCCCTGTCATGGATTTTCGCGAGTAATGACAATTAACGAAGCAGCAGATGACTTGCGCAAATTAACAAGTAAACATCCATTATTTCATCGTATATTTGACACATATAATTATGTTCTCTATATATATCAGGGCCGGTAAAAGCCTAATGTACGATAATTGCTCAATGAATGATAATGCATTTGTCCCAACTGGAGCGCGTCAATCAGGACTAGGTTACCTGTGGTTTGTTCCCTTTAATGGGTTCCCGCACTCCATATATCAGCAGGTGGAAAAAATGGAACGGACAGATCGCAGCTTCTTACTGTGGTCGACAAAGAAGGGAACTCCGCCCTCCACTCGGCGGTGAACAGCGGGGACTTCGCCGCCGTCAAGCTCTGTCTACAATACGGCGCGCGCATAGACAAACAGCAGGTACACACAACAAACCCTTGAGGCCAAAATCCTATAACTTTGCCATCTCCTGCATTTGATATTAGGTCTAAATATCAAAATGCAAAAATTCTATGATGTCAAAATCCCCACAAAGGCTGAATACAGTGCTAAAATGATAATGATGATGATAATAATAATGATAAAAATGATAATAATAATGATAATAATAATAATGATGATGATAATAATAATAATAATAATAATAGTAACAACAATGATAATAATAATACTAATAAAATATTCCTGTTATGGTAATCTCGTTACGCAAAGAAGAAATTTCACTTTTTTATTTAAAGCAAGAAGGATGCTGACAGGATAATTTTTTTTTACGAATGAAAATTAAATAAATGACTGAAAAACTTCATCTTCACATCAATTGATCACAAAAAAAAACCCTGAAAAAATAGGTATGGAACAAACTTTACAATATTACACTTTGACAGAGCACAGGCGAGTTCTGATTCTTGCATGGTAAAAAAAGAGGATACTCGTTGTCCATTCTGATATCGTAATTTGTAAAGAGTGACTGTGCATGAAGAAAATCATATTTCTTTGATCAAAAGATTACAAAATTTTTAATAAAATCCCGAAAGAATGTGGCTTCCAAATTTTGCTGATATTAAAAGAGATAACTACATGTTTATTCACCCAGATTACTTAAAAAGGATAAACACTAGAAAATGACCAAATTTTTGTTGCTTTCAATAAGGCTGACAAATCGACACCGGTCCATTTAGCCTCATCTCAAGGCGCTCTCGACATGGTACAACTCATGTTTTCCTCTCAAGACGAGAGCAGGAAGTCACTCAGGATAAAAGACATCCAGAATCAGACGCCGTTGCACAAGTAAGCATCATGGATGAAATCGTCGTTCATTGATTATATTATTCTTAGTATTACCATTTGATGAAAGCCCTATATAGGCAGAGGTTCGATTAAACATGTAGGAGAAATATGACAAGATAGCAGAATTGGAATTAAACATAGACAATTTCGAGTTTTGCTGATGTTATTTCCAATTTAACGCAATTTTGTTTAACACTTTATGGAAATTTGTTTTATCTACTTTAGATATCACGTGTCCCTGCAAAGGACGTGGAAACAAACTTGTTAATTATCACTTATTGTCGGAGTGAGCGCGCGTGTGTGTGTGTGTGTGTGTGTTTGTGTGTGTGTGTGCGTTTGTCATTTTGAGTGCCCTTGTTTACACATTATCACTTATGTTTCATTATTTCCAGAGCTGCAATGTTTGACCACAGCGAGGTTGCATCATATCTACTGAATGAGGTAAGCTCGTTACCCTTTTTTGATTTCCTTTTCGTATTTCCTTTGCTCAAGAGGACAAATGGACTAACTGAACTATTTTAGTGTGCTATACACTTTGTCAAACAGCTTATTAAAGGAACCTAATCATACACTATTCGGAAAGAGATGTATTTGCCACAAAAACACGCACGCTGTTCACCATGAGTGTCTGCGTGAGTGCACATACACACGCAAACAGGGCCATATAACAAGAGAATCTACTGTGTCAGTATTAGGGGGAAGGAGAAGAACCAAATAATCCTTTATCCTCCATACAACTTTAAAACTTCTCGCAGTTTCGTATTCCATGATGTAATGTCCCATGCCTCTTTATCACTATTAGCATAGTAGATGTAATAGCAGACCGACTTCAATGGGTGTAGTGCATTTTTCTGTACCCTCCGTAAATGCTTTGAAAATCAAAGCTAGATCCAAATTAGTACCCTGCTGCTGGCCTCGCTCATTTCATCACACATAGATGCACATGGGTGCGCCCGCGCACATACACTCACACTCACACACATACGCACACACACGCCTACACAAGCGCACGCATGGCAGTCGCATTTTGGCGTGTTTCGCGCATTATGATCACATTCAAGAGGGGTGTAGAGACGCACACCAATTTGATAAAAGAGCAAGAAGACCGCGAAGCCAAAAACAGCATCACTTTTATCACATTATCAATTTGTCGTCTGCAAGTGGATGTTCGAATCATCTAAGCTTGAGCAGAAAATGTCCTCAAGCAACTGTTCAACTCACCTAATCTTCACATGCATTTTTTATGTGATACTCTTTTCAATGCCATGGTTGTTGTGCCTGTTATTATTGCTTTTTAAGGGTGATGCTAAGATCTCTTCAACAGTGCAAGATGGAAATAAATATTTCAATCGCAAAGCGAGTTAACGCCGTTCTTATCAATTTTAGAAAATTGCGATTACAGCTGTTTAAACACAAATGTAATGATAAGAAAATGCGGGAAGTTTTTTTCTGGAATATTTTTGTTTATAACTTCAAGAACACTCCTACTTGCTTTGTAACAAGTGAGATTTCACTGGAAAGGTTTCATTATGCTTTATTTGACAATGGACTTACTTTGAATATTGTTTAGTATGAATCATAACCCGTTTTGCGATGGAAATTTTCAAAAATATCGGGAGCATCTAATATTTCAAATATTTTGTTACAAATTTTCTCAGAGTTTCATTACACTGCGTTTTTCAACAGAAAGAGGGGAAAGAGAGAGAGAGAGAGGGTGGGGGGAGAACAGAGAGAAGGAGAGAGAGGAGAAGGGGGAAGGGAAATGAACATGATTACCATT
The DNA here is from genome assembly GCF_040938485.1 of Diadema antillarum. Lineage (NCBI taxonomy): Eukaryota > Metazoa > Echinodermata > Echinoidea > Diadematoida > Diadematidae > Diadema > Diadema antillarum. The sequence goes on from NW_027272232.1 coordinate 720,030, forward strand.
AGGACTGAACGGAAATATGCATGTCTCTCTTTTGGTATTTGCATTACACACTTAATGCTTTTTCTACGTGTAACACACTGATTGAGGTGTGCGTGACGAGTGCACTTAGTGCGGTTAGCACAGTGCGGTGCTGCGGTGATGTCCCTTGCGTGCGGATTTGCTTTACGTGTTCATGTTCCTTAATGTAGAGAGAATACCTTTAGAATAGTATACATGTCGCCCATTCCTCGACTAAAACTCTCCTCCGGTTGCATAATTGGACGACAGCGGATTAGCCATGCACCTAAAATTGATCTAATAACTTCTTGCCACACTCGACATTCTCGCAAATTGGATTTGTGGTTTTTTTTTCTTTGTGTGTGTGTGTGTGTGTGTGTGTGTGTGTGTGTGTGTGTGTGTGTGTGTTTGTGTGAGAGAGTGCCTGTACGTGTGTGAATGCTTTTTTTTACATGACAATTTCACAAAGACGCTTGCAGCTAATTCTACAGACGTACGTATCTGTAGCAACGACATGTATCAGTGTTTAACTATGACGACGACCACACACACACACACACACACACACACACACACACACACACACACACACACACACACACACACATACACACACACACACAAGAAACCCGTCAACTTTGCCTTTTCTATGTCTGACGGAAGAGCCCATCAAACGAAAGCTGTGGTTCGAAAAGAGACAAAAGCAATCAATTAGCCGTTAACCAAGTTCCAGTTACATAATGGATACCTTTCCAGCGCAAGAGTAGTTGTAGTACTTTCATCTGTCATTTGGCTCTTTAAGTACGCACATTCGTAATGAGTAGTGTCGACTTCTGAACTTTATCGTGAGAGCTCAAAAAAACAAAACGATTTTATAACTTTTGCAAATGGATGGATGCACTGAAATTCTACAAAGATATTGTGCGTTTTTGTCGCATGGTATTCAGGTTGGAAAAATAAACACAAATGTGGTGTAAGTATGTCTCCCAAGAATAAGTTTTCCTGTGGGATCTCACATCTTGCATATCTTATCAAGCTCTCTCACCTTCTCTCTGAGTCATTTCTTATTTCATAGCACAACAACAACAGCATGAACAATACAACGCAGTTATCATTTTATTAAAAAAGCTTTTCAATTCGATTCTGCTCACGTTGGCTCGGCTTCGCAAAATCGTCAGATTCCTTTTTAATTCACACGTGACAAATAGTCAACACAGTTTGTTTCTAATTTGAAGGGTATTGGCTATTACCTCTCTCGTCTTCAGTGTTAGAACATAATTATAGTATTACAGGAAATATGTCTTGCGTTTTTCAGATCCGTTTGAATGTCCCTTCCGCCTGCAAAACGCAGCATGCTGTCCTGGCGTGTCTCCAAGAAACGAGACTGTCACTAACAAGATTGAATGTTTCATTTATGTTAAGCATCTCAGCAAATCTCGTTAGGGCTAATTCTCCTCTGTATTCTGCACTTCGCGGTTGCAATAAATAGTCACCTACAAGTACACACACACACACATCATAGACTGTATATCACGCACGGCTTTACTCGACAGCTCTTGGAAAATACCGCAGATAATGTACGTGATGGCACATGCTCAGCCGTGCCAACAAGGATGTGAATAAGAATGAACGCTTCCTGGTAAAGACAGTATAAGCCTTTTTCTTTGTCTTACAATGTTACTGTAATGCTCTTGCATGCCAAATACAAAAAAAAGTTTTAGAGAAAAATAGTAAATACTAAAGTCATATCGTAACTTTCAGTCTTGGACTTCCTTTTAATACATTATCAATTTCACCATTTATAGCGATACATATCGCAACAAAATATCACATTAACCCGGTATAAATTTTAAATACATATCTTATTGGAGTAATTTCAATTGCAACGGATGTGATGGATAATGCCTACAAAGAAATCAATTGCATGAATAATAACTCAAAAAAAAATACAAGGATTTATCCCCCCCCCCCTTTCTTTGTCCGTCTCTATCTCTCTCCAGATATATCTACGAGAGAGTCATATTCACTCTTGTAACATACTCTTTAACAATAATGAGAATCTTCCTCCTCTTCCTAGTTCTTGGCGAGGGTTTTTGTAGACACTGGTCTTCCATTTACGAACGAGAGAGGCGCTGTTTGCATAGATTTTCCCCTACAGGTGCACAAATACCTAGCTGATATGAACACAGTTGAGATCAATGCGAAAGGCACGCATGACAAATTCCCAAACAGTATTTCCTTCGTATCCACTCGATCTAACGTCATAGGCCGGGATGCCCGGCTGGGAAATATATACAATTGCATTGAGGAGGATTGCATCTCAAACAAGGAGAGATTTACATGGTAAGAGGATGAAAAAACAAACATGGTTAAAGGAATGATCCGTGACTACATGACTAAGTGCAAAGTAGCATTGTTCTTCTTTTTAGATCTCTAACAATTCCCATCAGCCTCGTCAGGTGACAAAGTTTCAATAAAGGGGTGGGGGGGGGGGCAGGGAGGAGGACGTACTTGTTACTGCGCATACACATATCCAAAACTGACATCCAAAACTACTGAACATAAAAATGTACCTCACTGTTAGACCGAATCGTATGTGAAACCGTTCAGAAAATGGAAGAAAAAATCCAATCGTCACTCGCGATTTATTTCACTAAAAAGAACATAGTTCTTGTATGAATATTGTTAAGTCAAATTGATTTTCATTTCAGTACTGTCATTTGGCTATGGCGTTGATATGGTACCTTGTTGGATCTTTCTCACCTAATTTTAGAATATCTTCATGTTTCTTGATGATGATGTTAAAGGTAGATATGTCATGCAATGCGTGACCGCCTGCCCTCCGATTCATAAGAAAATGTGCTCATCACACGAAATGTAGACTTTCTCATCTCTAAACAAAAGCGTGCCTTCTAAGCTCGTTACACTTAAAACAAACAAACACACACACACACACACACACACACACACACACACACACACACACACATACACACACACACACGCACACACACACAAACACACACACAAACACAAACACAATCTCACTCACTCATTTAAACAGTAAAGTCTTCAGTCGTATTCTTAGATTTTGATCTCGAGACCTTCAAAATGGCAATAGATATTCCATCGCCAATAAGCTTCTACTTCTTTTACTTCTGCCCTATTTTTCATTTTTCTTTTTATCTCTACTTTGCCGTTTTCCTCCTCCTCCTCCTCTTCCTCTTCATATTCCTCCATTCTTCTTCTATTGAGGATGTCGCTTTTGATGGGTCATGCCAACTGTGGCACCTGATGTTGAGCACAAATTCCAGCGGCTTTGAAGTTTGAATGGCAGCCGTCATTCACACCTTCACTTCACTTAGCTCATTATAGCAGTCCAAGCTGTCAACATCGTATCCATCATGCCTCTCCTACAATCCCTTAATGCCAATGCGTGGGGAAAGAGAGCGATGGTCACATCAAGAAATGTAGTATCTAAGGAGGAAGACGTGATAAAAAGATCCCCGTATAGAAGATAATCTACAGTTCGGTCAGGGTTTGTTAACAGTTGCAATCAATTTTTTTTCGCAGACAGCTTTCACTGTTCCAACAATATTTTTTTTCTTGCCGAAAAAAAAAAATAATTATATATATATTCTATTGTGAACATGCTCAAAACATGTTTGCGACAAGAAAAGATATTTATTATTTGCGACGATGAAAACTGTATGAAATTATTTTTGCAACTGTTCAAAAACCCTGAAGAAATCGAAAACCTTTCTACGTTCTCAAACATTGACAAATATCTTCCGCTCAGTGCATGAGCTACCTCTTAAAACAGGGCCGGAGGGGCTCGGGCCCTCCCTCCTTTTTTTTTTGCCCCATACATAGGAATACACAGGGTGTCTCCACTTTGGGCCCCCACTCTTTTTTACCCCGGAAACCATGAAGTGTGAGTGTTTTTTCGCTGAAGATTTTTTTTTTTTTTTTTTTTTTTTTGCTTGTCAGCTGAAGAGACCCGGAAGTGGCATCACAAGATGAGCTGAAGACCATTTTTTTTTTCTTTAATTAGCTCATGAAATCCGAAAGTTGGCCCCCATTTTTGAAAACATTCCGCCGGCCATGTAAACACACTAATAACTATAAACACACACACACACACACACACACACACACACACACAAAGCGATGGTAAAATCGAGAAATGTAATATCTATAGGGCGGCAGACTTTATAATAAAGAAGGTCACATGCTTCGTTTGCTCGACATTTCTTTTTGGTTTATAGTTTGCTTAAATATTGTTTTATTATCTTTACAGGGGAGCGAGATAGACGCCAAGGACCGTCAGTGTCGAACACCCCTGCTGCTGGCTACGGCGCGCGGGGCATGGAGGGCCGTGCGCACGCTACTGAAGCGTGATGCCGACTTCACGCAGACGGACTGTGACAAACGTAACGTCTTGCACCTGGCACTGCTCCACGGGGGCAACCTCGACTTCTTCGGGAGGGAATTTTTCAAGGTTTGTTCAGTTCCTTAAAGACACGGCATATTATCATTGATGTTAGCCGTCACTAGTAAACGAAAGCCTTTTCAAGTGACAGATCCATTTCTTTTTTCCCACAGTGCACATTGATAAATATTTCTCTCTCGTTACCTCAGCACCTATTGCAATATATTGCTACCGTATTTTTTCAAGTATTGTTTTCTCTGTACATATTTACATGAATTATTTCTGTCACTGAATAAAGTGAGATTTACATTTATATATTTTTTCTATTGTGGAAAAATAAAATAAATTTGAACCTGAACTGGAACTGGAACATTTTTGATATTCGTAAAGTCAAATTCCCACGCTCTTCGCTATATTATGAAAATAATGTGATGTACATGAATGTTATCCCACCAAATTCCGAAAACGTGCTATGTGAAATTAGGATATGCCGGCCACCAGATTAAGATAGATTCGAGAAGATCGGCTATCACGTTAACATGTGATTAAGGGTTACCTGAAATTGTGTATTTTGGCACAATTAGTTCAATCAAAACACCATGGCAGCATTCCGCTCTTCATGACAACCGAAAGGTTTCAATTTTAAAATCCACTGTAAAAACCCAACAACCCGCGGTAATCCGAAATCTTGCGAGTGATGGCACCTTCAGAGTAGCTGCATTAGGCTGGAAAATAGTCTCTGCTTGATCATTAAACCATGTGTAGTTATAAACTCTTTTTAAGAAAATCAAATCTGGAGCTCTGTACAAGTATAATTATGACTCATCTATACATGAACCTTCTGCGTGAAGTCCACATGATCAATGGAAGCTTGTTCAGTATCATCATTATCTTTACCTTGACCGTACCGTATTCAAGTGTATTGTACATTGAATGTGAAACTCTGACAGCTGTAGCTACTATGCTTTTGAACGTTCAGTCTTTGAACAGATATGAAAATTCGTATTTTCGGCTATATTATCACTTCATTTTGCAATTTTCGCGGCCCACCAGACATTTGCAGTGTGATTTGGTGACAGAGCATACGGTCATGTTCCTACTCAAATGATTCGCTATATCAGTTACTTATCAGTAGTAAAAGGAAACTTAAACGTTGGTAATGGTGTCAAAGAAAATTTAAACAAATAAGTTAATTTTTTTTAACAGCCACAGTCAAACGGTAAGAAAGAAAATGAGATAGGCAGACAAACAGAAAAATGGGAAAAGGAAGAGGGAAAAAAGGTGTTTTGTACTTAAAGAACGCAAACGCACAACAGAAACGTAAAACATTTATGTAAAATGATTGTGTGGCATGATTTTTGTCAGAATTACACAAGCGACAAACGCCGTAATAATATGGGGTACAAGAGTTAAAGGCATAGGCAGGGGTAAAGGGAGAAACGCATCACTAGAAGAAACAACAAAAGGAGAAAGAGGTGGAGGAAGAGGAGGAGGAGGAGGAGAAGGCGAAACAGTGGAGGACCAAAGCAACTATTCACTGTTCTCTCTTCTACCTCACGGGAGTAACTAAAATTATCGTAACCATGGCGTATGCGATTGACGCACTACGATTGTACAGAAGCATTGCAACTTGACACGGTCATTTCAAACATGTCCAATGTCTGCCGATGTCGGTTGTGTAGGGTGTAAGCTTGTGCAATCTATGATAATGGCACGGTAATGATCGCCCTCTGTTTGAAAGCTGTCCCGGCCTGTCAACTTGTCGCCGCCCGGGGCGCTGTTATTGTATGAATTTCACATTTCGTGGGGAGCCAGCGCGAGTCTGACGTTTGGCATGCGGAAATGGAAGATTAATGTTTGTGCTGAACTGAGGGGCGTAAGCAGCTGCATTACTAACCTAGAACATAGACCTACTGTAGGTCCATACCTGGAAGCACATTGAAGCTTGTGTTGGTACATATGAGACAATGGCTCGGCCTCGGTGGCATAGTCTCAATGGGTCAGTTAAAATCACCATGAGTCATTTCGATGTATTGGAGGTTTTGAAGACCAGCGCTGAGATTTGTAGTGATGCTTTGAATGAAACCAAACAAATTCTACACAAAATAAAGCATCCGTAGGCAATAAAAAACATTCTTATATAAACGGTACGGTCTTCGCAAGCGCAGAAGATAAAGAATAAGAAAAACAAGAAAAAGAAGATAGATGATGATAAAGAAGAAGTAGTAAAAGAAGATGAAGAAAAAGGAGATGATTATTGCGTGTTGAAGAGTTGATACACCATCATTAATGCACAACATTACATACATGTCTATTTCTCAGAAAGCAAATGCGACTTTGTTATAATGACATTACAATAGTTATCCTGAAGTGAAAACGCTGCGATGATTAATAGTTGTCAAACCGAATATCACGCAGAGATTAAAAACTATCAGATTACCAAATATCAGTGAATGTTTCTGGGGAAAGATTTAAAAAAAAATGAGACAACGAAATTATGAATGCGTTGTTATGAATAGCAACAACAGAGCAAAACACAAACAAACAAAAAACATACCATTAAGCAAACAAACCAACAAAACCAACCAACGAAACCAACAAATCGACCAACAAACCAACAAACCGGCAAATTCTCAAGCACGTATAGACACAGCCCTGATGTAACGTGATAATGCTAGATCATGGTCCTGTTATGTCCCTCTTTGGAGGTATGATAGACCCTGCAAGCAGCGTATTACAGCGCAGGGAGTAGACCCTTTTATAGCGCCCCCTGCACTCATCCATTCATTCATTCGGTAAACATGGCTCTCCTAAGGGGGTTAATGACGCAAATTATCCTCACGCTGACTCCCCATTAAAGAGACATGTCCGAGCAGCGAGATGCGACTACATCCATAAGGGGAATGTAGTGCGGATGACCTTCGAAATGATACCCGCCATTTGCGGATCATCCTTTAACAAATCTCGATTTCAGCGACCATTTGCTTCTTGCAAACAGTGATCTATCTCGCACGAACATTGCATTTTAACCAGTCAAATAATGCTAGAATGAAATAGTACGAAATAACAGTGGTCTGAGATAATGGACCAAAACATCTAAACAAAGTATTTATTTCTTTAAATTCTATTCTGGTAGCTCGCGTTAAGCTACCGAACATTAGTATGAACCAGCTTGTTTGTTTGTTGTTGTTTTTCCACGAAATCAACCATGGGTATGAGGTAACGCATCATGTATGGTATTGAAAGAACTCAACCCCTCACTCTTAAGTAGCCTTTAATACAAATAATATCATAGAAGGCCCTACAAAGTTACTTTCATAAAAAGGGCATATTTTGACGTTTTATCTGCCAGCACAGAGTCATATTTTCTATAAACAGTGATTCCGGTCATGATCTCAATGCAATAAGAATGATACGTTATTATCATCTTCTTACTTTGATTATGTATTCCAATAAATCTAACGTCCATGCATACGTTATAATGAATATGATAACATCTCATTTTAAGTGCATGACAACACGCTAAATGCGAGTACACGGCTTGGTTACGTCATACCACAGTACAATAGATTGTACACTGATTGGCCCGAATTCACGAAGGTGGTACAGTTAATGAAACCATGGTTTAAACCATGGACAAAAACAATGGAGCGCCAAGTGTCGCATGGAATATTTCGTTACGAAATCAGTCATTTCGTCGCTGAAATGATTATTTTGCAACGAAATGACAACATTTTGTAACTAAATGAACATTTCGTCCACGAAATTACGATTTCGTTAACGAAACAGGCATTTTGCCGACGAAATGACCAATTTCGTAACGAAATATTCCGTGCGACACTTGGCGCTCTATGGTTTTTGTCCATGGTTTAAACCACGGGTTCATTTGTACCACCTTCGTGAAGTCGGGCCTATGAGTGAGGCGATTTGGTTGTTTCGTGGGGTCTCGACCTAGGTCAGTCCGAAATTAAAATGACGTCACACAGACCTAGGGCAACTGTCACGACGTCATTCCCGATGCAGATTGGCGAAGTTTATTAATCTGACCCACTGATTTCTATGGCAAAGTAGCTGGATATCATTCTCATTGCCCTTTCATGCTGTACAAACAATGAAGACGCCGCGCCGCCCTGTCAAGTACCACACATACACACCCATGCAGATATTTTGCATGCATTTTCCAGCAGAGATTGTCACCAATATCACGTGACGTGGTGAGCTCCTTACACAGGCGTATGGCAAATGGATGTGCATAGTATAAGATGGCGGCACGGTGGCTTCAAAGCGATTGGCCAATGAGACTTTTAGATATTTCTTATACAGATCAGTGATCTGATGTCATTATGGTCATTGAAGATGTGTCTCTTGAGCAGAGAAGGGCGATGATCAACATTCCCTTTTATTTATTAGATACTATTACACGTTGATAATGCCTCGTCAAAACGATCATGATTTAATTTGATTTGATTTATTGTCTGTATGCCAATTTTTCAAGTATATCAATTTTCTGCAATTTCATTAAAATTATGCAAAATGACAGTAATATGACTATTTTTACAATTACCATCATTTCCATAATTTTACAATACATCTGTAATAATGGTTTCATGAGGTACATCTCAATTTGCATACAGAACGGTTGTCAAGAATATTTAAAGCACAAAGCTTGATTGTTTGGCAACCTGTTTGGCAACCGATAGTTGCCTAACAACTATCAGCTTTAATGATCTTTTTAAAGCTTTTTAAATCATGTAGAGTAATACTGAGTATCTTTTTATACATCCCTTTTACCTTAATTTGACCATCATTTTTTTTTAGCTATCGTTATTATGATCAATCTTTTGCTTCTCCTTTTGGTGTTCGTCTAACATGCTTCCTTCCTACATCATTCTCTGCTTTCGTCTTGGAGCAGAAGGACGGCGCGCTGGAGCTTCTGAACCAGCGGGACTGCTCGGGTTGCACCCCGATGCACTACGCCACCCAGCAGGGCAACATCAAGTCAGTGCAGGGACTCATTGATCTCGGCGCCACGGTGAACCTGAAAAATAAGGAGAAGCAGTCGCCGCTCCACTTTGCCGCCAGGTATTGCATGACGTAAGGCACACACTGTCCTTTCCTCTTTCTCCCCTCCCAACCTCCGCTTCCCAACCTTTCCCTGGCCCTTACCATCCCTCACTAGCTCGCTCTTTCACTCAATGCACCGTCGCCAGAGGTATATATAGCGAGCTTTAGATCTGCGGAGCGAACGTAAAGACGACGCCATTAGTATAAAAATGGTGTTCTACACATGCGCGACGTAGCTGTTCCCATTGTTTAAGATGATAGATTACTTCGTCTTACAGCTGTCTTAGCGTTATTTGATGACGATGATGAGTCATGCATTGGTTTTGACTGTAAATTTATTGCGTCGTCGGTAGCACTTTTACAGAGTAACGACAGCGTTTGAAGATTACTTCTGTAGATCGAGTCACCACTGAAACACAGATAGAAAAAAATGGGGCATGTATTACTAAAACGTGACGCTACAACATGGACAAGAACATTGACACCTGTAACAACACATGAACCTGTAACTAGAAACGATTAACCCGTTGAGGACGAGTCCCGAGTATACTCGGGCAGGTGTCTACGGGAAATGCGTGTTGTAGCAAAATCAGTCCGTCCTCAACGGGTTAATATGGCCCAAAGAAGTGAAAACTTTGGTATCATTAGCAGTTCATGGATTATTCATTACTTCTGAATAACATAATATACGTACATTCACGAATATCTTGTTGTGGTGATGAAATAACTTTCAAAAAGTTTGTGAAAATGTTTGAGTGTTCTTGCATTTGAACACCATTTTGCAACATAGCCTGCTAATTAATTCGGCAATCGTTGACATTGGGCCTGTATAGGGCCTACTGTTAAACGGTATCTTTAAATGATATTGCAAATGTTCCCAACTAAGAGAACAAAATGTTGTTGGCAGTTCTGCGAAAGTAAAGCGAAAACTTAAGAACTGGTGGTGCAGAGACAGCGGGGACTCAAATAGGCATATCTTCTTTTCAACTTCCTTACAGATCTGACAAATTTCATATGGTGCTTTCATGGTAAAATCCCTTGGGTGAGCTGAGTTCATTTTTTGATAAATCATAATCTCGTGTCCACGTTGATATGAATAAACCAAACTCTGAAGAAAGAGGACAACTGAGGGTAGAAATTGCCGGGCGTCCTACCATAACAGCGCCCTCTAACCTATGAGGTGGAACCCAGTGGAGGAGGTGTTTGCATGCACACCACAATTTGGTGGCAATTGCATTAAAAAAAAATGATATAATGGACAAAATGCATGCGGTAATGCGGAAACGCGGCTGGTTTTCTAAGGGTATTTGCACACGCTTGCGTTGGACTGATTTTAATTAAATTCAATTCACTGCCCTTTATTTTTTCAGAAAAAGAATTAAATAAATGAAACAAATGAATAGCATACCACCTTTGACAAAAAAGAGCATTACTTGGCTGCAGTATCTTTCTCCAAGGACAAGACTTGGAGTATTTTTTTAATATTTCGAATATTAATAGCTGACTTTACCATGCGCAATATACCTCTGACGGCAGTGCATTAACCCTCTACCCTTTCCCTCGCCCGTTCGCCTGCACACCAAACGCTTCAGAGACACTTCAAATCAACTCACTAGGGCTGCAGCTGATGCCTGCACACGACACATTTATGTCATAATAATGGGACCTGTCTTCGAGCCCGCATGAGACACCAAGGCGGTACTTCACTGGCTGACGTATAGAGCCGTGACGTAACAAGGTAGACCTCTCTTGGCAGAGTAAGATCCGACGCCGGCAAACCAGAGAAAGAGAAAGAGGCTGTAATTAAAGGGGGGGGGGGGGAGGTTATATACAACAAGTAATGAATATTATCGTACATTCCAGCAGAGAAGTTCCCTACCACTCGTCGTGGAGTCCCGGACCCCATCCTTCCAATAGATGAGAGATCAAGATGTTTGAGATGATTGCTCGTTCCCAAATTCAAGCCGCCCCAATGCAATTATACAAGAGTAGACAAGGCATTGCAAGGTATTAATGTAATTATAGTCCAATGGCAGCACAAGTGAAAATCAATGTAAACTCAGTCCGATGAATTTTTGTCAGACTGTTTAATAATCTACATTACGTACATATGGTGTTCTTTAATCCTGGTTCATGGATTCATTCTTTTACGATTATGTAGTAAACAACATAACGTTCTATCTTCTAACACTCCCAACATCTAATGCCCCATAAAGCAATTAACAAGTGTCCAAGGAATTTTACTCTTGAATGAAGGACGAGTCAAAGCGTTAAGATTTAAGTATCTAGTGCTTATAGCATGAACTATTTTGCAACTTCCACAACCGTTTCCAACCAAATTGCCCGTAAGCCTGCTGCCATACAATTTGACATGAATGATCTGTCGAAACCACCCACGTGACGTAGACCTATACATCAGAATCTGCATGGCTTGTGAGGGCAGAACCTAACCATAGCGGCAGCTCCCTGTATACTATGAGAAACCAATGCTTGACCCGAAAAGTGTGTTGGCTGACCGGCTGATGTGACAAAGTTTTCTAGTTTTGTATAATCATAGGGAGATATTTTCATATAATGGAAATGAATGCAGCCCGTGCATGGTGGTGGCAAACGTTGACACGTGCTTCAAAATAATTCTAACCGCTGATTACGCATGATTCATGAATTAATTCATGTACATTACTCTGTCAACTCACAGAATAGTTTATGTATCAATTAATATAAATATGTTCAGGCAGTCTGCCAGCGTGTCAAAGCCTCGCTGTTGTTGCTTTTATACAAGTCGTGCAAATGGCTAAAAAAGGCTTATTGATATACCTTGCTAGTATATCACTACCAGTCAACGACATTGTTTAGATCAGTCTTTCACGTCTATGCAGACCAGCATTCTTTTTTTTTTTTTACTTTTTTTTTTTTGGTGGGGGGGGGGGGTCGTGGGTTAGATGATTTAAGATTCTTAGAATCTATTAATGCTTAGTAATTCTTATGGTTATACCAAATATGCCGTAACATTTAATAACTTAACATGCTATCCTACTCATGTTACAATGTGGGAATTATGATTGTTACTTGCATTAATCAGTTCTTACAGTGCATGGGTGCATCAATAATTATGCAGTGACTGCATCGCGTGGTTATTATTATTTATTGGGCAATTCAGTATACAATGTACAATACAAGCTGATGTAAAATACAAACAGAAAATCGTAAATACATGATATAAAAATTGTGGTGGTTCCAGGTGCATGCTGCTGGTTGCCAGGGGAGGAAAAGGCAAACTTAATCACCGAGGCTCGAGACCTTCCTCCCCGAGGAATACTTAAATTCACTTGTAAACGTCCATTTGGACAACCAGTGCCTGCGACGGCTGATTCTCGTTTTATATTTGAACTCTGTCCCTGTAACGAAAAGGTACGGGCGGCTGAATTCATGCAAACGGCTCCTGGACAGCGCAATCGGTCCCCACATACTAAACGAGAGCGACGGTGCGGGACGGACTGCCCTTCACATTGCGTCGTGGAGCGGACACGTCAAATTGGTGCAGTTGCTTCTCAGCAAGGGGGCCCTCTTACATCGGTAATTCATACACTTTAGATCAACAATCTAAACAATATACTTCCTTAAGCACAAGGCATTTCATATGGCATTTTCTGTTGAACTATTCAATACAATCTTCATCGCAGGTGCCAATTGCTGGCAAAATATCACTCAAAGTGCCTGTACAGATCTATCAAGTTTTTACAGGAATAACGATTGCTCTCAGCATTTCGAATAGACCCCAGAAAACAATGATAAATGCTGCTTTTTATAGCTGATACTTTGAAGAATATTGGGGTATGATTAACTACAAAACCATCAACTCCCAATGGCAAAACTATGCTTACCGTTATTGCTTCAATATGATTGCCTGTGACGTTTACTGATTCATTGTTTTCATACCTTTTCATCTATTTCATTTCCAACGAAGTATGAAAACAGCATGATAATTTGCTTAATATAGTTACACAAAATCAAAGAGACTCGTTTTATCCTATTGTGCATGATTGTGTGCCTTCACTATCTACCTATAAACCCTTGAATCCTACATCTAGTGACCACGAAGGTAGGACGCCCCTACACCTAGCCGCCGTAGAGGGCTACATCAACACCATGAAGGGTCTTCTGGCTACACATCCTCACTTGATGAACCAGACCGACGATGAGGGGGTGAGTCAGGATGAGAGAGGCTGGGAGGGACAGAGATAGGTGCTAGATGCACCTGAGAAAGTACGTGCATGTGTGCTTGTGTTTGGTGTGTCTTGGAGAGACAGAGTGACAGAGAAAGAGAAAGCAAACCACCGTCTAGCGGGGGAACCAATTCTATGATTTGGGGAAGACAACAACTGTTGATGAAAGGCATCATATTCCTTTGTGAACCTCCGCTTGTGAAGAGGGGTCTCATTCAAATTTTCTCAGTCCTTTACTAAAAGTGTTTATTCTCCAACTGTACAATGAAAGTTTTCAATTCCTTTTATAGGGAAGCCTCAAATATTGCAATTTGGATATCTATAGAAAGATCGGAACATACAAATATAATGTTTTATGGCATTAATATGCAAAAATTAAACTGAACTTACCTGACGTCAATAATACATACGCAAACATTCATACGTCACGGAACGTAAATCATGGCATTTCACTGGGCTTATCGACGAAAAAGGATGTGGGACATTGATGCATTTGGGTGGTTTTCCATTAATTTGCCTATAAAGAATCATTGAACCCAGACTAAATCATAAAAGAAACATGAAAATCATTTTTATCTAGTATGTTTTTTTTTTTTTAAATCGATACAAATAGGGGACTTCAACTCATTTTCAGTGTAATATTTCTCTATTGCAACTTCACTTGTGACGAACAGAACACTGCCTTGCATCTCGCCGCTCGCGCCGGCCAGGCGGCCGTCGTCACATTCCTCCTCGACAGCGAAGCCAATCTCTTACGTAACAACAACGATCAGAGTTGCATGGAGGTCGCCATCGAATGTCGGAACAAGGATGTCGCCATGGCGATTGTCATGAACGAAAGGTAAAATCCCAAGAAACGCTTGTAAAAACTCGGCGCCTTTGAATGTTATAATCATCTTCATCACCATCAAATGAATGTGCACACAAACAAGCATTTTATTATGACCGTAGTATGATTACTTATAAAATGACGATCAGGGTCACTGGTATCATTACATGATGATGATTCAATGTTTACGATTTTAGCAAATTTTTACAGATTGCCACATAATTATGAATAACAATGAAAAAAAAAATTAAAGATAAATATCAAATGCAAGGCTGTTAGTCTTTGATCCTTTCCACGTCAAACAACATTGGATTGAATGTATTTGTGTATAATAGCGGGTCGTAGTGAACCTTGTACAGCTGTTAATAAGGTGACGTGATGAGAAATGTTTGATTTCGTTCAAATAACAGATGTGACTATATTCAGCAGAGAATAAAAACATTAAAAATAGTTTCACCTCTTGTTTATCACTGCCCAACAACCAACTCGAAAACTATAGTTTTATCGTTAAATCTATATAATTTTGACTTTACATAAAACTCTTCTTTTACTAATTATCATTGTTTCCGACAATCGTTGCTTTTTTCATCCTCTCTGTATCCAAGGTGGCATGAAGCCATGGATGACTGCGGGGACAGGACGGCGCCCCACATGCTAGGACTCATCGAGCAGCTTCCGGAAGTCGCCTACGTAAGAGCCTCAAGATGTCATTCAACAGTCCACATCTCCTGTGAATCCCAAACTATGACTTTATAGGATAATAATAAATTGTAGTTATTACCATGACAGGCGGTGACCAACAAGCCATGAATCATTGATTATGATACAATCTTTGGAAAACTGACCCCTTTCACAGAAGTATGGTAACATGTTAAGGGAAAAATATATATGGTAGCTATTAGAATATCACCTCGTACTTTGTGAGACAAACTTAATAATTATCTCTTCTTTCGATTTAAAACAATCTTGACGTTTTGAGCAGCTGATGAGCTTTTTCGATTGAAGCCAAAACATCTCGAAGAGCATTAATACATGACCTATGTTTTCCTAATTCAGAAGAGAGGAAACTATTATAGTGATCGCATTTGACTTCTACCTTTGAAAAAAAAGCATGAGCACAATTGGTATTATAATAATTGGTCATGTTGGTATGTAATGATTAGCGTTCCTCTAACTTCAACAGCACAAACGCTTTGCCAGTAATAAACATGAAATGTGCATCAGCTGATGGGCTTGCAGCAAGAATACCATGTCGCAGCTTCATCAACTTCTCTCAAATATACGTTGTGTGAAGAATCTCTTTATTTGTGTTATTTTGCCGCCACCCGCCCGCCCCCGTTTAGACCGTCTTAGAGAGATGTCAGACAGAGAAGAAGGCGGATGAAGAAGATCCAAGAAGTAGGGTGAGTCCGAATACTCTGTCCTCAAATCCACTTAACGCCTTTGCGAAAAATATAACATAAATTATTTTGTGTGAGGCAATCACATTGTAAGCCCTCATTCAGATGAGATGACTGTTTTGCTAGAACCAGATCCATTCTTTGTTGCATCAATAAGTGGTTGCTAGTAAACAATAGCCACTGTTTCATCTACTGTCATTTATCAAAAACAATGTTTGATCAGTGAAGAGGCCGGTTTCTTTGTTCACACATTGTTTCTATTTGCCTATGATGTACTCTCTCACGTACTTCCCTTGTCCACATCTAGTTTTGTTTGTTTGTTTGTTTGTTTTTGTTTTTGTTGTTGTTGTTTTTTTTGTTTTTTTTGTTTTGTTTTTGTTTTTGTTTTGTTTTGTTTTGTTTTGTTTTTTTTTTGGGGGGGTCTTCTTCCCCTTTGTTTTATTTCTTTATTATCATTTTCTTCTCGTATTCTGCTCAACAAACCCTTTAAATTCCCACACAGTGTTTGGCTGTAATATGACCGGTGTTTCAGTGCTGCGCAGTTTATGCTCTTATCAATACTCTCTAAAGGGCTTTTTACACTTGTGTTTCTTAACCCCGGACTTTCTCTAACCCAGGACTATCGTTAGTCCCGTACCATTTTTTTCAGCTTTTTACACTCGCCAATTAGTCCCGTACTATCTCTTGTCCGGGGCTAAGGAGAAAACTGACCTTTTTACACTCGTATTTCTTAGCCCCGGACTTTCCAAACCACATGAATATTCATAATTACGCTGTGTACTGTACACGTACACGCACGCACCGGCAGCACTTGATTACCTCGTTTCTGATTGGTCAGTGAGGGTCGGACTTCGCCTCCTTCGCTTAGCCCAGGATTATTTTTTCGTTCTGTTTACACTCACTTGCTTGGCACCGCAATTGCGGTGCTAACCCCTGCTATTTTGCAGGGCCAGATAGTACCGTACTATCGGTGGGGCTAGCCCACTTTGGCAAAAACGAGTGTAAACAGAAAGTGGGCTAAGGATAGTCCCGTACCAACGGTGGGGCTAAGGCCCCCCCTTAGCCCCACCGTTGGTCCGGGGCTAAGCAAAAATTTACAAGTGTAAAAAGCCCTTAAGGCACAAACTCCACTGACAAACACACAGAAACTCACAGTCAAAAACTTCTGAAACATGCCTTAGAGTTGGGGGACGCTGTCAGTGATACTCTTCATCCTCATCTGCTTTTGTCGTTTCCTCTACCCTTCTCCAGAGAAACTACGATTTCACGTATCTGAGATGTACAAAGGAGAAACAATCGAGGTTTTTGAATAGCGAAGAGGGATTCGTACCTCTTTTAGTTCTCAATGTAAGTATCAAAGCTTTAGCCTTAGAAATTTGAACTCATTCCCATAAAGTTTAACAGTTTAAAAATAGTAGTAAATACTCGGAAAAGGAACATCATAGAAATATAATAAGTGACTGACGGTATATTGTGTTTCAAATTGTTTCAAACGTGCAGTTTGACTAATGATTGCATGTACTGGCTTGTTATTATTATCATAATTATCGTTATTTATTCGGCATTTGGAAGACAATACAGGTGATAACAGATAAACATACAAAACAGGCGAACTACAAGCATACAAGATGCCAGGCTTTCCCTCGTACGCTTCCTTAAGTTGCCGGGTTGGAAAGGAGCAATCTACATCACTATGGCCCTTTGGCCTCTCCAACCAACTTAAGGAAGCACATCAGGGAATAGTTGATACACACATACAAGGATCATGATACAAATGATTTAAATTGAGCACGTACACCAGGTGAATCATTGTTCATACGAAATAGAAATAGTATTCAATGTAAATAACAAATATCCACTCTTCTTTTCTAGCGGTTTTGATTCTGATCTGCTCAGCTCAGTTTTGACATATCAATTATTTTTATCATGTGGGCTTACTTTACTTTATCAATATGAATCAATCACGCTCATAATTTACAGCTAATCTTCCGTCGCAAACGTGTACATTTTGCTTCATGTTTCTGTTTTAAACCCACTTATTCTGCCTCTCCTTCAGACTATGGTGAAGTTCAACAGGATCAACCTGCTATCCCACCCAGTGTGTGTTAACTACCTTGCAATGAAATGGTAAGGACGGAGATGTTAAAAGCTTACAATATGTCTCTTCTCGATAATGCGCTGCGCGTATCATGAATTAAATTCCCGTAAAGCAAACATTTTGAAAAAATTCACATTCTCATCTTTACATTTTAGTTTGTCATTTGAAATTTTCGTTATTACACATCACAAGAGGATGTAAGAGAATGAGATAATAGGCGCGGGCAGACTGGCAAAAGATCGAGAAGTTTAGGGTGCGTTTATAAGATTTTGCGTGCCTAGAATCACTGTTTTGAAACACTGTTTTGAAACACTGTTTCAAATCACACTTTCGTCAGGAGAGCGGTTATAAGATTTTCTTTTTTCCGAGCGTGTTGGGGCTCTCGCTCAGACTGTGCCATTGCGCAACTCACTCTGCGCAGTTTTTCCTCGGCAAAAGATCAAACAGGGTGCGCGCAAGGCATTGTGACGTCATTATAAACAGTGTTTGCGATCGCGGTTGCGTTTATAAGATTTTGAAACACTGATTCTACAGAAACACTGTTTTGAAACGCACTATTTTGAGCGATTTCAATCAGTGTTTCAAAACACTGTTTCAAATCACGGCGAGAGTTTATAAGAATTTTTTTCGAGCTAGAATCACTGTTTGGCCCGAAACAGTGTTTCAAAACACTGTTTCTAGCCAGAAGAAAAATCTTATAAACGCACCCTAAGATCGCGAATTTTGGGCAATTGGTAGGCGCGCAAGCAAGAGTACGCCGTCCGATGGCTAGTGATTGTTACGTAACAATGCACACCTGTACATGGCAATGGCCTCGCGCTTCGAAGACGCCGCCCATAAACAGATCGAGAAGTTTCGCGGGAAGTTTCGCGCGAAGTTTGCGGTCACACTGGCAAAACTTCGACATCTTAAAGATCGCGATCTTAAACTTCTCGATCTTTTGCCAGTCTGACCGCACCTAATATGATTGGATGTGTATATTTATTGTATTGTGAAAAAAAAAATCACTGCAAATATTTCTTTTATACATTTTGCGCACGCCCAAACGTGTATAAGTGATTATAAAAGTCATGTATCAATGATGGAGAGTAACTGTGATATTGAATGAAGTTCTGTCTATAATTATGTCACACTATGCTTATATCTTTCACATGATTTTATAATCAGTTGTATTCCGAGGTAATGTAAATTTCCTGGAAATAGTTTATTGGACTGTTGTCTTTTGTGTGCCTGTGATACACGTATGCATCATCAGTTTGATAGAAAGAAGTTAATCTTTTTGTGTGTATTTGATTTGATTGATTTATTCACAAAATGCATATTATACATACATTATACAAACATACGCACATGGAATATGTCACACACATTTTGTGGGGGTCGTCTTGTGCTATCAAAGTATTGACTGGGACGTCCAGTAGATATGACATATACATAATCATGTACGTATTACGATCATTTCAAGACATTGAGCAGATGATTAATCAAAGTCTTGCCTTTTTTGACAGGAATGCCTACGGACGAGCCTGTCACGTGACCAACATCACGATATACCTCGTCTTCGTCTTCTTTCTCACCTACTTCGTGTGTGTGACCGACGTGCCGGACAGCATGCTGCCCGAGAACGCCACCGACTCCGTGGTCGATCTCCATC
This sequence comes from Diadema antillarum, assembly GCF_040938485.1. Taxonomy (NCBI): domain Eukaryota; kingdom Metazoa; phylum Echinodermata; class Echinoidea; order Diadematoida; family Diadematidae; genus Diadema; species Diadema antillarum. Next base: position 739,730 of record NW_027272232.1, read on the forward strand.
TCCCTGTGACCGAGGTCTGAGCACCACTTGGATCCCTTACGGGATGGGAACTTAGGCAACATCATCTCCCTCTTGTTTTGATACAAATGGGATGAACTCCTGGCTACGGATTAATCAAATTGATATAAAGAGAAAACTATTTCAAAATTGTGAAATGTCTTATTGTCACAGAATTACGAAGCTTTCTATTTTTTACCTACCAAAAATAAAGGCCTCGGTAACAATCACCTAACATCTTATTCCTATGTCAAAAGCAAGAGCAACAAAATCACCAGCTGAAGATTAATTTTGTAACAAAATTGTTCGCGGGGAAGTGTGTTGTAACTTTTGGCGCACCATAGCCATGATAGCCAAAAATAAATAAACAAACAAACAAACAAAACGGACCATTGCAGTTACCTTGCTTGGTGTGCCGAGGTCTTAAATAATGCAAATTTGGGAAATCATTTCGTAAGGAACAAGAAAAAAACATCTTTAAAGGCTAAGTAAGACTGAGAATCATTAGTTTAGAGAGATTGGATTCTCGGTACTTTGTGAGCACTAAGAAAACGCCTTTTTGTCAGAAAATGCATAATTGAATATTTACCCATTTCCAAAAGGCTGCGTCTTTTTGTTTGTCTAAATGAGTTGGCTTGAAGTATCGCCAGTAATTCTGATGAATACGATAAGAAGGTGATAACCGATTCAGAAACTGCTCTCCTTTCTTTGTATTTCTCGTAGTTCACGATGTCAACGAAAGTGTCTGTGTGGGTGATATGTGGCTTTGCCTCCATGAACATTCTGAAAGAAATCGTCCAACTCTTGCAACAGGCAAGTATAACAGGTGTAAGTTTCCCAGCTATGCCGCCACAAACAAAGGCTATAGTTTCTTGATTATTCAACTAGACTAGAAAGCATTTTGGCGTGGTAGAATAGCTTGCTTGACTGTTTTGGTGTGGATGGATGCATTTAAAGAAAAAAAAAAACTCTCACATAGCAATCTAGAAGCCATAAATACCTGAGTTATGTCTTAGGCTATAATGATGGAAATGTTGAGCAAGTCTTCATTGCAATATAATCTATGTGCATGCTAAGTTCTAGTAATACTGGATGATAAAATTTTAATATTTGATACTACTTAGGAGAGAGTCATACGCTTAAATTGCATGTTTGTTACTTATTGCTTTATCTTAATAGTAATGTAAACAGCTCTCACTACCAGATATTGTAGAATGACATACACAACGTTTTCAGGCATTTGCTGTTTGACGAAGCGGAAAACATGGATCGATTGCATGATGATAACACGACATGCACGAAGAATTCAAATAATCTGTATTGCTGAATGCAGTCGCTCTTGGAGTTTTATCCTTATATACCATAGTATGGCGGGAATGCTGACGTCATCAGTGTTATGACAAATCAGAAATTGTTCACAAGGAAAACTACCCACCTGTTTTCTTTTTCCTTTGCTCTTGTTTTTTTCTTCGTTGTCAAATCCCAGAAAGGAAAATACTTCTACGAATTCACGAATTTCTTGGAGTGGACCCTCTACGCCACCTCGCTGGCCTTCGTGGCGCCTTATCTGGCGGGGCAGAACGAGGACTTTCAGTGGCAATGTGGGGCGGTGGCTGTTTTCCTCGCGTGGTTCAACTTTCTGCTATACCTACAAAGGTACTTATAGCTTTCAAGCAGCAAGCCATTGGACAGAAAATGTCTTTTCCAGACGAAATGCCAGCATAATAATTATGTATAGTCATTAAAAAAAAAAGATCATCTCAATGCTAGTCGTAATTGGGATATTCAAGACGATGTGATTTCTTACAATGTATCACTCGAACTGCCACTGACTGTTTGGCGTTTGGCGTTGTTTGGAGTTGGTGATAACAGGAATTGAATGTTTGTGGGGTTTTTTTCCTAAAGCACTGCTAATTTCAATATTGGTACGTATTTCGTATCTTTTAGAAAATGCGTATTTCTCTTCCGAACTTGCTGCTAAAATTTGAGCAAAACCGCTGTCATTCTTTTTTTCACATCACGTGTATGAATTTCACTCAACTGTAGACCATGGTGCCCCCCTTTGTCACAATGTACATACTCTTGTATTAATCACTTTGCGCTCTTTCAGATTTGATATATTTGGTATCTACGTGGTGATGTTCCTAGAGATTCTGCGCACGCTAGTCCAAGTCCTTCTCGTGTTCTCTATCCTCATCGTGGCGTTCGGTCTCACATTTCACATCTTATTACCGCGAGAAGTAAGTACCGTCTTGGATATATAAGTAATCATAAACCATAACTCTGTATTTTCGTTTGGGATATTGATGCTTATTCGTGTTCTCTATCCTCATCGTGGCGTTCGGTTTGATATTTCACATCTTAGTACCGCGAGAAGTAAGTACTGTCTAACCGACTCTACGTTTTGAGACGTATTTGACTCATAGGGAAAATATAGCGATTTGATTGTGTAAAAGTATCCTATACGTGGTCATGGATGCAAAAGTAAGCATCAGCCATAACTCTGTATTGACATATATATATTTTCACCTTATCTTTTGATCTTAAGACGGAAGACAAATGTTTTAGTACAAACTGAAGGTACAAACGCATATCTAAGAACTAATGCGCTAATGTTACCATTCATTTGAGACGGTTATTCCTTTATAGTTAAGTCTAAACACAAGGTCGGGCCAATTCATACTCAATTTCATTGATATATTTGAAGAGTTTAATTGTAAAATGAGCTAAGGGATATTTTTAAACATTTCAAAGTAAGTCCATCATCTGAAAGAGCAAAATTAAACCTTTCCAGTAATAACTCACTTGTGACATAACAAGGAATATTCTAGAAGTTATGATTTTCAAATTCCTGTATTTTATTGTTATTGTCTTTGTCTTTAACAGCTTTAGTCACAAATATCTCAACTTAGCAAGAATAGACTTAGTTCGTTTTACGATAAAATTCTTCATTTGTGGCTATGTTCAGGAAAATAATCAGAAATACAGTTAAGCAAATCATCCATACGAAGTTTGGCTCATGGCAAAGATTTGTTTTTCCCTTTTTTGTTCACGACAGTTAAATCACGCTCACACCTCCCCGGCCATGTCGCTCCTCCGCGTTTCCACTGCGCTGCTCCTGGGCGAGCTCGACTTCATCAACTCGTTCGTCGACCCAGCCAACGACGAGTTCGACTACACCATGCCTTATCCCGAGCTCACCTACTTCTTCCTCATCGGGCTCGTTCTCCTCATGCCGATTCTGCTCATGAATCTCTTGGTACGACATCATCATCCGACCCTAAAGTCGCATTAGTGAATAACCCAATTTCCATGACTGCCGGCAACTGTACAATATGATGCCAACGTGCCAACAATATTTCATCACAGTCGTTCTGAATAGCGTAAAGCGCATCAGACGCACATTTCGTGTAGACTCCTAATATCTTTGACTAAAAAGTACTGCGGGTTAGCTCTATCTAGGTCAAATGTTAACATGGCAACAATTGCGTTGGAAACATTCTTATCAGTTTCTTTATTCTTTACTATTCATGTTTTTTTTCAAGCGTATAGAGACGAGTTTTAAACTCTCATAAAAAGCTGTTATAATTATTGATGTTGATATTTCATCTAAGCGTTGTTATTAATCTGCGCTTTTTTGTCGATAGCCAGAAATTTGTCAATTATCAATGATTATAATCCCAAAGTGACAAAATTAGGCACGCTATTATGAGATAACATATTACTGCAAGGAGGTTTTCTTTATGACTCGTTAACAAAGTCCCCTACCGAAAACAACCAATACAGGGTAATAAAACAAAATTATACTCCAAATGTGAACAGTTTCGGTAAATTTTCGATTGTATTGGTACGAAATAATAGTAATCAAAAAAGAGGCATGAACAGATAATAGATACTGTGTATTATACAGAGATAAAAAACAACACACAAACACACACAAACAAGCGAAATTGAAAACGCTTCAAAATGACTCACCCCTCCTCCTACAGATTGGTCTCGCCGTCGGTGATATCGCCTCTATGCAGCACAACGCTCATCTCAAGAGACTGGCCATGCAGGTGGAGCTACACACGGACCTGGAGCAGAAGCTGCCTTCGCGGATCCTCAAGGCAGGGGAGCGGGACAAGTACACCGTCTACACCCACACAGCAAAATACTTCATACTCAGTGTAGGTAGCAAGAAGGAAGAAACAAAGAAAGCACACTTGAAACATTTCTAATGATTAAGCAGTACACCAAAATGTGTATGCCTACTTCAACTGACACACAGTCCAATACAAAGTGTATTTGAAACTCAGTGCACATTACGCACTTAGAAGGAAACAAGAAATTAAAAAAAAAAACGTACACTGAGTATAGTTCGGTGAATAACCAGTAGGCAAATATACATGTGTGTACACACCCATACAGGAAATTGTGCGTTGTGCCGAAAGGAATAGCACAGAGACTAACGAATATTAAAGCAAGCAACCAATAGATAAACACCATACAGTAAAAGCTAACCTCTAAGCAAAATGTACTCGCTTACACTCACAGGGCCAAGTATGTTTGGTGTATCTATCGCAGGAAGGAAAACTGAGACAAGGAAATAGATAAATAGACAATGAAACAAACACTAAGAATACTTTTAATGAGTAACGAGTGCACAGTGTAAACGTCTATACACACACACGGCAAAATACTTCATACTCTATGAAGAAATGGATGAAACAGAAAACAGTGTCACTTTATTTTGTACCAAAAAGTCAGGGGAAAAATCATGTTTTGCTTTGTTCCATTAATGAGAGCGTTAACACCAATGTTCATGGCGTTGTTATGGTGACGTGGGTAAGACGGTTTGGATAGTTTAACAGCTAGACGGACAAAGGTAAGTAAACGTGCAAGCAGCGTACAATCTCAGACAACTGCAAGCCTCCAATCATTTTATTCGGTTTAATTTCCATGCTTTTGCTCGTTTATGTAAGTTCTTCCACCACCCAATTTTCGTTCTATTTCGTTAACCCCTTCCTCTTTTGTTTGTTTGTGATTTTTATTTTGTTGCTGAACTACCGCAATGCCACAGGCCCAAGACAAGGGAAAATACTTCTTCTATATAAAGATGGCGCAGTACTTCATATACAGGGTGAGAAAAGGCGAGATTACGTCGAGCGATTATCACTATGATGTTATATTTTTGTGTATAATGCATGCTACATTTGAACTTATCATTTCCCTTGTCCTTTTCTTTCATTTTATCCCACTATATTTATCACCCGTGTCAAGTCATTAATGTGTAGAGAGAAAATGTCTCGATTCTTCGAATGACAGTAATGGTGCTTTTAATCAAAATGCAGGTTGGAAATACAGATGAGAAATGAATGTAATCACGAAGCTTTCTTATCTCTCGACTTTTTTTGTTTTGTTTTTCAAGCAACATCTAAGAAGTCATAAGACCTTAGTCAGTTTTAGATTTCTTGTCGAAATATGAGATGCTGGTTCAGCTGGGACAGGACAAGATCTCGTCAAGGAAAAGATTACGTATATTTCATACCGTCAAAGATACAAATCCTCAAAATGAACTATCGTTCATTATCGACTTACGATGGCAATACATGTAAAACTGTACTGAAAGAGCACACGAGACCCTTGACACTTTAACATTTCACACGAATGTAACTCACCATACTTTAGGTGCGTTCTTTCTTTTCTTTTCGATTTCGCTGATTCAGATATGGAACAAAATACGCGAGACCGCGGGCATGGAGAGCAACCCGTACGGTTCTAAAATTGGCAGGGACGCAGCGAACGACCCACAACTCGTCATCTTACAAAATGAGATGATAAGTCAAAAGAGAAGGTGAGCTTGAAGTAAATTTTCGAGAGTTTTTCGTGGTTTATCTGTATGCCTATGTAAATCACTGTAGCCACTGCTGACAGACGTTTCCTCATGTTTAAGGGTTAGACGGATTTTTTTTTTTGAAAAAGTATAGAACAAAAAAAGCCTGTTACACAAGCCGAGTATGCTTCACGGCGGGTTCGGACAAACGTAAGATTTGAAATTATTCGGGAAAATATTTTGAAAAAATAAATCAACCAAAAAAATGAACTCTCCACGTTCATGATTTTATCTACAAAAACGCGTAGTGCGATCAATTCTCAAAAGAAGCCGATCATTAGAATATTCTGATAATTATCTTGTTTCGAAAACAAAAAAGTGGCATCCCCCATTCAGAATCATAGTGCTTGTCGTTTCATCCACTTTCTCGATTTCTTCCTCCATTTCTTTACTCACGGCTTGCACTGACGTCTTTGATCCAGACTCATTACAAATTCTGCATCCTCTCTTACCGATGGGTGAGGTATTCCACGACCTAGAACATTTTGACAAGTCATTAGATAAAAATGATAAACCAACTAGAAACGCACTTGGAGAGAGCAGACCTCCGCCAAGCAAACATGCTGAAAATGGCCGAAGAGTTTCCGATGATAAAGAATCCTTTAAAAATCTGAAACAAAAACAAAAACAAAAACACAAAATCCTGTATCAAGACGGTGATCCAGATCACTGCCAAAACATAATCATTTGTTCACTGTGTCACTATCAACTGTTGCTTAAAGGGACTGTACAGTACTGGTTGAGGTAGGGATTCATGTTTTGAACATTCCTAAGTAAGATAATGAAAAGCATCTTATGAAATATGAAAGAGCATGTAATTTTAAGAAGGATTCAGCGTTTATTTGATGAAAATTGGTTTTCAAATGGCTGAGATATCCAAAAAAGTGCTAATAATAAAAGGCGACATGCCCCAACTTTATTAGTATATCTTTGTTTCACCTTGTTTTTTGATATCTCAGCCATTTCAAAACCGATTTTCATCGAATAAACTTGTAATACCCCTTAGAATTGCATGCTCTTTGACATCTCATAGAGTGGTTTCTGAATATCTCACAAAACGTTAAAAGCTAAATCTTCACCTTGACCAGAACTGTACACACCCTTTAATGTGTCGTGTAGATCCGTTTGATAATTCTTTGAGTTATTTTTGGAAATAGATATACAAACAAACAAACCAACGCCAGCAAATTGTAGCTCTCTTGGCGGAGGAAATGATTATAGCAGCATGGAATATGGCGGAAGTGGCTTTACCCTCTTTAGCGAATCCCACACCCTGTCGAAGATACTACAAAACGCCTCCGTCTGTTTCCTCGCAAGTACAGTGCTATCAATAAAACAAAATTCACACACCCTATTTCTGTCTTTCTTTCTATCTTTATTTATCTTTCTAACTGCCTATCTATCTATTTGTCTCATGCAATCTCCCTCTTTCCCTCCTTTTTTCCTTCTCTATCTCCCTCTCTCATTCTCTTTCTTTTTTATTTCTGTCTCTCTCATTGTCTTTACCTTTGAGTTTATCGTTGTGATTTTATTAGACATAGGAACTATTTTCTATTTGCTGTTTTGCATTTCCCCCGTCCTTGGTACCTGCAATTGATTGCTTTTGACTTAGTTTGTACAGAATGTTTACTGATGATAGAATTGAATAAAAACAGAATGAGATAGTGCTCTTCTTTCCGCTATATGATTTTAAAAGCATGCCAATGTGCACTCTGGTGTGGTTGACTCAAAACAAGATACGGGAAGACTTTTATTTTCCGTAACAGTGTTTACACTAGGAAAAACATGTTCATCTTGGCACCTTTACGTGTAACATAATTGTAGCACCTTTATGGGTACAACTGCGTAACTTCTGACGGGTGCAATTTTGCACCTTTCAGACCAGAAAGGCACAAAGTTGCACCCATAAATGTGGACAGTTGAATCTATTTCTCTTAGAGTGCAAGAACCGCATCATCTGCCCACCAAATTCTCTCACTGCTATTCACTTTGATCACTGATTGGCCTGTTCTGAAGATAGATGGTGATACCTTATATCCACTATATAGCTTTGGATTGCTTAATAGTGATTGGCATGTCGTCTTGTGGATTGAGGGCTTGGAAAACAGTCTTCGTTAAATCAGTTTCTTCAGTCGGAAATTAAGCGGAACATCATGTTTCAAAAAGCTAAGAAAGTATTAGGTGGTAATGTTCTTTCTGGCGACCCCCTCCCCTTCGGAACAAAAAAAAGTGATGAATATTTTCATCTTTTATTTTTTTTTCTCTGTACCAAATTATGGTAGTGTAGAGTTTGCATTAATTTACGTTAAAAACACCATAATATAGTCTATTATGCTAATATCAAGTTACAAGTAAATTACCAATTGTGATAATATAAAGTAAAGGACATAGTAGCATAAAGTCCATGCTAAACATTGCAAACGAAAAAGCATCATATGACACTCACGTTTAATGTAGCTCTCTGAATCCCACTATACGGAGAAGGTCCCATCGTCCTAGTAGTCTTGGCACAAGTAGCGATCTAGCCTCTTTTATCTCTTTCTAACGCCCTTGCAGCTGTGTATATATACCCCGCCTCTATCTGTCTCTCTGTCCGGTTCGCCAGTGACGTCATGAGTTCATTTTCAGGTTGACCTTAATCTCCCGCAGACTGAAGGAGGTCAAGGAGCAGCTCGACCGCCAGTACGATCTCCTGCGCCTCATCGTGCAGAAGATGGAGATACGCAGCGAGGCGGAGGACCGCGACGAGGGGGAAGGTCCCGGGGAGCACGGCAGGTCAGGGTCGATTGAGTTAGACTGGCTAGCAGAGTTCTAGTAAGCACTGCCCTCACCTCATCATAAATACTTCATTCTTGTTTCTTGTTTCTGTTTTGTCATCTTGCATAGTTTTTTTTCCTTCTTTGTTTGTCCGTATCATATCATTATCATGATAATGTGGCTCGTCATCACTGAAAACCCAGCCTAACTTTTTTCTTTCTAAATTTCATTGATCTCCTTTGACCATCTCGCAGACTCCCAGCTGTTTAGTGAATATTTCACTTTTGTCTTACTTTATTCATATCTACCAAAGAAACTGTAAAAAGCCGATCCACCATACATTTATGGGATGGTTTGATGTTGTGATCAGAAGCGCCATGAAAACATGCTTTCTATCCGAAAAAAAAAACGGAAGGAAAGAGTCTCTAAAGATGTTGAGATCCTGAGATGACGTTTCTCTCGTTTGTTTAGTTTTTTTATTCAAGCCTTTGCCTCTTAAACAAGAACATGAAAAATGTCCCCCTTTTCATCTAAATCACCTTACTTCCCTTTTTTCCCCCTAAGATTCGTCGTCGGCTTTATCAGGGTACCGTGGTGAAGGGTCCCTACTTATTATTTCTTTTTATTATTCATTTTCATCTAGAGCGGTGTTCCAAGAGTTCAATATCTCGTCCTTGCATACTCGAGCACATAATTCTTTCACTACTATGTTTTTTTTATATAGTTCGCTGTGAATTTTCTCATTCGGGTTTTTCTTGAATGTTTGTTTGTCGTTTGCCTAGCAATTGGTGAAACTCTTTTTTTTAGGTGCCTGACATCATGTAGAACAAAATATATAAAGCAACATAAAGTAAACAAATGAAGAAAATAAGTACACCTCGCATGAATACTCAAAACGAACTCGAGGCACAATTGGTTCACATTTTAATTCAGAGCTGGGGGTGGGCGTGTCATTGATAAAGATCAAGGCAAGGTTTCATTTTAATACGAGCAGTCAACATGACATCCCATCTGTGTTCCTCGTTGTCCAAATGCATGGCTGATTTCACGATTGTATACCACAGGTTTAAAGAACATTATACTTAATAAGACATGTGAAATGCTAATAGTCGAATGCTCTCTGCAAATCCTGTGTTGCAAGTAGCGCATGTATAATAGATAATGTCATATCATGGATGAAACTGTCGCAAAATACATATGGACATGATGAATATGTGATGTTATATCTCATTGTAACTCATTTAGTTTAGTTTTTTTCTATAGTTGATATAACAGTGGTTGCAGCATGCTTTTCTGTGATATTTTCACTTCACTCCATGACACTATACACACATCCCACATCACTATTGCACTGTGTGCCTATGCGGTATAGTTGATAGGAAAATTATCATCATATTTAATAGCATGATAATGTGGTACACTGTACTGTATATGAGTTTGAGTATAATTATTGTGTTAAGATCGTCGATTGTTAAGTCTAAGATACTTTAAAGAAAATAAGAATAATGATCCATTCTGCATTTGTGTGCCATTTGTCATAAGCATCTTATATTGAACAGTAATATAAAGTATCTCACAGCCCATTGTCAGTGCTTGATAGTCACGGTTACATGATGTAAGTTAAAGAAGAAAATCACTGCACAAGTTTTGCAAGAATGCTACATACGTCTGTGGGTTAATTAATGAGTGCTGCAGCTACATACCTAGTAGCATTTCAGATGGTCGAACTTGCATTTTGCACCTTGTTGAAGAGATAATTGATGTATATCATATTTTACAATAGCAGTAAGTTCACTTGGAGCAAAGAGAGATGGAACATGACCGTACGAAAAGGATAACATACGGTGAATAATGTTAATGATGATAAATTTGGGTAAATTGATATACTCTTTCTCCTTTTTCTGTTTGCTTTCTTCCTGATATTATGACAACGAATGTCTCTATGTCCTCATAACTATTATTAACACTCCGAGTCCCCTTCTCTCACGGCCATATCTAAACCTTCAAAAAATCCCTTTTGATTTCATGCGTCTTATTTAATATCGCCAACAGATCATTATCTTTCTGAGTATTTTCCTATGATTTTCGCTCCGTATTTTATCATGTTAATTCCTCCGTTTCGTTTAGTGTAAACTGACGTCATCTCTTCGCAATTCTCGAAACTACCACAATACTTTGGTTTGTCATGCCCATGCTGACTAATAATCATTTCTATTCTTACCACCTTATTCCGTTACGTTGCACGAATACTGTTTGCACTCCTCTCCATCGCACTAATCATGTCTTCATAACACGAATCATGTTCAACTATCTTTTCTCCTTCTATCACAACGGTAATATCGTATATCAACGGTATCTTTCTGGTTCTCTCGCACGGAAACACTTCATATTGTAATGCTCGAATCGTTTAACGTCATTTCCATAACTGCCATGTTCCTCTGTCTATTCACCTATGTCCTATACTTCTCTTTTCTTGTCCCTCTGAAAACACGCTTTACTCTCCAATATCTGTGGTCCATTTCTACTTTTTTTTTCAAACCACGCGCCCTTATCAATTTCTTCATTGTTGACAAATTTCCCCTTTTCGACATGTGATCGATCAACTTGTCTCATTGAACCTTGCTCGCTATGAACTGCCCAATCCCACGCTTATCCTGTTTCCATACCTTCTTAAACCCTGCATGGATTTTATCATGCCTTGGAATTGCTCTTAAATTGATATTCGTCGCCAAATGGCTGAACTCCCCTCACGTCACAATCGCCCCCTGCCCCCTGCCCCCTGCCCCCCCCCCCAACACACACACGCAACCATGCCCTGCAAAATGATCCGCCAAACACAACGTGAAACCAGATGGTTCGGCTCGCCTAATTACTGCACGGACTCGCAGTCCTACGTCACCTCGCGGAGTTCAAGTGTCGCCAGCGTGGCCGTGAGTCGACAGGACAGCGCCCCCACCGTCGCTTCTCGGTCATCGCCATCGACAACGCGGGCGTCGTCGACATGGAGCCTGCCGAGGACACGACTTCTCTCTTCGTCCGAATCCACGATCTGACTCTGGGAAGCCGACCAGTGACTCACTAAAACTTAACTTTTAAAAAAAGTCCTTTCTCTCCCTCTCAGTCTCTCGCTGTACATGTAAGATAGATAATTTTTCGTAATCTGTTTTGCACCAAGAAAGGTTAGCCAGAAAGTTAGAAATGATAGAAACAAAATCAAAAATTTGTTAAATTATCTGGAATTAATAGTAATCACAGCGCACTCACTTATTTTTTTTTTTTACATTCGCGTATTATGAGTCGACAATAATAATATTGTTCGTCAACGATCATGACGATTGGTAAAGAAAGTGTGAGAAGGTTAGGAGAACATTCCATGTTGTCTTGAATCTTAACCATTTTCCATCTCCCAGCCCCTTAGAACGTCTCCTAGATTACCCAAGCGAGATGTTTTACCCTGAAATCTGGTTTACAGAAATTTCTATGGACGACAGACTTGTGACGGCCAGGCCAACTGTCATATCCATACTCTCAGAGACTATGAGCTGGTAGGGCAGCAGTTGAAACCGAGTCCTCTGTCTACACTGTACCTTTGCACCTGTATCATATCGATGATAAAGATTCACACCATAGTGGTATAAGTTTGATCAACAGAAAAGAGAACACCATAATGAAAATAAAAACAGATTATTATGACGTAGCTAGCATGGTAATGAGCAATCATCTTCCATTCATGCTGTGCCGTGTTCATGCAGGGCCTCCAAGAACAACAGTGTTTAACCCACTGACGGAGCCACCCTGTGAAAATAAAACATATAAATAAATAAAAAATAAAATAAATTCATCCCGAAAGGGTAGTCTGGTTTCCAGACGCTTTGTAAACCGTGGTTCCCCTTCACAAAATGCACCCTCTGCAGCGATGAAGTCGCCGTCTTTGTCAAATGCAGGACCAGCCAGTTCATACTGTCATTTATGTCTTTATTATAGGGCTTTAATATTCTTGGAAGCATTACAGTGCAGGAAGATGATCTCGAAGACAGACTACCGAAAAGGGCTAACAGAAGTATTAAAGGTGTTCGCATACGCTGTAAGAGTTCAGAATCGAAATGCCGATCCAAACACCGATTTTGTGGGACGAACACTCATCGGCTACATGTGTTTGTGCAATGTCAACAGCATGTAAAGAATCTGGTACTTTACAGTTAATACAACTTATCGAAGAGTAAGTATGATATCTTCATTCATACAACTCAAATATATAACGCTCTGGATAGGCGTGTAGTTGTCATGTTATTCAAACAGGTATATGTGAATCACCCGATTTTGCATTGGTCATTGCTTCAATGGAATAATGCCTTATGGAGCATTTCTTTTCTTTTTTCTTTTTTTACATTTCATAGGCCATAATAGTTGTTTGCGATATCAGGTCACTTCTGCACATGCAAACGCACCAATGTGACTGGAGATATGCTGAGGAAAAAGAAACAAACATAAGAGCAGGGAATTCACGGAGGGCTGACTGATACTTGCTGAACGCTTTATTCTTTCACAGTGTTGCACAAGATGCACTGTGCAATATTTCCGGAATTCAGGTTCAAGGATTCTGGTTATTAACCATAATATTTTTGATAGCCCAAATGCTGCGGTCGGATACTCGGAAATCAAAATATCAACACGATAGCCCTATGGTATAGTTTTGTTGAATTGTACGCCGTGCTGAAAGTATATGAAAACATTGATGAAGTTTGATAAAGGTCTATCTTGAAGCAATTATTTATGACGGGATATTCCCGTTATTCTAGACAATTGCACAAAGGATATCACTTGCAACTTTGCAAGTGCATTTTCTGACGAACATGGAATGTTACGGAACGATGAGAGCGAACTGAACTGAACGCTGAAACAACGCAATAATTCAATATGAAAGGAAGCAAAGAATTGTTATGATCGAAAGGTTTATATCATAATTATGGAAACAGATATATTGTGACGGGGCAGCACTCCTTCAAGAGTTTCTTTCGAGACATCATTTTGTAGATCACTCGGTCTGTTGTGGCACGGTAACAAAGGAGTAATGGTATTGTCAGTAAAGATGCACTAGGAGTATAATTATGATCCTGTGATATCATAATATCACAAATTTGATTGTCAGTGGTCATTATGGAATGTAGACAATCATTTCAGTTATGGAATGCTGATATGCTGACGTTAAAGTCATTACATTATATTGTTAGATAACTGTAGCATAGTTCGCAGAAATCGGAAAGTGAATGTTTGGGGATTTTGGGGGTTGTTTTCTTTCGGCTATCATTGCTCCACATCCATGAAAACTGTCTTCGTTGGAATGGTGTAAGTTCGCTCAGAACGAGGTTCCCAGTTACCTTTGGCTTGTTAAGGACCCGCCCGGTGCACATATAGGCTAGGGGTTAATGTTGAATATGTCTGATATAATAAATTCACGCGGACATTATTTTTTTTTCTGCTGCTGAATGGTACATAAGAGTACATAAGAACTACTCTACATCCTACAATCACTTGTTGTTATTAATTATTTTTAGGACATTTCTAGGCAGGATGTAGCACATGTAAATGCACAAAATGTACTTATATCATGACCCTCGTGTATATGTGTTGAATTGTTGGAAAATGTAGAGAATGAAATAAATATATTAATATCGTTATCATTGCTCAAGATCTACGCCTAGCTTGATTTACACCTGAACGTGAATTTCGATTTTGCACAATGAAAGAGACACAATGACACTATAGTATGCAAGTATTCATATCCGTTCAGGGTAGAATTTTCCTCGAATAATAGCCAAAATATCAACTTGTGCGTGCGAGTTGATTGTATACTTGTGCATGGATGTGTATGTGTGTGTGTGTGTGTGTGTGTGTGTGTGTGTGTGTGTGTGTGTGTGTGTGTGATTGTCTCTTCTATGAATATCACGTGTTGAAGTGTGTATTTTTGTACAAGTGCATGTAAAAGTCATTGTTTAAGCGGTCAAATAGGTCCCTGAACCCCAGAACTAAGAGCACGGTCTGGCTGATTTCTTTTTTTTTTTCACATCAACTGTTGCATTACCATCGAAGCAGAAGAATAATCTCAAACAGTGAGCTGTTGCATCCGACTTATCTCGGAAAGTCTGTTACAGGAAAATTGTTTATTATGATATAGCAGCGCTTTTCATAGAGTGCATGGCCCCACGTCCAGGAGACTTGCGGTTGGACGCCAAGACCCTTCTCTGTATGTACAGGTTTATACCTTTACCACGATTTGCATCTGATTTTGCTATTTGCATTCATGACTGTGAGTGTGCCCTTTGGCCCTTTTGTGTGTTTCTTCCTTTTATAGTACTGATTTACTATGAAAGTGAGCTAAATCATAAGTGAGTAAATGAAGAGTTTGTTTGCAAAAACCGATAAGTCCATATTTGCCAAATGGAGACATTTACGATTGAAGGTCAAGGAAAATGAATAGAATAATAAAAATGTTTTTGCTTCGTTTGACCATAACTTCAAAAATGTACCTTTATATGAAGTGACCAATATATCATTTAAAATGTGTTATTTTGTACTTTATGACAGAGACCGTACTTCAAAATCTTCAAAAATGGACTTATCGGTCTTTGCGAACAAACTCTTCAAATATATTATCTATGCATAAAAGGTATAAATATTATATGACATGGCGACAAGAAGGACACAATGACATTCAGTACAGCTAGATTATAACAATTTATGATAAGATTTATTGACGTATTCACGTGTTCGAATTTCCACTTAGATTTGACAAGAGTTTCCATTCACATGCGAGAGTTGCTACATTAAGAAAAACTGCTACATAATCTGATTGGGAAAACATTTCTTTTTTTAAACAATTGCCACACAAAACAGGACAAGGTCATTTTTCTGTTACTTCTGCAATTGGCGCCAGCGATTGTTGGTTTTGGAAGAATAGATTAACACATTCCTTCATAACAATTGCAGAGTAGCTGCAAAAGTTCTATCAACAGTTATAGCAGATGGGAAACAGAGTATCAAGACTGACATGGAAACATGTAGTTTGGATTTATACATCGGATAGTTATTGTCAATGTTTGTCACTGTCGGTGGCCATGCCCCGAGCAACGAAGCACATTTTTAGATGCCTATGATTATGTATGTATGTGCGTATGTGTATGCGTGCGTATAATATATGTGTGTATGTGTGTGTGTGACCGCCTTGTTTATTTGCGGGGAAGAAAAAAAAAAATTCAAGAGATGCATCCGTTCATTGCCGTGTTGGGGCCGGGGTTTCAACACAAGTCTACCTGCCTTTTTAACACTCGTACGTCAGTGGAAAAAAAAAATGTTAGCCACTAAACATGCAATCCATAGTGTATGTGTGTGTGTGTGTGTGTGTGTGTGTGTGTGTGTGTGTGTGTGTGTGTGTTTTGTTTTGTTGTTGTTGTTTTTGGCTTCATTGATGTGATAAAATACAAAAACAAATATAACTAATTAAAACAACGAAAATCAACATATATCACAAGAATATTGATAATATTCCAATTAAAGTTTATCAGGAATGTTTAAAAAAAGGAGATTGGCACATGGAGAGGTAGTGTTTTAGGCATGATTGTCTTATGAAGTTGGTATGTACGTGAACTTGTCGAGAAACGCAATAGCGTATTCGCGAAGGGTGGCACGGTGGAAGTGATACGCATACGCTCCGACCGCGGCGAAGAGAGATAATGTGAATATAAACGGGCGTGCCTTTTTCAACATTCCGCGAGCCATTGGCATGGCCATACTCCAAAAGAGACTGTTCGCGTAGACACATTCCCGCCTGAACGTTGTCCTGCAGAGGACACGCTGGTAGTATGCAGACGTGTGAGGGCGCTTCGAGATGAACACGCGCTCCGCCAGACCAACGAATACCAGTCGATGCAAGATACACGCCAACTGAATGTCAGCAGCTGTGAAATTCCGTCCACAGAGCCAGTACTCTTCATTGTCTGAAAATGCATAAACAAACGAAAAAAAAATCATAGTACATAATTATGTAACTGCTGGTCAATATCTAAAACAAAACAAAACAAACTCCTTTGCAACCTAAACAGGAGATAGAAATAACACTTCTTTTCAAAAGGTGGTTAAAGGTGGTGATTTCATCAGATTCAACTTCCTGATAGAAGACATCATAATCAGAGTGTACTATTTTTTAGCAGTTCCATGCAGCAAAGTCCTCAAAATATTGGAATTCGTGTGAAAAAATGGAAAACTTAGGCAGTGACAATTGAGGTTGTTTTTTTTTTTGTGCGTGTGTGTGTGCGTGTGTGTGTGTGTGTGTGTGTGCATGCTTGACCGTACTTTGACCTATGAGTAAAAACCAGGCTGGCAGGCTTTCCTGCCTGTGCAGCTTTCCAGGTGGCCGATGCACATATTACTCGATTACTGGCTGTGAAATGTTTCATTTCTATTCATGCAAATTCTTTGGAGTGATGGAGGTAACAGGATGAGAATGTGTAGAGTTGAGAAGTCATCCCAGGGAAGTCACAGAAAGAAATATTAGAACAGGTAGGCTACGTATTCGTTTTACAGTAACATGCAAAAATCGTTGTTCCAAATCCACAAATTTCAGAACATGTAAATTTTATGTAAATTATATGAAAGTAAATAAATTAGTGAATGGATATATGAATGAATAAATAGGTAAATAGATACATAAATAGATATATACATAGACTCATGTACATTTCTCAGAGGTACATTTCCTTATCCAATAATGGAGTATCATCATGGAAAATAAAACCATCGCATGAAAAAAAAAAAAAAAAAACTTACCAAACTCAGCTTTCCTGTCTTCGAGTGCTGTCTCTACCTCTGCCAGGGCCTTGTCGCACACGTCCAGAATTTTCAAGAAGGCCACTTCGTTACTCGCTGTGTCACTGAAGGTAACCAGGTTGCGACGATTTGTCAGGGGTAGGGCCAGATCGGGATGTTTCTGCTTGATCTCTTCAAGAGCCTGTGCCCCCTTGGCCATTTTTGCTGCAGAATCATGAACATGACAACGAGACACATCAATTTGGTATAATTATACACAGTCGAAATTACAGACGATTCGAAGAATCCACGTAACTTTCCTATCGCACCTGCAGCGCAGTTCAACGAAGGAGTGATACTGCTATACTTAAAAATAATAACAAAGTCGTTAGTAGTCAGGTCCATTAGTATTCGTTATTGCCTCTACTCTAAAGGTCCTTCCACTATTCTTATCCTAACATTTACCTGGGACCCGTTTCATAAAACTTGTTTTCAGTGACAAGTTGTCATACAGTGTAGTTGTTGTAAGCTATATACTGAAATCCTTGCATCTGATCGGCTGAGAGCAAATTAATTGTAATAGAAATGTGACAGTTGTCACTGATAACAAGCTTTATTAAACGGGACCTAGGTACCATTTTTTTTTTTACAGCTGGCTCGAGAGGGACATGGTGGGTAAAACATCTTGTCCAGACGCATGCAGGCATTTGGCGGGATTTGAACTCTGGACCTTCGATTAAATGTCATGTGTACTACTCACTTACCGCAGTGCCCCTGTGGAGTAGGGTATTCTCCACGGTTGCTCCGGCCCTGTTCTCAAATGGCCTTATAAGTCAGACAAATATGATTGTCCTTACGTCCCTCAAGGTCTGTTTTGCTTGGTGTTGCTGTTTTTTTTTACGGAACTATTCTTAGTGGGAGAGACATTTTAGAGTTGCATATTATGCTGTCCTTTCAAGCAGCTGTTGGTGACTCCAAAAATGCAATTAAGTTTGTTATTCGGAAGGTTGGTTAATTATAAAATGAGAAAGGGGGTTTCGCTATTCCAAAAGTTCGTAATTCCCAGAACGAAATAAGGTTCATAATTCATAAGGTCCCATAACTTAAACCAACTTTTCGAATATTGTCAGATTAACGAATCTTTATTTAATTTTCGGATTAACGAGCATTCGGAACAACGAACTTTATTGATTTTTCATATTCGAATCATCGAATCTTCGAAATAACTGGGCTGATTTCGATAGCGCATTAGGAAGGCTGACCCGGCTTTGATAGATCCGAGATTCCGGTATTCAATCCTCTTTGTATTAGTACACACACATTCGAAGAATTATGCACGTAGTCATTCGCTTACCGGTGCTATTTGTGTCCTTCGAGTAATAGGCCTACATACCCCGGTTGGTAGGGAATGAATAGGGCCTCCCATGAATCTGCTCCCTACCAGGTATTCTAAAAACACTGTACTTTTGGTTTGACTTTGGTATCGAACTTCGAAACCTCTCAAATGGTTGTTTGCAAGGGAAATACGTGTTACTTATAACAGACCTGTGGTCCAGCTCGGTGCCTCACTAACCTTTCATCTGGTCCACTGACATAAAGTTTGGAACACGACTGTTCTTGGTCAGGTGGCGATTGAATATGGCGCCGTAGGAGATGATGTCAATTTCGATCGGATCTAAGAGTTGTCGGAAGTGGCGTGCGCGAACGGCTTCGTCTGAATCCCCGGGAGGGCATAGCTTGGGTCCTTTAAAAAATGCATATAATTTAAAGACATTATTCACCATTTGCTTATAAAACAAAATCCAGCTTAAATGCTTCAAAATAGTTCTACAATGGAGTTAGGGAAAGAAAAAACCCAATGTAAACAGTTACATCAGTATAAACAAAGGTAAGCTTTGTCAAGTAGACAAAATGTGAACAATGGTTGTATTTTTTTTTGACAAAACCGAAAACTATTAAAGGGATGGAACAGTATTGGTGCAAATGAGAATTGGGCTTTTAACTTTTTGCTATAGATGCCAAGAAAACACTTATGATATAGTACAGAACATACCATTTAAAGAGGAATTCAAAGTTTATTTGATGAAAATCGGGTTTGGAATGACTGAAACATCCACAAACAAAGTAAAATAAAACGATCGTATAAATAAAGTATGGGTCCCACACTTTATTAGAATCGCTCTTTTTTGGATATCTCAGCCATTTCAAAACCAATTTTCATCAAATAAACGTTGAATTCCTCATAGAATTACATGCTCTTTCATATTTCATAAGAGGTTTCTCACTATCCCACCAACAAAATTAATGTTAGAAACCTGAAATTATAGGTCTCAACCAAAACTATACGGTCCCTTTAATATCTCCTAATATTCTAGGCTTTATCGGGAAATTCTTATATGCTAGGATGTTTTTTAATACAAATGAGCTACACATATGTATCAATGTGATATCACGAACTTTTTGTAAATCACTGCTCCCAATATAAACAGTCAACAGGCTGTTTGGGATGAGTGCTGATACAAGTTTATCACTGCTGAGCGAAGGTTAAATGCAAAAGCAGCTATATCAATGTTTAGCAAATTGAAAATAAACAAGCAAATTAAAAACAAGGAAAACAGTCAAAATATATTTGTGTTTAGATATGTATAATTGTTTCATAAAAAACAACATTTAGTTGTCTTGTTAACATTGAACATATTGTTTTTCTCTGCTGTTTTATGAGGACCTTACCTTTAGACTCTTTGATACATGTATATAACGTTCAAGTACAGTCACCTTGTAATTTCTACTGAAGGTCTTGAAGGGCAGAAGGACAATTTCGTTTCATATTTATAGCGACGCAATCCATGATTACTGTGACATTGGGGATTTTCTAAAACCGTAAAGGAACTAAAATCGGAGCACAACAAGCACCGATCTCTAATACTCGCCTTATTTATCAAAACAGAAAGTTTATAGTGCATGTATGAAGGAATCAATGGCCTTGAAACCGTTAATTTCTTTATATTCTTTATTATTATACACAGCCACAGACTCATATTTTAACTCCAAGATAAGATATTCAAAGGCACACGCGATATCCTGCCATTTTTATGATTCGTATTATACAGAGAGAGAGAGAGAGAGTAGTTTTATTACAACTTATATATTAAACATTACACATTGGTAATTTACTGCATAATTCCTCAACTGTGAAAACAAATAGAAATCCTTACGTACTCGACGACGGTAATGTGTCGACGTAGTCGATGATGTCGGCAGAGTCTGTGTATAAAGTTCCCTTGTGCTCCATGGCGGGCACGGTTCCATGGGGGTTGACGGTCCTCAAGTACCACAGTTCGTGGACCTCGCCCATGATCAAATTCACCAGACGACTCTTGTACGCCACACCCTTCTCCGCCAAGGCCAGTCGAGCCTGCATACCCCATGGGCCAGAATAGACAGACATACAGACAGGCAGGCAGATACACACACATACATACATACAAACGCGCACACAAGTATTAAAACGCAGGCACGAACAAAGAGATTAGTACATTGTTGGGTATAGAGAGCAAACGAGGCAGAATATTATTGACCTAATGCAAGCATTGATGGCTCGCAAATGAACAAACGATAA
The DNA here is from genome assembly GCF_040938485.1 of Diadema antillarum. NCBI lineage: Eukaryota > Metazoa > Echinodermata > Echinoidea > Diadematoida > Diadematidae > Diadema > Diadema antillarum. The sequence continues at coordinate 760,780 of NW_027272232.1, forward strand.
AGTGTTGATAAAAAATCTGCCTTTGACAGATAAAATGATATATATATGTATTATATACATATATATATATATATATATATATATATAATTATATATACATATATATATATATATATATATATATATATATATATACAGTCAACCTCGGATACCTCGAATTCGTCGGGACTGAAGAAAATGGTTCGAGGTACGCGAATTTCGAGGTACGCGTACGTCGAATATTCTTCGACTTATCCGAAGTTTATCGTTGTTCAACATGGTATCTGTTGTAGTGCCTACTGATTGTTTGCATGCTTGTCAATTGGAATTGAATTGACTTTTATATGAATGAATTGAATGAAAATCGGAATTGAAATTAAAATTTCAGAAATAAAGATTTTGGTGGCCCGACCGCGCCACCAAAAAAAGTCGGATGTTTGCCTTTACTTTTGAAAATGAATAGCGGTAACAATCGGCTACGTAAGATTCTAAAATAAGTGTCAGATGTTTGCTTTTAATTTTGGAAATGAATAACGGTAATATTCGACTCGGTATGACACAAAAATAAATGTCGGATGTTTGCTAATACTTTTGGAAATGAATAATGATAAGACTCAGCTCCGTATTGTGCTAAAACTAATGTCAGATATTTGATTTTGCGTTCGAAAATGAACAAGGATAACATTCGGCTCCGGAAGACGCTGGATAATGTCGAATATTTGCTTTGACGTCTGGAAACGAAAAAATAATATTCCGTACGATGTACGATGGTTTGATAAATGTCGGGTGTTTCCTTATACTTTCGAAAGGAAATAGCAATAACATTCGGCTCCGGAAGATGCTAAAATAGATGTCAGATGATCGCTTTTACGTTCGGAAGTGAATAGCAGTAACATTCTGCTCCATACGATGCTAAAATAACTTTCTGATGTTTGCTTTTAAATTTCGAAATGCATAACAGTAACATTCAACTGCGTTCAACGGTAAAATTAATGTTTGATGTTTGCTTTGACGTTCGTAAATGAGTAACAATAATATTCTACTCCTAACGATGATAAAAAATGCTGGATGTTTGTTTTTACATTTGAAAGTAAATTCCAATAACATTTAGCTCCGGAAGATGCTAAAATAAATGTGAAATGTTTGCTTTGATTTTCTGAAATGAATAACAATAATATCAAACTCCGTACGATGATAACATAAATGCCGTATGTTTGCTTTTACGTTAGAAAGTAAATGGCAATAACATTTAGCTCCAGAAGTTATCACGATACATCGTCGGTGTTTTCACGAACCGACGCTATTTCGATTTTGGTCAAAATTTTCAAAATCGAGATATTGGTACCAAATGAAAGTGCTTTCAAAACTCTACCAAATTCCAAAATTTTAGATCACAAAATTAATTATTCTTAATTTTATCAAAGAAAGAAAAAAACGACGGTACTCGAAATATCGAGAAATTGAGAAAAAGGGGTTTCACGAACCGACGCAGTAAAGATACGCCGGTTCGTGAAACCCGAATTGCTAGGGTGAAGAGCAATGCGGGTTTTACGAACCGTCGCAGTTGCATTATTTTGAGCTTTGTTCAACTTACTGGCCTAGAATTAGGTTTTGGCCTTAATCCAGATCTCAGAGTGAGAACCAAACCTTCTGAAAGATGAATGACGACCTAAGCCAGCCCACTGTCCACGAGTGAAGTGAATGGTAAGCTATAATCCTATTAAAATCATGCTCAAAATAACAGTTTCAGTTGGACTACCATAACCAATAATTGCGGTAGAGTGTAGTCCAATGCATTCAATCGCGTGATGCTTATGAAGCCTAGTATGTAAACGCCATCCAATTTCAAATTAGATCCCAAATCATATTACAATGTATTTATAGTTTCTTTTCAACTTATGTCGTTACTTCTGAGACTACTGAGTACTGTAGTCGTAACGTCTGTGTGCAAGACATGCAAGATGTCAAAGTCTCGAAGACACTCATGGCTATGCCTTGACTTGCCCTTGACTCATGAGTTGAAAATGAAATCATGAGATTGACAAAGTAGGCCTACTAAACTAAAAAAAAGAGTAAAAAGTCTAAAAGTAAAACTCAAAGGAAGAGTAAAGAATAAAGTTAGACATATTAGACTTTAACTTTCAAGTTTAACTATTAAGTCTAAGTTAAGACTTTACTTGTAATGCCAGTTTACACTAAAACTAAGATCATCTGAAGTCTAAGACCAAGTCAAATTAACACAGAGTCTATAGTCTAGCTCTAGATCTACATCTAGACTAGTGGTAATAGTAGGTAGAGTCCACCCATTTTTCCCCCAATTGTTACTGGTCCATTCCTGAAAAAGTTACTGGTCAGTGTCCAACAGTGATTTTTCCTGGTCAGGGACCGTCGGACCAGTGCCAGTGTGCAGCGTTGGTGTAGATGTCATCTATGACAGTATGTGGTCTAGTGATACTACCTAAACACTACGAGTAGTTTACAGGTTAGGTGGCTTTCCTGTACAGTGCAGTGTTAGTATACTTGTGAATTCAGCCCTAGTACCGTACTGTGTGTAGATATGTGACATTATGTCTAACGTTAGTTCGAGTGGAGTACCTTTGAAGCACAGCGGTGGGGCTTTTTTTCCCTAAAACTTGTGAATGCGGCCCAACCAAATGGCGTTTACATATTTACGCGTGATTGATAGTGATACAGTAGCGCTGTCGATTTCCACAGCAGCCATACATAATCTTTTGTCCTTTCTTCTTTCCTTTTTTCCCTTTGTTCTTTCACCCTTTTTATTCTTGGAATCGAAGGACTTCTAAGAAATGTCCCTCGACTGATTTAACCAGGACTCTTGAGTCCTGGTAAACCTAACCTAACCGAGTAACCTTTAACATTTGTTAGGCCTAACATAACAGTAACACTGACTTAGCCCTGTATTGACTTTGTCCTTGGCCGACTTACTGAGATGGCGAATCTAACTCTTTAACGTTAGTCTAAACATAGTCGTTAGATCTGTCAGTGTCAGTGTCACCGGTTATTGTATATGGTGCCATATCTAGCGTACGTTAACAAGTTGATGTTAGTTATCTATGTCAACTTACTGATTCAGTAATAGTGGTACTGTCATCCTGTTGGATATCGCCGCAATATCATCCGTGACATGTTAATTTCGTGTCACAAAGACTAAAGTTGCCAAGATCTAATAGTATTAGATGTCTAGATGTAGATGTAGTCTAGATAGCCCTATAATATAAATTTTGTGAACCACTGGTAACTTAAAAGTGAAAGGTCTAGACTTCACTTAGTCTATAATTAGACCAGACATTCATGAGGCAAAGGCCAATTTAGTAGATCTATTCTTATTCTATTTTAACGTCAATTCCTACTAACTCGCCACGTGTTATTCCTAAGGCCAAGGACTTCCGGGTTAGTGATTTTTTTTTTCATAAATACCAAACAGCAGACGTGTTTCATTTGCATTCTTGCGCAGACTTCATGAAAATATGTGCAGTATCAAAGAAATATGATGCACATGACAATGCCAGTGTTTTATAGGTGAATGGTTAATACCTTTAAAAGCTGAATGATAATGTAGAGTCTAGGTCTAATTAAGATGTTACAGTCTCTGATAAGAAACAGGTTTGATTGTCATAGACTGTTTCCCAAATGCAGGTACATGTAGTAATATTCAGCTATTTCAATGCAATGCCTTGTTTACAAATACATGTAGATTTATATTCATGTGAATGATAATTCAATTTCTACATGAGACATACTAAGTGCTAAACATAATATCTTGCATCAGTAAAATGTGTAAATGACGAGACAATTTGAATATGCATCAAATACGAACAGCAGCATTTTTTGACATTCTTTGATCCTGCATAGGCCTACCATTTTGTTTTGTTTAATATAAATAGAGCAAAATAATTTCAACTTCAGTTTTGTTGGCTGATTTTTTTTTCTTCTCAAAATTAAAGTTGTATCTTGTGCCATGATGTTTGATTTTAATCAAAAGTTCTTAATTTCTTTCTTTCCTTTCAGATGACTGGTGCCATGTAGTAGCGAAGAACTGGACTGTCTCAGAAAGAAAAGGAAAAGTACAGGGTCGTGTACATCACCAACGGATGTGAATACAATGGTAATGTAGAGTCTAGGTCTAATTAAGATGTTAAAGTCTCTGATAATAAACAAGTTTGATTGTTGTAGACTGTTTCCCAAATGCAATTAGTAATATTCAGCTTTTTCAAAGCAATGCCTTGTTTACAAGGACATGCAGATTTGTTCATGTGAATAATAATTTAAATTCTACATGAGACTTACTAAGTGCTAGACATAAGATCTTGCATCATTAAAATATGTAAAAGTCGAGACAATTTGAATATGCATCAAAGACGAACAGCAGTATTTTTTTGACATTCTTTGATCATGTATACCGTTTTGTTTTATGTTTAATATAAATAGAGCAAAATAATTTCAACTACAGTTTAGTTGGCTGATTTCTTTTTCTCAAAATGAAAGTTGTATCTTGTATCATGATGTTTGATTTTAATCGAAAGTTCTTAATTTCTGTCTTTTCTTTCAGATGACTGATGCCATGCAGTAGCGAAGAGCTGGACTGTTTCAGAGAAGAAGAAAAAAGTACAGCATCGTGCTGATCATCAAGGAATGTGAATACAATGGCTTAGGAAAGAAGACAATCTACAGATAGGATAGAAGGGAGAAATTGGGATGAAGGGCGACAACATAAGGACGGTATATCTGCAGTGAAATGTGATTGTAAAGTGGAAACCTGAAAGGAGATCCTAAGATTGAAGGTGAAAACAATGCATTCCATTCTGTGATGTCGTAATTACAATTTTGCTACACTTTGATAACACTACAGAGAGACATTTATATCAAGGAAAGCTTCATGTGGATATGGAATGTTAGATTTTTTTAAGTGTTCATTGGTATGTATTTCATGATAATAAATCTTGAAGGTTTTGTGTGGTAATCATAACCTTGTGATAAATCTTGATAGATTTGTAAGTGCACATTGGCAATATTTAGATGATGCTGTAATCAGATTAAGTTCTATTCTCCTTTATTCTTTTATTTATTATTTTGTTGTCTTCAACCCACTTTGAATGTGTCACGTATGATTCTTATAAACATGGGAACATGCACTCCATGTAACTGATAGGACTTATAACAAATTGACATAATTATTCAACCATCACTAGACAGTTCTGTTATAAGATGTTCTTTATCTAACTAAAATTGTAAATTATAATATGTGTATGTTCCCATGCAAACTCACAACAAAATACAGAAATTTGATTTCTTTTAACAATTATTCATTATGTCTCTAAATTTACAATTAAAGAAAGTGATTGCAATAAGGATGTCAAACATTGTATATTAAAATAATAGATTATTCATTTGTCTCCATCCGTAGTAACGCACGCAACTGCAGTGTGCAGTTTGTAGGCTGCTGTGAAACAAAAAAAAAAAAAAAATCACAGGCAGCCCAAGCAGGATTCGAACCCACGACCTCTGGATTACTAGACCAGCGTCATAACCACTAGACCACCGGAGTGCCCTGGCGCTACCTTTACACATGAATAATTAAGTATAGAAGGGCTTGGGGGCACTTCGAAGTTTACTGCTCTTATTCATTATGTACATGTCATTTGCAACTCAACTAAAGATGATTAAACACACTGAAATTCTTACTTTAAATGATATTCATAATCTGTTTTTTTTTTCTTTAATAGCTTGGGATGTACACTTTATACACTGTATCGGTCTACATTTCGCCTACAATATGGAATTCTTTACTTCGAGACGTTTGTTTTTAACAAACAAAAAATTAAGAGTCCTTTAAAGGTGCTGTAAAACAGTGGTGTTTGTTTGTTTTTTGGTGGGGGGGGGGAGGGGAGTCAAATTAGCCTTGGCCCCTCTCCGCTGTCTTTTTTTTTTTCCTTTAGCTGCATTTTCTTTAGTCATCACATGAAAATTCGTCTGCATCCACCCCGTAGTTTTGCTGATTACCTTTCTTTTTAATTATTTTAGCCACACACAATTTTGGCTGAATTTCCCCATCCCTCTTGTGAATTTGCTAGTACATGTACTAAAACACATTCTCAGAATGTGTTTATAGTACTGGTGGATTAAGGATTCACAGGGAGGGGGGGGGGGGTCGGCCAAATTTTCTCTTTTCTCATATGTAACAAGTCTACGGGGCGAAAGGCTGATATTATGGGCTTTCTACACACATTTTTAGATGCTAATGGTTAACATGAGCATGATCATTTATGTTGTGATTAATTTGTTTCCTTATATATGTATGACTTCTATTAGAGACTTAATTGGCTTGGCACTCCTTGCATCGACCTATTTTAGACACCCATTTCCTTCTCTCTCTCGTGCTTTTTCTCTACTGTCCTGTGAATAGTGTAACTACATGTACATGCAGTACCTCTTCTCTTTTGTATGATATACATCAAGTTTTTATCTGAGCATATGGGTGTTGCAGCACTCTCAAGCTTCATGCATATGCAGCAACATCTTTGTGTGTTCATATACATAGTTATGCTTGATATATTAATTTGAGAATGTTATTCTTTCTCTTGTATATGTTCCGTCCGCACTCTATAGATGTAAATGTACGATGTAAGATTTGGTGTGCATGTTCGAACTGTGTTCCTCTTTTTGTGAACACACAAGAACTGATATAATAATGAACTTGAATTACACATATTCTTAAATCTTGATTCCATCTCCATTTGCCATTAGATATGTATTGATTTATGGAGCTCTTCCACAATTGTTATCCTTCCCATTGTCATTACTCATCTCTGAATAATTCAAATTTGATATTTTATTGAGGACCTATGTTTCTTCGATTACATAATGTACCTCTTCAATATATTGCTGCAAAAGGCATAATAAAACATGACCATTATTATATATTTTAAATGAAGCTTGAAATTCTGATAGTGTTGATATTTATGTATTTTTAGGAGTTTATCAGTTTCGAAGAGTGCATGCAGGATGAGTTTTATGTTTTTATATGATCAGGTGCAGCTATCATAGAATCTGTTGAGCAGGAAAGAGAAAGATGGAAAATGAGGAATTATGAGTGAATTCGCATGCGAGCCAAATGACAATAATGACGCTGATAAAAATTGTGACAAAGTAAATGTCACAAATATGTGGAATAATAAGAAATAAAGAAATTAATATATTATTTCAGAGAAAGAAATAACAGAGTGCATGCATGAGTATGAAAGATGAGTAAATACAAGTAATTATTACTGACTGGCACGTCTTTTTCCCAAGATTTAGCGGTATCCTTCATCTTAGAACAAAAATTCATAATTATTATGAAAGAAGTGAACTCAATTTGAATTAAAAATAATGAGAAAAAATGAAAGAGTAAGTTAATAAAGTTAAAAAAAACAGTAAAAAGTAAAAAAAAATATGAAACACAGTATACCGAGTACATGTATTACCAAATGATAGATGTCCAAATGCAAAAGTGTTAAATAATAATATATCCACAAAAAGGGGGGGGGGGCAAAGAAATCTTTGGAACGATCAACCACAGCTATAATAACAATATATGCGTGTACTAAATGAAGATGAAAACAATGACAACACTCTTTTTAGAACAATTAAGAGAAACTGGCTTGTACATTGTATTATCATCTTAATTATCACTAAATGTATTGTAATCATCACAACAATCATTACATGACAATTAATTTCAATTAATAAGGTTATTGTTGATAAGCAGGTATAGCCCTAATAGTATTTGTACGTAAACACATACGAAAATGAAATAGCGACGGTTCGTAAATAGACGCGTATTGCACGTTACCTATTGTACAGGCCCTACAGCGCGGGTCTCACGAACCGGCGTAATACAACTTACGTCGGTTCGTGAGACCCGCGCTTAAGTACATAACCTATGGTGCGCGCAAGAAACGATGGATTTACGAACCGACGCAGTGAGTTTGAAGACAGAAATATCGTAAATTTTTTGAATTCACACTAAAATTACACTATGGATAGGAAGAACAACTTCCACTCTCATCACCCTGTCAAAATTTTCACACACAAGACAGGAAATGTCATTGAAAACGTTGTCTAAAACTTGTGAGATCTTTAAACGCGATTTTCTCAGAATTGCATTTTCGCTCAAAAACGAAATAGCGTCGGTTCGTGAAAACGCCGACGACATGTCGAATGATTGCTTTTACGAATGGCGGTAACATTCTGCCCTATACGATGTTAAAAAAATATTGGATATTTGCCATTACATTTCGAAATGAATAACAGTAATTCAGCTACGTTTGATGGTAAAATAAATGTTTGATGTCTGCCTTGACGTTCAAAAATGAAAACCAGTAACATTCGGCTCCGTACAATGATAAAATAATTGTCAGATGATTCATTTCACTTTCGGAAGTGGACAGCAGTTACCTTTCGGCTCCGGATACGGTAATAAATAAATGTCGGATGTTTGAAATAAACAACCGTAATATCCTGCACCGTACGATGCAAAAACAAATAACAGATTGTTGCTTTTACATTTGGAAATGATTAACGGTATTAAACCACTCAGTTAGATGCTAAAACAAATAGCGGATGTTTGCTTTCACGTTTGGAAATGGATAAGGATAGCATTCAGCTCCGCCAAGATGCTAAAATGAATGTCGGTTGTTTGCTTTTACATTTAAAAATGATTGACGGTTATATTCGGCTCCGTAAGGTGCTAACATACTAATATATGTTGGATGATTGCTTTTACAATAAGAAATGAATAACGGTAACTTTCGGATGATAACAAATGTCAGCAAATGCTCCCACTTTCTCATTTCAAACGTAAGTTTTAACCTCCTAGTATAAGCATCAACTTTTATAATAATCTCTACGCCTAATTGCTAAATCTTAAAACACAGAATAAGATGATTGAATTTTCTATTCATTTGTTTAAGACATGGGGCATCTCTATCACTTCAACAATGCTTAATATTAATTTTTCTGTGTTTGGTAGGACCGTTTTAGTTTTTCTAATGTTTTTCACGTTTTGTTTTTTTTTTTTTTGCGTCAGCAGATTTTACTTTCGACCACCAAAAAATAAAAATCAATGACATTGGTGACCCGATAAAGTCAGTGTGGAGCCCTGTCTATTCCATACTTTATTATCCTCGGCTTATACTTCCAGATCATATACCACACTATTATTTTTCATAATCGCATTGCTGGAAAAAAAAATCCAGTGCTTGCGTTCTCGGGGAAGAATAAATGAAACCAACTTCGTGAAAGGCCAAAAAAAAGTTAAAATATAGGCACTACGCAGGAGATTGATGTTAGAACAGTGGACCGTGATTAACGCCAAAGATATAACTGTCAACACCTAAGCAGGTGCGCCACGACGGTTATGAAATCTACGCGCACGGTATGACTACTCGGTAACACGATCAAAAAAAAAAAAACACAGTGGTTAAAGAAAAGAGCTTAGTGTTAACGTAAGCACTCCATTGGCACGGGTGCTATGTGCATATCGTGTACGTGTGTAGTAGGTAGGTGTTGGAGGTTTTTCTTGTCAGCTGTGTAGACCTACCAGGTATTTCTTTGGGAGCGCGATTTTTAAGAATATTTACAGTCGAGTGTGAAAAGATTTATGACATTTCTCCGCTGTCAACGCGCGCTTAATCGGAGATGCTGAGTGATGTTGCAATTTCGATTCGAGCAACATGCTGGGAAAAACAATAAGTTAATTAAGATTGGGACATTAGATTTTACTTCCAGGTAACCAAACTTCGAGTTATTTTCTTCGAGCTACGCGAATTTTAATACACGGAAACTCCATAGGAACAATCGGGACTTTCATTTTGCACCCGAGGTAAGTGATATTCGGCTTATCCGACGTCGAGGTATCCGAGGTTGACTGTATATATAATTATATATATATATATATATATATATATATATATATTGTAACGAAATTCGATTTAACCGTTCGATTATAATTTGTCATAATCGATTGTGCCTGTAGTATAGAAATGGGCACACTATCGAAACGTTGGACAAACGTTTCAAAGTGGTAATGCATCATTATGAGTTTAAACATGTATTATCTAATATATGGTTACTTGTTTGTCATGGACAAGTTTGGATTATTTTAATACCAACTCCGGTTTAGACCGATGATACATGCCGAATTATAGTAACCATGTACAAGAGATACTGTTAAAACGTATAGTCATTGTACGAATATTGTAACCACACCAGCATTGTAAATAATTTAAATGACTACTATGGGTATTACTTGTGTCGCTTACGGTCGTGCGGGATTGCCTCCTCATTCCGCGATAGGAGGAGAGGCATATAAAGTGGCCGTTGTGTGACATAGTCCGCAACAAATAGCCCGTGTATGATGTATTTCCAATGTGCTGTTAGTGTTCACTTCACTGTGTAATAAACTGTACATGTGTTCCTGAACTGACGACTCTACTGTGTCTTTTTGAGAATTCTATCACCAAGCAGCGGTGTGCAGAGTGGTGGTACATGTCTTGAGCTGGAGCACCGTTCTTGAGAAGACCAACTAGCAAGCCGTTGGATTTCAGGTATATTGGTAATGCGACTTGTCGCATAGTCCGTGCCCAATCCAAGTTCCAGTCGTCGTCATTGGATTTCGGGTATAATGGTAATGTGACTTGTCGCATAGTCCGTGCCCAAACCAAGATCCAGTCGTCGCCTGAGGAAGTTGGTAACGGTGCGATACAACACTTTACCCCGTACCATCAACGATACCTGTGCCACCATATGGTTGTGAAAGGTGTTCCACGTTAGCGTGACTGAGTTGGTAGCAGAGTTGGTAACAAAACTTGGTAGCAGAACTTGGTAGCAAGAGTTGGTAGTAAAAGTTGATAACAAAATAAGTGTACCAATTTAACATCCTCTACAAGTGACGCTTGGGAGTGACATACATAAGTGATGCTGAACTTGGTATGTGTGCCGCTTGTGTTGGTGAGCTGCTTCTGACACAACATAATACATGGTAGCGTACAGACTAGTAGTTTTAATAATTTAGAGGGATCGTTGTAAACTGCAACAAAACGAACCCCGCCTACTCGGCCATCCTGACACGGCTCGCGGAGACATATTTTGTACAAACAGTCAAATACACTCTCATCATTCACGACGAGAAGGCGAGTTCGTCACACATGGTGTCAGGAGTGGGATCCCTATTTGTAACTTTTGTATGAATTAATGTAGTTAACTGTGTTTTCACTATGGCACGCGAAACGCCATTGTTGGAGTTGTCAATTTTGCTGGAGAGCAAGATTAGCGAAATCGACGACTTGATTGCTCAGGTGTCCGAGTCGGTGCGCAAACAAACTGAAGTAGCACCAACTTCGGTTTCTAACTTACGCTGCTCACCGATGACACTTGGAGGGCGCCGTAACCAGTCGTCACTGTCACGCTCGCCAGTGATGTCACCTCAGCTGTTTGGAGATGCGAATGGAGAGGTGGAGTTGTCAGCTTCGCCATCGGCAAAGCTACTATCTCAGCAGCATCAAACTCCAATGCAGCAGTCGCATTCATCTCGTACAAGTGACCAGCCTGTTACATTTGGTGGACAACCAGATGTAATGCCACACCAGTTTGGCCCGAACCAGCGACGTCGAACAGAGCTCTGGGACCAGAGACGTCATTATGATGTTCAGGGCAACGGAACCAGCAAACCGGTTGTCATACCAGATAGATATGATGGCAAAGGACCTGTGCTGGATTATCTTTGCCATTTCGAAGCTTGCGCTGGAGTTAACCGCTGGACGGAAGTGGAAGCTCTTCAATATTTGGCTGCCAGCTTGAAAGGAGCTGCTGTCAAAGTACTAGCACAGCAGGCGGGACATCAGTTGACGTACCAAGAACTTGTGAACCGCCTGAAGCACCGCTTTGGACCTGTTTCGCATTCAGAAGTATTCCTGGCAGAACTGCGTACCAGACGACGCAGACCAAAGGAAAGTTTGCAGGAGCTAGGACAGGGCATTCGCGAGCTTACATGCATGGCATATCCTGAATTCGAGGAAGCGGGCCAAGATAAATTGGCTCGAGGTCACTTTCTCGATGCTATAGTTGACCGGGATATCCGAATCGGCCTTTTCCGAGCTCAGCCTCGTACGCTCGACGAGGCAATCCAAGCTGCTCTCAACACAGAAGCCTTCCTACGGATGGAGAGCGACCGTCAGCAGTATAACCGTGTCTTGTTGTCACAGGAGGAAAAACAAGACGTGGATGTGACGGATGAAGACACTGCTGACAAATCCATGGGGGTGTGTGAAAATAACACCACTCTCATGATCGAAGCAGTGAGCGATCTAATAAAGAAGAGGGAGAAGGAGCAACCAGCGCCAGTGCCGAGAAACGACTTGGCATCAAAGACTGAGACACTCCCTAAAAGCGAACAGGAGGACAATCAGCCTTCTGACAACAAGGAGGACACATCCAAGGAGGGTACGAATCCTCCAGACGACGGGTGCACAGCAGCCAGAGAGGCACCCGAACCAGAGACATCTCACCCGCCACTACCTAGTTCCCCAGCTCCACTTCTGTCATCCACGTTCCAGAAAGGACTGTACGTGAAGTTGAACGTGAATGGGCAGGAGGTGATGTTTCTGATAGACAGTGGTGCATCGCAGTCATATGTCTCAGAAGGAATGTACCTGCGAATGAGACCTGAACGAAAGCCACCACTTGAACCAGTGACAAGCATCGTTCGTCAAGCAGATGGATCTCGGCTGAAAACAAAAGGACATGCTACCATGGAACTTCAGCTTGGCTCCTGCTTGTGCCAAGTTGACTTGGTAGTAGCTGACATAAGAGCTGAGGGCATCCTTGGTCTGGATCTCTTGATTGGTCTGGAAACCACGCTAGATTTCGAGAACATGCAGCTGCATACTCCATGGGTATCTCTCCCATGTATAAACAATGAGAAACATATATGTGCAGCAACGACAGCACCGACGTTGGTAAAAGGGACAGCGCCAGCCAACCTTACCCGCCTTGCTGAGGACGACACGGAGACCACGCCTCTCGACGAAGGTATAACTCAGAATTGTGTGCCGCCACATTTGGATAACTTCTGTCAATGCAGTTTGACAGAAACTCCCCCAGAAAGCAATTCATCGGCATACCAGCTTCTGAGAGACGACTCAGAGGTGTTCTCTACAGGCCGAGCAAGGACACGTGTCAGCGTCAGCACGACAGCACCAGTGGTTGCGGGAAAGCTACCTAGTGGACATCGCCGGTGTGACGACTCTTCCTCACCTGCACGCTATTCTCGGTCACCGGGAAGACCACCTTATTATCTACCCCGATCGAGGAGCCGCTCTCCGTTGGGGCACGCCCGTTCCTCTCGTCATACATCGGATTCATTCTGGCACACCATGCCAGGGTGAAATGTGACATTCCTCGTGTCGACCTGTCTGCTGCAAGGGAGCAGCCAGGTCAGGAAAATCAAACGAAGAGATTGTTGAACTCTTAAAAGATGAGATTCTGACGAACAATTAGTCTATATGACAATTGGACAGCTTTGAACTAAAGACTGTAGTTGTCACATAACGTTGTTATGAACTGTAAGAGTTTTGTGACAGAATAAGTGCACAAAACGTTTAGTAGTAAGTGAATTTTGTTTTTGTCACTTTTTCTTTCTTCATGTGTTCGGCTCCAGGGACGAAGCCTGCATGGGGAGAGAAGCCATGTAACGAAATTCGATTTAACCGTTCGATTATAATTTGTCATAATCGATTGTGCCTGTAGTATAGAAATGGGCACACTATCGAAACGTTGGACAAACGTTTCAAGGTGGTAATGCATCATTATGAGTTTAAACATGTATTATCTAATATATGGTTACTTGTTTGTCATGGACAAGTTTGGATTATTTTAATACCAACTCCGGTTTAGACCGATGATACATGCCGAATTATAGTAACCATGTACAAGAGATACTGTTAAAACGTATAGTCATTGTACGAATTTTGTAACCACACCAGCATTGTAAATAATTTAAATGACTACTATGGGTATTACTCGCGTCGCTTACGGTCTTGCGGGATTGCCTCCTCATTCCGCGATAGGAGGAGAGGCATATAAAGTGGCCGTTGTGTGACATAGTCCGCAACAAATAGCCCGTGTATGATGTATTTCCAATGTGTTGTTAGTGTTCACTTCTATGTGTAATAAACTGTACATGTGTTTCTGAACTGACGACTCTACTGTGTCTTTTTGAGAATTCTATCACCAAGCAGCGGTGTGCAGAGTGGTGGTACATGTCTTGAGCTGGAGCACCGTTCTTGAGAAGACCAACTAGCAAGCCGTTGGATTTCGGGTATATTGGTAATGTGACTTGTCGCATAGTCCGTGCCCAATCCAAGTTCCAGTCGTCGTCATTGGATTTCGGGTATAATGGTAATGTGACTTGTCGCATAGTCCGTGCCCAATCCAAGATCCAGTCGTCGCCTGAGGAAGTTGGTAACGGTGCGATACAACACTTTACCCCGTACCATCAACGATACCTGTGCCACCATATGGTTGTGAAAGGTGTTCCACGTTAGCGTGACTGAGTTGGTAGCAGAGTTGGTAACAAAACTTGGTAGCAGAACTTGGTAGCAAGAGTTGGTAGTAAAAGTTGATAACAAAATAAGTGTACCAATTTAACATCCTCTACAAGTGACGCTTGGGAGTGACATACATAAGTGATGCTGAACTTGGTATGTGTGCCGCTTGTGTTGGTGAGCTGCTTCTGACACAACATAATACATGGTAGCGTACAGACTAGTAGTTTTAATAATTTAGAGGGATCGTTGTAAACTGCAACAAAACGAACCCCGCCTACTCGGCCATCCTGACACGGCTCGCGGAGACATATTTTGTACAAACAGTCAAATACACTCTCATCATTCACGACGAGAAGGCGAGTTCGTCACAATATATATATATATATATATAATTAACATACACACAAGCAGACGTATACCCTTGACGTATACCCTTGACCAGGAGCAGACGTCGTATACCTTGTGTGTATGTTCTGCTTCAGAAACGGATTTTTAAATCTAACATCACATCGCATCCTGGTCGCTGATGTAGAATGCGATGATTAACCTGTTTGGTGTCTTGTTTCTAAAACATGCGCTTTCCTCGCCAGGATAAAGCGTTTTAATGCCATTTTAGGTTTTAATCTCATTATAACAGTGTATCTTGCACGAAACGGTTGTTTTGTTGCTTTGTCGATCAAGCCCTTGGCATACATTTTTATCTTGAGGAATACTTCATGTAAAATTAATGGGTATCCAACATACTAGTAGTTGGGATGATAAGTAGGCCTACTATTTTGCAGGTGTTCTGTTAAAAAAAAAAAAATCCATGCGCATGAAAGTTTGAGAAATTGCAGAGGTACTGGCCTTTGTTTTCCTCCGTTCCCTAAGTTACAAAAATAAAAACAAACAAGCAAACAACATTATTTAATGAGGAACGCATGAGAAGCGAGGGTAATGCTATTGGCCTTGGGAAATAAAATCGTTTTCCTTCTCACGACGTAGTTTAATTTCCTGGCACTACGAGATAGTACCCTAGAAGGAGTTTGTTGTGGCATTCTACGATATGACCAAGGGGCAACTAATCTAGGGAAACTGGATGGTATTGAATCGGCACTTCTGTACTATTTATTGAGATGACATGACATTACTCATGCAGGACTGTTTGATACAATCGTAAATGGTCCACACGAAATAAAGATTTGTAAGGGTAACAAAAGCAAGAATATCTTTGTATGGACTCGTACGATCGTTTCATCCAGTCGTAATGTGCTTGCTGCTTCTCAAAATGTATTATCACTCAGATGATGGTAATGGAAACGTACCTTTTGTGAGTAGAACGAGCCCTCCGCGTGGTATAATACCGGTATAGTTGACATGGCTGGTGTGTCACAGATATCATATAGCAGACTGCGATCACTCCAATGTTTTGTGATGGTCTAAAATGGTTAATACGCTGTAATGACTATCAGAGTGTCTTTCACGACAACCCAACAGTGTTTCTCAAATGCAGTGATCAGTTGTTCTTGTGTAAAGTGACCGGTAGAACGTACGTCCAACGCGTTTTGTATACATTGCGAGTCCAATACCAATACAACGTACTTAAAAGTCTTTCGTATAGTGTAATTTGTGTGGGCGTCAGTGCGACATGGAATCCCAATTAACAATACATTGTACTAAAGCAGTGTATAATGCAAGCAAAGCGTTCACATGTGCCCTTCTATATTGACTGTAAATGTTTACTGAAGCGATATAGGCCAACCCGTTGTGCAATATATCGTGTATGAAAAGAAAAAATGAAGACGAAAAAGAAGAAGAGAAAATGGAATCCTGCTTGATTGGGCACTGCACTTCTTTTGAAGTAAATGTCTCTTCGATTATAATCATATCAATGGTAATCCCCATGAAGGCTACTTCACAGATATCGGTTGGACTTTGCCTCTTCTTTCAGCGGTTGGAATAGAAATCCTACACTGTATGTTCAGACACGTGGATATGCAATATTACAACTACTGACTCGATAAAAGTAGATTTCCCCATTGCCCCCCCCCCCCCCCCGACTGTCCAGGATTGTGACACATTGTTTTGTTTTGTTTGTTTTTTTACAACCAGGGAAATTGATATTTAGACAATGCGAAGACGGTTCCTACATTACATTACATTAAGTTTTGTTAATAAATTGGTTATTTACATGAGTTGTAGCGTGTTTACTGTCCATGATTTAATGTATATGCGTACATCTTGTATGATACATGTATATCATAATTAATATACTAAAATATGATATAATATGATCTAACATAAGACAATTCTATAACATCATAGTATATTAAAATGAGAGGGGAGAGAGAAATAGAAAGAAAGAAAGAAAGAAAGATAGATAGATAGATAGATAGACAGATAGATAGATAGATACTGCAATTTTTGTTAATATATTGGTTATTTACATAAGTTGCAGTGTGTTAACTGTCCATGCTTTAATGTATATGCGTACATCTTGTATATGATGCATGTATATCGTATATCATATACTAAAATATGATAATATGATATAACATAAGATAATTCTATAACATCATAGTATAGTATAATGAGAGGGGAGAGAGAAATAGAAAGAAAGAAAGAAAGATAGATAGATAGATAGATAGATAGATAGACAGATAGATAGAAAGATAGATAAATAGATAGATAGATAGATACGGAGACATCAGAAAGATGAATAAAGTCCAATAGGTCAATGTCATGACGAACACAAACGTGGGTTATTCCTCTGAACAGTTAAGTAGGCCTAGGAAGACTTCATTTCTTTTTTTCAAATCTTATCTACCTCTGGTCAGAATTTCAGAATCCAACAGCGTCTTTATAAACAACGAAGCAATGGCAGGCATAACATGCACATGCATCAAAATCAAGGATGGGATTTGACACAGTCAGTACTTGCTAGTGTCTTATCATTAATACATTTTAATAAGTAATAATGTAATAATGTGATTTTGATATGACATATTAAACGAAGTTACACTGAGGTCATTATTTCTGTTTTCTCTGTGAGGTAAAATGAAATGTGTGTTGTTACTCTGTTTAATCAATTTCGTGCCACGTGGTGTAAATTATTCACGAATAACAAGTGTTAAAGATTCTGTAGCGTGGAGATTCATGAAGCGGAAAGGCTGGTTCAGTCTCCTCAGATACATTCGAGAAACTCGTAACAAAGTTTTGACAGCCTTATCACTATTTCTGTGTAAGTATAAACACATGCAGCCGTATAGAATCTCCACTGAACTTACCCGTTATCCATGAGCGTATACCCTTCAAAGCGTATAATTTGCTAGATTCCGTGACATTTGCTCCTTCGACAATCCTGTTCCCACGAAATATTTGCACGTTAAAGCCAAACATAATATAGTCTACACCCAAACCTTAATCCCCACATCAAACTAAACCTAACACCTAATTTCAACCATAACCTTAACCCTAAGTCTTTGGAGAATATAAATAAGGCTGCAGCAATTGTCTCCCTGAATGCCGTGTTACCATTCGCTGACCGGTGTTGCACGTGATTATCAGAAAACACAAAATTCCCAACTTTGCCATGTTTGCAGGGTCTAAAAAACACAACTGAGGTGAAGAAATTTCATCAAATTTATAGAATTAGATGACATGGAAGTAGGTGTGCGTATGAAGACAACTTGAACAACCTGACTCACCAAACTATATTGATTTAATCATAAAGTTCCACACATCCATGCAACATAAACATATAAAAAGTAATGCAATGATACACTATATTTTTCATAACGCCTAGATTTAAAAAAAAAACACACACCCACGCACACACAAAACATTTTTGTGAACTTGGCGAGCATTTGACATGGCATTGTCTGTTCCTTTGTGTGTGTGTGTGTGTGTGTGTGTAATTGAATTGTTTTTCTACGGTGAAGTACATACTAACTTTGTTGTTATTTTTTTATGTTCCCCGGCTTGTTTTGGTGTCCATTTCATGTCTATTTCTCACGGAGGAATAATGACAGCGGTACAGAACTTTTGAAAACTTTCAGCATTAACTCCACCTGAACAGGCAGAAAGACGCGTTGTGTGTCACCATCGAACCTGGTGCATTTCTTTTTATGATTTCTTTTTTAAACACAGAAACACGCATACAGACACACTATATAATATATATTCATTATTATATATTTTACCTTGAATGTATGTCTGTTTCAGAACCAGATTTTCATTTAACATCACATCGCATCCTGGTAGCTGATGAAGAATGCGATGACTAATCTGTTTGGTGTCATGTTTCTAAATCATGCGCTTCGCCCCGCCAGGCAATGCCATATTATCGTTACATATCTTTACTGTATTATCTGCTCACCAAATCATACCAGACAGCAATGCAACATTACAAAATAGTTTGGAAGTGTATTTATTGTTAAACTTCACTGGGTTAGTAAAATCTTTTATTTCATTGTTGCTTTCATATTGCTATTATCTCATGCTTTATGTACATCTTCACGATATAATGTAATAGAACATATGATAATCACCAGTTACGATATCAAATACAAAAGATATATATATATATATATATATATATATATATATATATGAAGAGTTTGTTTGCAAAAACCGATAAGTCCATATTTGCCAAATGGAGATATTTGCGATTAAAGGTCAAGAAAAATAAAGAGAACAATAAGAAAAATTTTGCTTCTTTTGACCATACCTTAAAAAATATACCTTTATATGTAGTGACCAATATATATTTTAAAAGGTATTATTTTGTACATTGGTCAGAGACCGTTACTTCAAAATCTTCAAAAATGGACATATCGGTGTTTTGCGAACAAACTCTTCATATATGTATATATATATATATATATATATATATATATATATATATATGATGCCAACAATCTTACTGTATGCATAATAATACCGATATTCTTAGCCAGTGTACCGTAAAAGTGAAGGTGGCATTACTTCTAAAATGTACAGTACGTGGACCACGCGAACCATTGCAAATCAATACAACTGTAACTTTGTTAAAGTATTTGTAGATGTCATCAGTGAAAGCGACCACAGATTACAACGGCTGAAATAATGCTCTCGTCTGAGAGTAGTACAATGATAATGTTAATTTCAATAAATCTGAAATATCTAAATTAGGCACTATCATTGCGTCAACTGCGTGGTAGAAGAAACCTAGCACGGTATTTCAATCAAAAACCAATGATTATACATAGCATGGGAAGAAGACAGAATTAAGAGATGGGTAAAGCACCGACTAATGCAAACTCTTGAATACATGTACTTTGTGTTATTTTCACATGGTTGGGAATATATCTATCCTTTCGTTTGACGGTGTCCATCATCGTCATTTGCTTCCTCCTAAAGAAGTAAATAGAAATAAGGAACCCCAACACAGATACCAGCTTTTACAGTACCTCGTAGGAAATCACGAAAACAACTGAATTGTCCCGTAGAGGGCAGGCTTTTACTTCCTAACGCCTGTATGGTCTAGTTACATACGGGAGAATTGAGACGATCTCCAAATATGGATATACACAATGCTGAAGTACATTCAGACAATTCACCTAAATTGTGGTTTTTCTTCTCACCCACTCAATACCAGCCATTTTTCTTTTCTTTTTTTCCAAAGTGAGCCCCATGACAATAATCTTTGTCCGGGAAAGACAATAATAATGTCCCTTATTCAGCAGATTTCCCTATCATTTTTTTAAACCATATTTTTGCATTATTTCTATTACATCAGAAAAAAACTCACAAACGAACAACTATACTAAGCCTACAGTAGGCAACCTTTTGTCAAGGCCCTGTATGGTAGCTATAACAGGCGAGCGAAGGAAGCCCAGCCAACAGCAACAGCGCAAGGGCGTTTTGAGATCTGCTTCATACATTACCATTCATGGCACATCATGGACCCAACTGAAGAGTCATATTAAAGTTCATATTAACGGGCTCCGGTTGAAGAAAGTAGTGGCGCGCTCCCCACATCCTCCGTGTTGGCGTTGTCCGGCCTGTTCGCAAGCATTCGCCGAATGTATATTAGGGTCGGGCAGACAGACACGTAGATTGGTCGATTTTTCTTCCCAATTCGGGGAGCAGAGTCGGTAATTCAAATTGCCAAGATAAGGATGCAAATCAAATCTTAAATACCCTCGCGCTGTCCAACTCAGCTTAGCTCACTTTGTTCGCCCCCATTCGCTCACCAGGTACTATACAGCGGAAAGGGCATTGGCGAAAAGGCTACTATTAACTAGCAGGCGACCCTTGCTTAAACCTACAGAGCTTTAGAAGAGTAAACATCACCCTCTTCACCTTTCGGGGTGACCGTCCAATCCTGCTCTGGACCTTTTTTTTTTTTAGAATTTGTTCGGATCTGCTGCTTGGTAGATGTGGTAGGTTCCGCACTCCTTCCCGGAATCCAAAACGTTGTATTCGTCGTCACTTTCGAATCCATCGGGGAGAGGATTTGCGGAACCCTCAGTCACGTCTTCTGGGACCTGGTAGTCGTGATATTCAGTCTCGGTTGGATCGGAGGGGGGCGCCCTTGAAGGATCTGGCTGTCGACGGAGACTCTGGTAGCCAATTCCTTTCGAGTTGTTCTTCTGACTTGCCGTGTCGTTGCAGATGTTGGACTCTGCCTCTTGAATTTCGCCTTGCACGTGTTTGAGAGGTTCATATGCGCTGGAACATTCTGGAACTTTCTGTTGCTGGTTAGTGGTCGTATGGTGCGATGTTGCCTCTCGAATGGCAGATGCAACAGAATCATTCTTCTGGTCACAGGGAGCAGTTTTGCCAAGTGTTTTGTCGGAGCTGAGGGAAGTGTATCCCCCTTCTCCCGATGGCAATATCTCGGTATACTCTTCGGGTACTTGATAATCTCCCCCGCTACAGACCCGTTCGTTGGTCTCCAGTGCCTGGTATTCACCTTGGCAAGGAATCTCTTTGACGGGGGAGTGCAGGTCATGAGGAGCTTCGAGTGTGTAGTAGTTGTGATTATCTGATTCGTTGTCATTTGACTTGGTCTTGTGGTGATGTGGTGCAGTCTCCTTGTCCTGGCCATTCCGGTTATCTTGAAGACTTGTGTAACCGCCATTGTCACTATTCGTATCAGCAACTGGGGGATAGTCCTTATCGCCAGCAGCGGACGTCAACAGAGACTGATAGTTACCCGTGGCAGGATTTGCCGGTCTGGTCCCGTGCTCAGAACTCAATTCCACGTTATTGATTTGTCCCTGTGTCTGGGATTCAAATACACCATTGGTCTTGCTGAGTATTTTGTCGGGGGTGAGAGCAGTATATTCCCCTTCACCCGATGGCAATATCTCGACATATTCTTCACGAACTTGGTAACCTCCGCTTCTACGGTCCCGTTCATTGATCTGTAGTGTCTGGTATCCATCCCTATTCTGAAGCTCTTTATCGGGAGGATATTGTTCAGTCGGGCCCTCTAGGGTGTAGTAATTGTGGCTATCTGGTCTCTCGCCTTTTACAGCATCTGCATTCATGGACTCCAGAGGTGGCTTAGGCAGCAATATGTGGTCTTGAGAAGGATTCTCTAGGGTGAAGTACTCTTGACTCTCAGACATGGGCCTACCGTCATCGAGTTCTTGATACATCTGGGTGTCGGCTTGCCGTCTGTCCTGAGGCGCCCGTTCCTGATATGAACCTTCAAGGCTATCATAGGCATGATTTTCTAGTGCGCCATTTCCACACACCGAAGGAATTGTGTTGTCAGGTCTGGCCAACGTGGAGACTCCGTTGTGCCGGTCTATGTTACTGAGAGTAACATGCGAGTTTTCAGCGGGGACTTTCGGAGTTTGCAGGACGCCTGATAGGATATCTGGCCGAGAGGGAATCAGTTCCTTGGACAAGTAAGCGCTGTTGGTATGCATGTAGACGTTGCCCTCATCGTCATCGCAAGAAGCTCCAGACTTCTTAGCTTTCGTTCTATGGAATGAAAAAAAAAAATATGCATATGCATATACATATACATAATAAATTATAGTATCCATAGAGAGAGGGGGAGAGAGAGAGACAGTGAGAGATGAAGAAAGAACGAAACAAAAGTGACGGAAAAAGAAGCAATGACAATGGAGACTGCCGGTTAAGGATTACAGCGGGTGCCAAGAGTGCATTGGAAATCGAGTAAAAAATTAATCATTTAGCTGTTTCCAGTGACAGGGGAGACCTTTCTTTCCACGGTTAGCAGTTTCTTTGACGATTTAGAAGTCAAATGATATATGAACAAATCATCATTATATCAAATTTGTAAATGCATACAATTGTTTATGCCATACTTGCCAAATTTACGCATTACAGAATGTAAAGTCGGATATACAGTTTGCTGTACAAAAATGCAAGAATTGAAAAAAAAACAACCTTTAAGAAACAGTATGATTGAAATCGAGCTTAAGGAATGCAGAAGCTAGCTGTGGTGGTGTGTTACGTCATTGTATTTTATTTATAGAGTCAAATGGGATTCTCCATAATCTCATACCTCTTTCGGCGACAGGCGTACAATACGGCTGCTACAACAGGAGCAGATAGCATAAGTACCAGGAAAATACACACTGCGACTATCGCACCTGACGACAGGGCTGCAGCACCTTCAGATGGAGAGTGAGAGTTGGGGACACTGACATGGAGGGTAATCAGCCACCGAAATGTGGGGTTTCAGTTTTCGAATGAAGTTGATAACTGACGTATACGCCGAATGTGGTGAATGTTGTCTCTATTAGGAAATACTTCATGTCACAAACACAACTTTCCTCAGAGTTGTTAGCGTAGCCATCATCATAGCGTACCATAGAGTCTTCCCGAATTAGAGGAAAGCTCTACCCCCGCCTCCCCCCCCCCCCCCAAAAAAAAATGAAATATTAATGCAAAATAAGTAAAGTAATGACGTACGTCATGGAGGATGTGATTTTCAACTTTTCCAATTTGTCTGTATTTTTTCATAATTTCATATATTTTCATAATTTATTGCATGCAGAGCTTATACAGACAACTATTTACGATACTTATATTTGAGTTGCGTGCAGGATTAGAAGTTTACATGATGCGATTACGAGCTTTTCTTATATTTATGATACAAAACATTATGGAGTAAGTTCCCATGTGACATCACGATATTGCCAATTTGTTTTGAATGATCCCAGCTTAAATAGGTCAGACTTTCTTTGCGTTTGATTAGATTTTTTTTCAAACGTTCATTGCCCTGTTTCTATTTGTTTGTTTCTTTTTGTATACACAGAAACTGAATTTGAATGCAGACTTCACCTTTAAGACTGAATGGTCGATATAATAAATTACCAATACAAATGAACTGCTCCGTTTTCAATATTGAAAGGCAGAATTTCTTTCTTTCTTTTACATCCCTGTACGTAAGCTTTATGTTCATAAGATTTCAGTTTAGTTCTTTCGAGGTACCCTTCTTTTAAAAGCTGACGAATCAATGACAGTATTACGCAGGAACGACAAACAGTCCATGTCAGCCATGCATCATACCTCCAGGCTCGCCAAACACTCCAGTAGTTGATGAAAACTCTGTCAGGTAAGTTGTTGTTTTTGAGGAATGCGGAGAAGATGATCTATCACCAAGATCCCCGGCGAACGAAGTGGCTTGCAGCGCCCTCAATGTTGTCAGTGAGCCTATGTCAAGTGCAACAATTACTTTTTCATTGGTTTTATATAAAGGGACATTTACTTTATATACATTTAACAAAAATCTACCAAATCTTCTTTCTTTATACTTTTTCTTTTCTGTCAGACCATCCTAATAGTAGTGTTTTTCGTTTTTGCTTGGTAGGAGAGGTTTGACTTTCATTTGCTTTAAAGGGATGGTACAGTATTGGTGGAGATGAGAATTGGGCTTTTAACTTTGTGCAAGATACCGAAAAAAAAAACCACTTCTGAAATAGTACAGAACATACCATTGTAAGAGGAATTCAAAGTTTATTTGATTGTAACCGGGTTTGGGATGACTGAAGCATCTAAAACCAAAGAGGTGGGTCCCACACTTTAGTAGAATCGCTCTGCTTAGGATATCTCAGCTACTTCAAAACCAATTTTCATCAAATAAATTCCTCATGGAATAACATGCTCTTTCATATTTCAAATGAAGTTCCTCATTTATCTCACCAAAAATGTTATAAACCTGAATTTAGGTCTCAACCAAATGTATCGGTCCCTTTAAGGATTAATCCATATTTTTGATAATTTTTATGTACGCAATTCTGTGTGCCCCGACCTGACATGGTATAGATGGGCACACTATGTTATTGTTAAAAAGCTCTAGAAGTTTTATCCAAGGCCCTTTTACCCATGAATGGAGCGAAGTTTTATTTCATGTGTGAATAATATTATGCCAACAATAACGAAACATACCTCCTACAGGTTGGCGAGATATCTGTGGGGACGTCGTTCGAATTGCATTGTTGGTGGCTGAAGTGGCTGCAGATGAAAAACCAAACAGCCAACCCCAAAGATAATTGTTATTTACAGTTTGTTATGTCATTTGTTATCATTCAGTCCAGGTGAGTAATTGAATGGAGAGTTTATGACGTATGTTGTGTATACATGAAACTTTTATATGAGACATCAGACAGCTAAAAGCTTGAGAAGCTTCAGAATATCCATTTCGCTGAAGTTAAAACAAGAGTGAAGTAAGACTTTCGTATCTTCAAGATATATGCTTATTTGACGACAGTCTTCTGCATTCACACTCCCAAAACATTTGCCATAATTCAGTCAGATCATAATGATTCACTTTATCCCGAGTGGTTCCTAATTGATGTGTTGTCTTATTCTTTTTTTTTAATCTGTACACGTATATCTCAGTTATATTCGGATGTACACACTGTATGTTCTATATTCTTGAAAACAAAGAGAAATGATTGTATTTCATTTGTTATATTTATTTCATTCAATGCAGAAAATTCCCAATAAATTCATTTGAATTGAAAAAAAAGTAAATATAAGTAAATTTAGATATTACACTCTCTCACTCTGTCTTTCTCTCTCTCTCTCTTTCTTTTCATGTGTATATTAAATAATGAATAGATATAATTATATCAAAACATCTGTTTACGATAATCAAAAGGTACATCTCAAATTAATACCGCGTAACGGTTGAAGACAACATCCGGAAGAAAAAAAAAAGAAAGAAAGAAAAGAACAAACAAATGAGTGAAAAGGATGGGCCAAAACCGGACAAACTCCCCCTTTTTCACCATGACTCACTTGCTTGAAGTTTCTCTTGAAAAATTGCGATGTTGTCGATGGCTACAAAGTCGTCTCCGCGTACGCTCACAGCAGTGAAAACGATCTTTTAAAAAGTTATTATAAAAAACAAATGATAAATGCAATTCAATAATGGAGTACTTGCAGTTACTGGAAAGCAATGAATAGCAAAGGAAATGTGTGTTCTGTTACCTTTTTATCATAAAACCCACAGTAGTACAGGTGACTCAGTAAATCAATATTCTCGGTATGAATTGTTTTGGTTGAGTGAAGTGAATATTGTATTTCAAATAATTTCATTAAATCAATTTTGAACAACAACAAAAAAGCCAAGGTAGTAAGACATTCAAATGCATAGTGTAATGTATACACATAGCTGTCGTGTTGCAAGAGATAACCGTTTTGATAGGCAACATTTGAAATCAGTAAGCCAAATAAAAACTTGGTAAAGGACAAACATCATAATTATTGAGTGACCCTACATCACAAACTCAGTATTACTTAATATGAATGGACACTCCTAACCTCCGACTATGCACAAATTGAAAAGAAAGTGCACACACTGAAGAAAGTGTTAACTCACAAACGAGGCTTCGACGTTTAGGGCCTATTCAAGTGCTAAAATCTGTAAAACTTTATAACTACCACAATGAAGGGATGATCGAATTAAACTTGAAAGTATGGTATAGCTTTGCACGAGTTTGGGATTCAGGTTTTCACCTTTTAACTTGTGAGATAATGCAGCATGTAATTCTAAGATGGTTCAGAGATTTGATGATTTTGATAAATTTAAGATTTGAAATGGCCGAGATATTCAAAGCAAATGAATCCTAATAAAAGGTTGCACCCACCTTTCATTAGGATCGCATTGTTTCATATTGTTTTTGGATATCCCTGCCATTTCAAGAACGATTTTTAATCAAATAAACTTTAGATTTTTTGGTAGAATTGTATATGCTATGTATGTTTTTTTAGTATCACGCAAAAAGTAAAAAGGTCAATCCTCGTCTCTACCAATAGTAATACAACCCTTGTCCTTTTAACACAAAGCAAATCATTCGACACATTCGGCGAATTAGACATTTTTTGTTGGTTTGTGATAACAGTCATTTAAATTGTATAGGTAAAGCAAGTGGTATTTTATTCCTGCATCAATATGACCTGGGTGCAATGTGATCTTTGTGATGAAGAGAACGAGGGAGAGAGAAAGGGAGAAAGGGAGTGAGCGAGCGGGGAATGTGAATATGATTGTAAAAATCATCGTATACGGTTTTGATTTGTTAATCTATGATAATCTATAATAAACGTTTGAACAAGCCAATATGACCATGAATATCCTGATTCTCGTATGCTCCAAGCGTTCCAAACAGCTAATATCCTGTCCAACTTTATTTCCAGAAGAACTGCACATTTAGGGCGTGATTATAATTAGGCATTTGATAAACACAATATAAACAATGAAAAAAATGAAGTGTTTTTATCATTTCCAAGTGGGACCAACCAAATTATGTCAATTTTGTAAATGATATATTATTGTAAATAAATTATATCCAATTAAAGAGACAAGAACAATAATGCGCGTCACAGAATTTGTATATCTCATAAAACCGCTTTCAACATCCTGCGCTATCGCCCTAAAATGTTCTTGGCAAATATTTGCGTCATGTGACCAGCCCTGCTAACGTAGTCATAACAATGTAGGTGGAGGGAAAAAACTGCATTTTTAATGAAACACACACACACACACACACACACACATACACACACACACAACACCATCACAGTTACATTAGAGTTTTATTCAAATCAGCTTTTATATCTATGAACTTGCAATCGTGCGATATAAAAGATCAATTCGGAGTTAGATTTGTATTTTTAAGAATGGGTTATAAACATTAATATGGGTTTGAGTTGGTTTTTTTTCGGCAGACTCCCTCATACTTGTTTCTCGCAAGTCTTCCGAAAAGATAAGCAATTCACACAGGCTGAAAACAGGTCAGGATGGAAGCTTCCCAAAACTTAATTATTGACAAAAAATCGGAAACATTTTGGTGCGCCTTTACATATTTTCTTGACGCGCTTTATTTCTTGACAGGAATTGAGATAAAGTGTTTACTTTGCGAGAAAATAATTATGATCATTGTATTTCAATGCCGAAGGGTTATCTTTGAAGAACTTAACAAATGATAGGTATTTGTTTCACAAGTAAAGACCGTTTTTGGAAATACCAATTGTATCAACATTTGTTCTATATCGGACTTTCATGTATGCTTTTTCTCGTCCTTGATTGTATGACTTACCTTTACTTTTTCGAGACTTTCGCAGTCATAATCAAGCAGAGCTGAATCTTCTGAATAGCCTTTGAATGCAAATGGTGTTTCATGTGCAAGCCCATTGCAAATGGACACGCACAAAGCGCTGCCATAGCTGTCACGGCTGGGCAGTATAAGGTAATCGAACGCAAGGTATCCTTTCTTTAAAGTTGGTCTAAAAGGCAAAGTGAAACTGACTGAAAGCAGATCTGGCCTCACAGGGAGTGTCGGCATGGTCCAGGGCCAGAAGGATTCATTGATTTCACTGCCTTCGGACGAATCACCATCCGTCTCATAGACCGGAAGCCCATCTTCGTAGAGATACGCAGTATCGGATGCCATTTCAAAGAATGCGTAGATAAAATCTGAACAGGTGGCATAAGAATATCACACGGATAGAAAACACACAAGTTGATGCATGTTGTTTTCCAAACATGAACGTGACATATTATATTCCAGGTGAGAGTAAAGCCTGCTATAGGAAAAGGATTATGTGTCTTTCGGTGGTTTTGGATTAATGCAAACTGGTTCCTCTCGTCGAAAGGATTACTTCTGCCGCTGCCTCCCATTGAAGATGTAATTTCTAAGAAGCTCCTGTATGAATTTCATTCTCAAGACTCTTTCGAAGTCACATATTAGTTTTGCTTGGTTCGGTTTGTTTTTGTCTCTAAAAGTTGACGTCTCACGTAGTCTCTGTCTCAGAGTTGACGGTTTAGTGTTAAAGGCATAATTTTTCATTTGCGGATAAAACAAAAACACAGCTTTACTGCTTCAAAGTAGTTCTGAAATATGAGTTGGGGATAGAAACAACCGATATAAAAATTCATTGCAAAAATTGTAAATAGTAGGATGTTTTGTGATACAACTGACCTATACACATTTGCATCAAATGTGATATCTCGAACAGTTTTAAGTCACTGCTCCCAAAGGTAAAATGTACCTTTAAATGGTGTTAAATGCAAAGGGGTGGTATAGTATTGCTGGAGCTGAGAATTGGGCTCTTAACTTTTTTTTGCGAGATATTAGGACACCACTTGTGAAATAATACAGAGCATACCATTCTGAGAGGAATTCAAGGTTTATTTGAGGAAAATTGGTTTTTGAATGGCTGAGACACCACAAAACAAAGCGATCGTAATAAAAGGTACAGTAGGTCCCATCTTTTATTAGGATTGCTCTGTTTTGGGTATCTCAGCCATTTCAAAACCAATTTTCATCAAATAGACAATCAATTCCTTTTGGGATTACGTGCTCTTTTCTATTGTACAAGATGTTTCTCATTATCTCACCCAAACATGTTTTAGAGTCTGAAGATAGGTTTCAACCAAAATTATACAATCTATGGAGCTGATTTTTTTTTTATTGCCTGTATTGGTTACCTGTTTGTTTGCTTGTTTTTATTTTATTTTTTCTCTATGAACTAACTATTAAACCAATTCTGTGCGATCGGATGTCAAACCCCGTAAGACAATTCGAAACACAAAGTCACAAGCTGCAGAAATCTGAAATTCTGAAACAAATTCGTAAAACGTCTGCGTTTGCAGTGTGCATACAGCGCGCTAACGTATTAAACACTCAGTGAGCACTCTCTCAATCTCAGTCAGTTCTCGCTCCCTCTCTCTTGCTTCTAAATTCATTAAGCATCAAATGACAGGATATATATATTTAGGCGTTATATAAAGAATAATAAATGTTTTTCATTCTTGCAATGAACAGAAATTCTATTCGGTGAAAAATGAAAATTGATTGACCATTTCATCTTTGACCTCATGAAATATCCTGTTCATTGCACTTACAAACAATAATTCTTTGTATGATATATATATATATATATATATATATATATGTATATATATATTTACATATATATATTTACATATACATAATATATATATATGTATATATATATATATATATATATATATATATATATATATATATATATAATACATATATATAATTATTGAAAACTTTGAGCAGAGAAAGTGGTTTTCATCGGGATTCGAACCTGAGACCTCCGGATTACTAGACCGGTGCTCTACCGACTGAGCTATTGAAAGCCCTAGTTCGGTGTTCGTCCCTTAAGTCTCTTTGCTCGTGTGGTCAGAAGCTATAATGTGTATGTGTGCCACACACACACACACACATTAACCTGACATGAATCCAAAGAATGTAAATCAATGGTTGGAACAAATGCGAGGGATCGCCGAAGCGATGCAGCTTTTTTTTTTGTAATATATATTGAAACAAAGAAAGGGAAAACTGACCAGAAAAGAAATGATAAATAGTGAAAATTCTGAGCAAAGAAAATGGGTTTTCATCCCGATCAAAACCAGTTTACTTGCTCTAAGTTTTCACTATTTATCATTTGTTTTTGGTCACTTTTGCGAACAAACTCTTCATATATATATATATATATATATATATACACGTATATATATATATATAAATATATATATATATATATATATATATATCATGATACATATATATCATTTAATAATCTTCTCCGGTAGGACTACCTAAATGTTGACTGTTGTCCATAATGATTTTCCAGTATCCATCTTCCGTTTTGTTTGCCGTTATCAGACAGTCATTGTTGAATGTGCAAATCCAATCTGGCCGGATAAGAAAAAGAATAAGAATGTTTTTCAATCACATAATTTGTTTATGTGTCACATTTCACGCTTCACATGTTTCGTGTTTTTTTTCACACACCGCAATAATATATTCACAGCGCCCCGGAACACTTCTGTTTGTTTTTTGTTTTGTTTTTTGTTTTGTTGTTTTTTTTTGTTGTTTTTGGGGGGGAGGCAAAATTTCGACGGGGGCACAATTGACGATGTGAGTTCCTCGGTCAGGGAGCGAAGCGACCGAGCGGGGGAGGATGTGGAAGGAGGGATATCCCCCCCCCCTCCCACGGTAGGGAATTTTTGTAATAACAGAGTATAAAAGTCGCGTTTATAGAGCATTTCATGATAAAAGAAATCACTGCAAAGGACTATGATCATGTTCGAGCAAAAAAAAAAAAAAAATTCCTATACTGCTAGAAAGCAGAGAAGAAAAAAAAATGTAAGGTTTATTAAAGGTATGTTTTAGTGGGCACACTCGAGGATGTGAGGCTACCTGGTATACACTCAATGTACTCGTAAGTTATTTTAATCGATTGATATGATAATGTATATTAGTTTTTACTGTATTATAATTTTCGTCCCGTTAGGGGCGAAAAATTCGCTTTTTCAGTTATGAATTTGACAGATTTTAGACAAGAATTGTTATTGTTGAGTTTGGTCCTTAAATACTTGATTGATTATTTGTGACAGGGGGCACTTGGGGGGGGGGGGCAAAAACTCGTTTTGCCCCATAACACTTTATTGGGGGGGGGGGGCAAGAATTACATAGATTTGATCAACAGACAGTTTTTCCGAAAGTATGACTACGTCGCCGTCTCAAAATAATAACATGGCACCCGGGGTTTTTACACCATGAAATAAGGTGTGAAAAGTGAATGATGAAAGAAAGATATGGAATTATCAAGTCATGGACGACGGGATTGAGGTCTTCTTACCTTTGTCTTTCTGTTTTCTGTTTCGTTTTTCTCGCTTTCTTTTTTTTTTCATGTAAATGATTTTGACAGCATCACTAACATATTCATAAATTTGTATACTCACATATTGATGTAATGTTATGTACAAAATGTGAATTCCTGTAGTTGGTTGCCCGTCAGTTATGAGCAACCAAAAAAAAAAAAAAAAAAAAATCTAATGGATACCAAGAGCATGCAAGTGCTAAACTTAGGGGAAATGGGCCTCTGTAATGGCATTCATTACAAAGATCCACATTTCTCCATGACCACTGAACCTAACTGAATTATATTTTCTGTAAGATGTAGATAAAAAATTATAGATTCATATCCCTGGATAACATTTAGATTGTTAGCTATTGTGAAAGCTGTCGATGCATGATGTCCGATTGTAATCTAAACTTTTTTTTAATTTCATTTATTTATTATATATCATAAATATATATATATATATTTTTTTTGGGGGGGTGGGGGCATATGAACAGACTAAAATTAATACAGTCAGAAAGCCTGCATGTGCAGAGGGGTCTCTTTCGATGGTATAAAAGTTATTACTGAGTTACATTTGAATTAAGACTTAAAGGCATAATTGACCATTTGCAGATGAAACTAAAACCCAGCATTAGTGCTTCAAAGTTACGGTAGTTCTAATATATGAGTTAGGGATAGAAACAACCAATGTAAAAATTTGAACCGCTATAATCGGTGTTAAGTATTGGTAAATATACAAAATATGAACAGTTGAAATATGAAATTGTTTCCGGAGTAAACCGACTATAGTTATGGTTTACTGAAAGAAATAGTGATATCTTCATGTATTTTAAGCTTTATTGCAAAACTTGTATGTGGTAGGATGTTTTGTGATACAAGTGACCTACACATATGCAGCAAAATTGATATCTTGAACATTTTTGAAATGACTGTTCGCAAAGGTAAACAAGACCTTTATCCACGTCCTTCATACAAAATCGAATGAATTGATTGATTCTCACGTTATTCTCATAAATGTCTTATCATGCATCATGTATAAAAATTCATTATTTGGTCTTCTCAATTGGTACGTTACCTGACAAATCAATTCAATTCAATTCAAAATGACTTTATTTCCATATAAAGTAATACAAAGTAATATACATAA
Source organism: Diadema antillarum (assembly GCF_040938485.1). Lineage (NCBI taxonomy): Eukaryota > Metazoa > Echinodermata > Echinoidea > Diadematoida > Diadematidae > Diadema > Diadema antillarum. The sequence continues at coordinate 793,651 of NW_027272232.1, forward strand.
CGATTACATGAGTACACAATATTTAAAGGAACTTTGAATCACATAAGTTACAACAAAACATGAATACAATTTTTATAATGATATCAACTCTGGTTTGGATAAATAAACAAGTAAGCAATACAATCTTAATTTATAACTCTACATGGAAAAGAGGAATTCACAAGAAAAGCATAGCTTGTAAAATTTTAAGATAGGCATATAATAAAAATGAACATATATGCATTTATGCATATATACATACATTACCTGGAAAGGGGAAAACTCTGATGTCGTCCAAACGAATTTTGGCTTTGGAATTTCCTCTTGTCGCGATGAAAGAGATCTAACAAACACATTTTAGATCGAAACAAAAGTTTATCATGACATATAGGGATAGATAAATGTGACCCTGCATCACAAAACGAACAAAAAGTCGCCAGATATGGATTTTTAGTTGAGGGCAGATTCTAAAAGAGCCGACTCTGACTGTAAGCTTTAAAATGACATATTACTCAATTCAAATGGACTCCCCTAACCTACCTAAATACTGGAAAGAAATCACACATTCTGAAAAGTGTGAACTGAGAAAAGAAACTCTGAAGTACGGGGTCTTTTCAAGCGCTTAATCTTTACCCTAGCCGTGCTAACCATGCCATGAAAGGGACAAAGCACAAAATGTAAACTACTGTACTACTACAACAATGAAGGGATTATCAGATTAAGCTGAAATTGAGTATGTTTTATTAACACATTCTGTCCATAATTAATGCTAACTGTCAAAGCCGTAGCGTCATCCTTTCAAAAGTTATTAGACTTGAAAGTGAAGGGTGTACAAAGGATTTCAAGACATGAAAAGTGGTCTCTACTCTTCCTCCCAAAAGGGTTGTAGAAAAACTGCTAAAAACACACTTTCCCGGTCATGTTAAGATCCCACATTGAAGAACAATGTAGAAGAAGGATAGCTCTTTCAGAGAATTTGAAGAGCTCAAAATTGACTTTGTTAAACCATTTCACCTTTCTTGAGTCCTCACGTAAAATCAAGGGGTGCGACTTTTTGTTTGTTTTGTGATGCACGGTCACAAATACAAATGTACCGATTCTACACATTTTCAAGGTTTTTTTCTGTTTCATTCTGTTATTCTTAATTTGCAGCATCCACGAGGCAATTTCAAATCAGTCCAAACTTAAGTGACGATTTCTTATCCAGGAGATAATGGCATTAATGAATTCTATTGTTGTACATTGATGTACGCAATTTATGAAGAACAATACGAACCGAGTTCTTGCAGGGGAGAAAAGCCAGGTGTTTTCTTATACCGTTCTCCTTATGACCTGACATCGCTATTGTTATTACAGGTTATGTTTATACAGTACAATACAATACAATACAATACAATACAATACAATACAATACAATTGGATTATTTATATAGCGCTCTTACACAGTCAATGACTGGTTTCATAGCACTTTACAACAAAACTCAATCACAGATTAGCATAAAAAAGGAAAGTCTTAAGATTCTTCGAAGTTGAAGACATGTTTCGGGTAAATAAGCATCATGATATATTATCTCCTTCCAAAAGTAACGTGCTAGCAACAGAGGAAAAACAGTTCTTGACAGTGAAAATTAGGACATACACGGATATCAGAGGTGCCACAGTCGAACGGAAGTAAAGCCGAATGCCATGTGTTGCCTTCATGTCCCCGGAGAAACACAGTACCTCCTTCTTTGCAAGTTACCACCTGCAGGGTGGCTGGATTCGCAGTCGAACTTTTCGAAAAGTATCTAAAATGTAGCAGTCCCCTCCGTATCGGGCTGCGATAGGGAACAGTAACAACAGAAGAAGTTCCAGGATGGCGGTTTTTACCGCCAATTTGGGCAGAGTAGAAGGTATTTTCTATTAAAAAAGATAAATAGACGGATATACAACCATGTATATTTGTATATAATATAACATAACATTTATGTGTAATTTCATTTTATTTCATTTCCAACAAAAACATGAAATACGATATGACAAGTGTATAAGACTATGTAAAAAAAAATAGAGTACAATGTGACTTTTGTATATATTCAAGCGAAATCAATGCAGCTCATTTTTCTTTTTTTTTTACGATAAAACAAAATAGTCTAAGGAAAGGCAAAATGTGATTGCATCGTATCAATGAAAAAATGTCAACAATGTAGAGAATAGTTACTACAGCTGAAAAGTCTCGCGTTCCTCATGAGCAGTAATTGATAGTAGCAGTCAAACGAAACGATTAGACAAATTGCATGAGAAACAGAGAGAAGTTATACAACGCAGCCTACGGATGAACCGCTTTAAGTACACAAAGAAATGATTCTGCCGTATGCAATATTATTTTTCGTAAATTATAATGATAATAGAAATTATAATGATAATAATAACATGAAATCAGTAGCCAATTTCAGCAAGGAAATATTCCAAGTGGTTGGTGAGAAGAACATACAATGTAAGTCATCGTATACCCAGTGAGTCAATATCCCGGGAGTCGTTATATTATAATACATTTTGATATGTCTGTGTATGTAAAGAAAATAATAGAGTCTGCTATTACCATTCCTGATCGCCCAGTTTCTGTTGTCATCATCGCTCTGAATCATATCGCAATCGTGTCCGTCATCGAATGTGCAATTCCATTCTTTGTCATGGGGAAATAAAAATGATAGCACACGCAGAACAATAATGATATTTCCCTGCATTGCCAATTACTTCAAAGAGCAATAATATTCGAAATTGTTTAATGATCAATGGGTGTCAATATTTGCTTGTTTGCTTCTTGTTTTCGTTGTTTTGGTACCCCCACTCCCTGACCCCGATCAAAATAATCCAGTGTCCCATAGCGTGTAACACAACACTAACACTATGAACATAATTATTGTGAACACTGTGTGAAATTTCCTCATACTGTTAAATATCGTAAATTTAAAATCAAACATTGTGAACACAATTCAGAGTATGAAACAAAATATTTATCTGTGAATACTGCGTGAAAAAAAAAATCCACACAGTGTGAAATCATCTTTACAACGTTAGATTCGAATATTATTTCACATAATATGTAACTGACTATGTGAACACATTGCAAATACACTGTGGGACACTGTACTCTTTCCAGCTGGGTGTGTGACTAATAAAACTGAAATGCAATTCCACCCCTATACGCATCTCACATTCTTTGAAGTTATAAGAAGAAGAAAATTTGTATAACGTGGATTTTACATCACCATTGTCCCATATACTTAGAATTATAAAATATGTACTAAATTTTAAAATCACAAATTTATCAGTATTTCCTTCACTACAGTTTATTTCATTTCATATCATTGCACCCTCTTAATGGACAGAAGTTGAAATGAAAAATACTATCTGGTATGATATGTTTTGTATTCACCACGTAATGATTCATCTCATTTTCATGAATGTTTATCTTGTAAGAATTGATGTTGCTTTGGTTATTAACTAACCAAACGTGGCCCTGCATCACAAAACCAATAAAAAGTCGCTAGACATGGATTTGTAGTTAAGGGCAGATTTTGAAAGAGCAGACTCTAAGCTTTAACATGATGAATAACTCAACTCAAATGGACTACCCTAACCTATCTAAATACTGGAAAGAAAGCACACACTTTCGAAAAGTGTGAACTGAGAAAAGAGGCTCTGATGTACAGGGTCTGTATATACTCAAGCGCTTAATCTTTACCAAGGCGTGCTGGTGTGAGATGAAAGAGACAAACACAGGATGTAAACCACCGGAGCTTCAACAATGAAGGGATTACCAGATGAAGCTGAAATTGAGCATATTCTACGAACACATTCTGTCCATGATTTTTCAAAGCAGTAGTTATACCCTCTCAAAAGTTATTAGACTCGAAAGTGAAGCGTGTGCAAAGGATTTCAAGAAATTGAAAGGGGCCTCAAGACATACCTGATCATTCTACTCTCCCCCACCCTCCCCCCCCCCCCCCAAAAAAAAGGGGGCAGTGGGCAGTAGAAAAAAAATGCTGAAAACACACTTTCGTATTCATGTTATATTACCAAATAAATAATAGTGTAGAAGAAGGATAGCGCTTTCAGAAAATATAAAAAACTCAAGTTTGACTCGGTTGACCCATTTCACCTTTTTTTGAGTCCTCACGTAAAATCAAGGGGTGTGACTTTTTGTTCGTTTTGTGATGCACAGTCACAAATAGTGCGAATTTAAAAACACGAACGCGCATCATCATGACCACTAAGGACACTTTGTGATGCACAATAAAAAAAACAACAACAACAACATACAAACAGTGGGTTGGAATCAAAGCAGAATCCATCAACCCGGATGAGTAGACCCTATACATATGTGACGTTAAAATATGAGAAAAGGGTACCCCTGGTGGCATGCCGCACACTGTCTGGAAAGTGGACGTTATTAAGAACGTCACAGCATACGTTCATGGCTGGGTCAAAAGAGGGCCATATCTCAGAGAAATCCTGGATTCCGTGAACAGGAAGTAATGACGTCGAGCGGGGACTCGACCAGTGCAAAACAAAATGGTAAAGAAACTTGTACAGGCAGCAAACGCCAGCCAATAAGGGCAAGGAGGGCAGAACTTCTGAAAAAAAAAATCCAAGAAGTCACATCATCTGACTTATTTAACATGGAGGTCTATCATGGTCTACTAAAAGTATTATTGAAACGTTTAGGTGCAAAATTCAGATGCCGCTTACTATGATTGCAGCTGAACACCCACGATTATAATAGGCTACGTCACTTCAAATTGGGAAGTTCAGTGTAGCAGAGTGTAAGAATCATTACGATTAGGAAATGGATGCATTTCGGCTAGGACAGCCTGATCGTCCAGAAGAGAATCACTCATCAGGATGATTCGGGTTAAAATACTAACAACTGTTGTGAGTACATGGCATTTAATTGAAAGTTGTTTGCGCCTTGCAATTTCTGTGTAATTCCCGATATGGCATTGTTTATGTAAGGTTGTTAAATCAAATCAAATTCCAGTTGCATTGTGGAAGAAAAATATGCCCAGAACAATGCTTAGAATTTAATGGGCTGATTAATCATCCCTTACACAACGTTGAAGGATAATGCTACATTGTGGAAATAATTGTTGCTATGAAAATCATTTGTGGTTGACTTGACTGGATTGTGAATGCATTTTCTTCAATAACATCTAGGGGAACCAAGAGTAACAAAAGACCACATTGTAAGGAAAGATCATGTTGTTGATTGACAGGGTGTTTAGGGTTTCAAGGAGGACCACGGTTTATGGTTCCAAGAAGGACGACTGTTTGAGGTTCCACTGTTGACGAGCCAACATCTATTAAGAGAGACGACCCACTACTCCAGGCAGGGCATCGTCACCAGCTTCGAGCAACCGAGCAAGCGACCAAGTTTAAGAATTGGAAACTTATCGAGTTTGTCTGAATGTTATTACTAAGCTTGTAAACAATAACAACTTTGAAAAACAATGTAATAAATTCGTTGTTATATTGTAAGAATATGATTTGTGATTGGCCATTCATTTCGAAGAACACTAGTTGGACTAGTCGAACAAATTGATTTTAAAAACGGTCTGTAAATAATCTGCAGCATTTGGAGTTATAGTCATTCAATACAGAAAACGAACCCAGTCGCATAGAGGACTTTCGTTCCCCACATGTGAAAAAGGAAGGTCCCCTGTGACAATTATTTTTTCAATTCATTTTCAATTCAATAGTTATTGATTTCCATCAAAACAAAACAAAAATTGATTCAAAGCGGTACGTGTGCCAATTTGACTTTCATCCAACTGATAAGGACAGTTCATTGAGCGCAATATAAAATATATGCAGGAATGATAATATCGTAACCGAAAAGAAAAAAAAAGAACAAGAAACAATGCACACTTCGTCATGGTAACAAACAAGAAGAAATAATTATTACGATGGAAAAGAGTGTTCTACTGAAAACCCAGGTTTGCAGGATGTGGAACACTGGCATTAAAACAACAGCAACACCAATATACCAATAAAAATTAATATAAACCACATTCATCTAATTTATATAACATTGTACATTTAATCATTGATACACTGTATTATGATGATGATGATACAAGCATAATTTTTTATCAACAATATTTGCAATGATTTTAGAATGCATATAAAATATATCATAACATAGCAATATCATGGCACAGAAAAAAACTAAAAACATATAAAATACATGAAACAACATGCCCATTTTGGTACAATTACAGGCTCATGGCAATAAATGGAAATATAAATTGCATTTCTTTATTAATGGATATGTGATGGGGTTGCTGGGGTTCACGCGTCTGAAAGCAAAACTTGGGAGTGTTGCATCCTTGGAAGTAACGCGATTGCACGGTTGTGCAGCGGGAGGGGACTGGGGACCGTCCAGGTGGCATTTGGTGAGTAAAATCAGGGAGGTGAGGATGGAATTTATGAAAGGTCCTCACAATAATAACTGTGAAATTCAGAATTCTGTCCATAAAATCATCACTGTGCGTGCATCCGAAGGGAGGTGATAAATTTCCTAATTAATTGATGTTATCAAGAACCCCTCGCCTCTTTGGAGTATCACAGGTATAGTCTCAAATACAAATGATCACGCCTCTCTGTGTAAAATTAAAATCACAGATCGCCATAACAAAAAAAAACTTACCTATGATACTGGATAAAACTGTGCTAACCATGAAGGGTAGAAAAAATAGGCAGACGAATCGAGTCCCCATGATTTCAACAAGGGAGTACTGACTCCTGTGAGCACGTTACTACAATTAATGTACGTAGTTCCACATTTGCGGCGACTTTTCTGTAAAATCATTGCAGTCTGAAATTTATTTTTGCTCCTTTAGTTCCTCAATTCTTGGCTCGCGCTGTATGTTGAGCCTGTCGGCTGCGCACAATTCAATAGACACACTGTACGTTAGTGCGCTTATACACACACAAAGAAAGAAAACAGGAGAAAAAAAATAATCTAATTTGCTTGTTGAGATTTTCTTCCTTTCTTTATACTTTATGTCCCTGGCTCAGGATAAAGGAGGGGAAGATAAACTCAACAACGCTCATGCATGAGTGCACGCAAACAGAAAATCCACCCTTTAAACGCACACGCACACGCACACACACACACACACACACACACACACACACACGTACACACACACACACACCGTCACATGCAACAGCATACACACAGTTTGAATACACAGAGACAAAAACAAAACTAGAGATTGTAATTTGTCATCACTGACAAATTAAGGTGATCCGATTTTTTTCAATCAATGACTCGAGTCCTGATCGGAATAGGCATGACCATACAGGTTACATCTGTGTTTCAAGAGACATTGGCCGTGTGATGTTTGGATTCTCATTTAGCAAAGGGAGTCATATCTGCCATGTTAGGTACCAAATTCTGTATACACTATAACGAAGAAACAGCAACAAGTACATATGACCTTTGACCCACCTTTGCACTCCCAAGATGGCATCTGATGAAATAGTGGTTATTTTGTAAAATGATTCTTGCGACATCGTCTATACGTGTGAAAAATATGGGAAAGAGGACAGGTATTTACCAAGATACAAGATGAAACATTAATGACCTTTGACCCTAATTTACATACCCAAGATGTTGTCCGATTAAATACTTGTTATTTTATGAAATAATGTACGTGACATGAACTAAACATGTGCAAAATATGGGGGTGATAGGGGTTTTTTTTCTTGAGTTATTGCAAAGAAAGTAGCAGAAAGAAAGAAATTCTCAATACATAGAAGTTAAGCTTTAATTTCAACCAAGATTCTTAACGTGATCCCGACATCGTATGAAAAAACGAAGGGCCTTTTTGTGATAACGCAAAGTCTTAGCTACAACATATTAAAATCTGGGAGAAATTCACCGAAGGGTAAGTGAGCTAGTGCTCGATAAAGACAATCATGTCAATTTTCACATTTAAAAAAAATCCCTCCCATAGAGATAACACGTCATAACGAAAATACAGAAAGAAGTACATATGACCTTTGAACCCAATTTGCATAGACAAGCTGGCATCTGAGCAAAAAAATGTTATTTTTAAAATGATCCTTGTAACATGGTCTTTGTGTGTGCAATATATGGGAAAGATAGGACATGTATTCACCAAGATACAGGATGAAACATTTATGACCTTTGACCCTAATTTACATACCCAAGATGGTGTCCGATCAAGTACTTGTAATTTTATGAAATAATGTAAGTGACATAAACTAAACATGTGCAAAATATGGAAGTGATAGAGGCCGTTTTTCTTGAGTTATTGCAAAGAAAGTTGCAGAAATAAAGAAATATGTCAATACATCGAAGATAAGCTTCAATTTCAACCAACATTTTTGACGTGATCCCGACATCGTATGAAAAAACGAAGGGCACAATTCGGTAGCGTAAAGTCTCAGCTACGACATATTAAAATCTGGGAGAAATTCACCGAAGGGTAAGTGAGCTAGTGCTCGATAAAGATAGTCATGTCAATTTTCATTTCCAGAAAAACTACACTCCCATAGAGATAACACGTCATAACAAAGATACAGAAAGAAGTACATATGATCTTTGACCCCACTTTGCACAGACAAGATGGCATCTGAGCAAAAAGCGGTTATTTTGTGAAATGATCCTTGTATGATGGTCTTTGCGTGTGCAAAATATGGAAGAGATAGGGCGTGTATTCACTAAGATACAGGATGAAACATTTATGACCTTTGACCCTAATTTACATACCCAAGATGGTGTCCGATCAAGTAGTTGTTATTTTATTAAATAATGTACGTGACATGAACTAAATATGTGCAAAATATTAGGCTGATAAGGCTTGTTTTTCTTGAGTTATTGCACTGAAAGTTGCAAAAAGAAACGAATATGAAAATACATCGAAGATTAGCTTTAATTTTAACCAAGTTTTTGGACGTGATCCCGACATCGTATGAAAAAACAAAGGGCACACTTAAGATAGCCCAAAGTCTCAGCTACAACATACTAAAATATGGGAGAAATTTACCGAAGGGTAAGTGAGCTAGTGCTCGATAAAGATAGTCATGTAAATTTTCATTTCCAGAAAAACTGCACTCCCATAGAGATAACACGTGAACTGGTCAAATTTGACAAGATTACTTTCAATCCATTTTTACGAGGTGATACCGTTATCCAATCAAAATAATGTAATTTTATGTTTGAAAGAACATTAAATAAGCTACATCATACTGAAATCTGGGTGAAAATTGACAAAGGACTAGTGAGATACGCTCGAATGAACTTGAAATTTGATGACGTTATTTTGAAAATTTACTTTTTTACTTTATTAAGAAATTTGACATCTTTTAATCAGTTTGTCAGCATTGCCACCCCATGAAATGACATGTACAACTCATCAGCTTTCAAAATATGTAAAGAAAATGGGGGGTCACCGTCCATCCTGACGAGTAAAATCGGATTTAAAATTGGCAGTTTTTTGGCATAGTTGCACTGTGTATCGCCATTGACGCGCGCGCGGAATTTCAACTTTGACGGGCCCGTATGACGTCATATTGAGTCAGATTGACTTGAAACTTGGTATAAATATTCCTTGACATTTCAGACATCCGATCAAAGTGAAAAAACTGGAAATTTCAATTGCATATGAGCTGTGCGTGCGTGTATGCGCGCGCGCGTACGCGTCCGTCCGATTTTTTCAATTTTTCAAAAAATGCTCCAAATGGTCTGAAACGTGTGCAAAAAAATTTTGAGCTCGATTGGAGCATACAAATATTTCAACGCGCGCGTACGCGCACGTTTTTAACGATGGGATGAATTTCGAAAACATGAGTAGAATTCCCTTTAATTGAACTTTATGTGACGTAAATTTCATTGAAAAATTCCATTCCAATAATGAGATATGAATGAAAATGTGTTTTCATATAATGACGTCATAGTGACGTCACGGTCGACTGATCACTCTGATTTTAGTTCGATTGCCGTCTTTTGGACACGATACATATATGGTATAAGTTTGTCATTCATAGGCAATGCACTTTCTGAGCTAACCTCTACACAACTTTTGGGGAGAAATAAAGAAAACTAGAGATTGTAATTTGTCATTACTGACAAATTAAGGTGATCCGATTTTTTTTTTCATCAATGATTCGAGTCCTGATCGCAATAGGCATGACCATACAGGTTTCGTCTGTTGTTGAAAACGTTGGCCGTGTGATGTTTGAATTCTCGTTTATAAAAGGGATTCATATCTGCCATCTTTGGTACCAAATTCCGTATACACTAGATAACGAAGATACAACAACAAATACATATGACCTTTGACCCACCTTTACACTCCCAAGATGGCATCTGAGGAAAAAGTGGTTATTTTGTGAAACGATTCTTGCGACATCGTCTATACGTGTGCAAAATATGGGAAAGATAGGACAGGTATTCGCCAAGATACAAGATGAAACATTTATGACCTTTGACCCTAATTTACATACCCAAGATGTTGTCCGATCAAGTAGTTGTTATTTTATGAAATAATGTACGTGACATGAACTAAACATGTGCAGAATATGGGGGTGATAAGGCGTGTTTTTCTTGAGTTATTGCAAAGAAAGTTGCAGAAAGAAAGAAATATCTCAATACATAGAAGATAAGCTTTAATTTCAACCAAGTTTTTTATCGTGATCCCGACATCGTATGAAAAAACAAAATCAAATTTAACAATAGCGCAAAGTCTCAGCTACAACATATTAAAATCTGGGAGAAATTCACCGAAGGGTAAGTGAGCTAGTGCTCGATAAAGACAATCATGTCAATTTTCACATTAAAGAAAATTCCCTCCCATAGAGATAACACGTCATAACGAAGATACAAAAAGAAGTACATATGACCTTTGACCTCAATTTGCAACGACAAGATGGCATCTGAGTAAAAAGTGGTTATTTTGTGAAATGATCCTTGTAACATGGTCTTTGCGTGTGCAAAATATGGGAAAGATAGGACATGTATTCACTAAGATACAGGGTGAAACACTTATGACCTTTGACCCTACTTTACATACCCAAGATGGTGTCCGATCAAGTAGTTGTTATTTTATGAAATAATGTACGTGACATGAACTAAACATGTGCAAAATATAGAAGTGATAGAGGCCGTTTTTCTTGAGTTATTGCAAAGAAAGTTGCAGAAAGAAAGAAATATCTCAATACATCGAAGATAAGCCTGAATTTCAACCCAATTTTTTGACGTGATTCCGACATCGTATGAAAAAACAAAGGGCACACTCACGGTAGGGTAAAGTCTCAGCTACAACATATTAAAATCTGGGAGAAATTTACCGAAGCTTTAGTGAGCTAGTGCTCGATAAAGATAGTCATGTCAATTTTCATTTCCAGAAAAACTGCACTCCCATAGAGATAACACGTAAACTGGTCAAATTTGACAAGATTACTTTTAATCCATTTTTACGAGGTGATACCATTATCCAATCAAAATATTGTAAATTTATGTTTGAAAGAACATTTAATAAGCTACATCATACTGAAATCTGGGTGAAAATTGACAAAGGACTAGTGAGATACGCTCGAATGAACTTGAAATTTGATGACGTCATTTTGAAAATTTACTTTTTTTACTTTATTAAGAAATTTGATATCTTTTTATCATTTTGTCAGCATTGCCACCCCATGAAATGACATGTACAACTCATCAGCTTTCAAAATATGTACAGAAAATGGAGGGTCACCGTCCATCCTGACGAGTAAAATCGGATTTAAAATTGGCAGTTTTTTGGCATAGTTGTACTGTATATCGCCATTGACGCGCGCGCGGAATTTCAACTTTGATGGGCCCGTATGACCTCATATTGAGTCGGATTGACTTGAAACTTGGTAGAAATATTCCTTGACATTTCAGGCAGCCGATAAGTGTGAAAAAACGGGAAATTTCTATTGCATATGAGCTGTGCGTGCGTATATGAGCGCGCGCGTACGCGTCCGTCCAATTTTTTCAATTTTTCAAAAAATGCTCTAAATGGTCTGAAACGTGTGCAAAAAAATTTTGAGCTCGATTGGAGCATACAAATATTTCAACGCGCGCGTACGCGCACGTTTTAAGATAAAATATGAATTTTGAGAATATGAGTAGAATGCGCATCACTTGAAATATATGTGACGTAAATTTCATTTAAAAATTCCATTCCATTAATGAGATATGATTGAGAATGTGTTTTCATATAATGACGTCATAGTGACGTCATGGTCGACTGATCACTTTGATTTTAGTTCGATTGCCGTCTTTGGGAGACGATACATATATGGTATAATTTTGAAATTGATAGGAGGAGCACTTTCTGAGCTAATCGATACACAACTTTTGAGGAGAAATAAAGAAGAAGAAAAACAAAGAATCCGTACAGATACAGAAGGTGATCCGAGAGGATACTCGGATCACCTAACTAGAGATTGTAATTTGTCATCACTGACAAATTAAGGTGATCCGATTTTTTTTTAAATCAATGATTCAAGTCCTGATAGTGCAAAGTCTCAGCTACAACATATTAAAATCTGAGAGAAATTCACCGAAGATAGTGCTCGATAAAGAGAGTCATGTCAATTTTCACATCTAAAAAATTCCCTCCCATAGAGATAACACGTCATAGCGAAGATAGAAAAAGAAGTACATATGACCTTTGACCCCACTTTGCACACCCAAGATTGCATCTGAACAAAATGTGGTTATTTTATGAAATGATCCCTGTAACATGGTCTTTACGTGTGCAGAATATGGGAAAGATAGGACATGTATTCACCAAGATACAGGATGAAACATCTATGGCCTTTGACCCTAATTTACATACCCAAGATGGTGTCTGATCAAGTAGTTGTTATTTTATGAAATAATGTTCGTGACATGAACTAAACATGTGCAAAATATGGTGGTGATAGGGTATGTTTTTCTTGAGTTATTGCACATAAAGTTGCAAAAAGAAAGACATATTTCAATACGTCGTTGATGAGCTTTAATTTCAACCAAGTATTTTGACGTGATACCAACATCGTGTGAAAAAACAAAGGGCGCTTACATGGTAGCACAAAGTCTCAGCTACAACATATTAAAATCTAGGAGAAATTCACTGAAGCATAAGTGAGCTAGTGCTTGATAAAGATAGTCATGTCAATTTTCACATCTAGAAAAACTCCCTCCCATAGACATAACACGTAATAGCGAAGATTGAGAAAGAAGTACATAATTATGACCTTTGACCCCACTTTGCACACCCAAGATAGCATCTGAGCAATTAGTGGTTATTTTGTGAAATGATCCTTGTAACATGGTCTTTACGTGTGCAAAATATGAGAAACATAGGACATGTATTCACTAAGATACAGGATGAAACATTTATGACCTTTGACCCTAATTTACATACCCAAGATGTTGTCCGATCTAGTAGTTGTTATTTTATTAAATAATGTACGTGACATGAACTAAACATGTGCAAAATATGGAAGTGATAGAGGCCGTTTTTCTTGAGTTATTGCAAAGAAAGTTGCAGAAAGAAAGAAATATCTCAATACATCGAAGATAAGCCTGAATTTCAACCCAATTTTTTGATGTGATTCTGACATCGTATGAAAAAACAAAGGGCACACTTACGGTAGTGTAAAGTCTCAGCTACAACATATTAAAATCTGGGAGAAATTTACCGAAGCTTAAGTGAGCTAGTGCTCGATAAAGATAGTCATGTCAATTTTCATTTCCAGAAAAACTGCACTCCCATAGAGATAACACGTAAACTGGTCAAATTTGACAAGATTACTTTCAATCAATTTTTACGAGGTGATACCGTTATCCAATCAAAATTTTGTAATTTTATGTTTGAAAGAACATTAGATGAGCTACATCATACTGAAATATGGGTGAAAATTGACTAAGGACTAGTGAGATACGCTCGAATGAACTTGAAATTTGATGACGTCATTTTGAAAATTTACTTTTTTTACTTTATTAAGAAATTTGATATCTTTTAATCATTTTGTCAGCATTGCCACCCCATGAAATGACATGTACAACTCATCAGGTTTCAAAATATGTACAGAAAATGGGGGGTCACCGTCCATCCTGACGAGTAAAATCGGATTTAAAATCGGCAGTTTTTTGGCATAGTTGTACTGTATATCGCCATTGACGCGCGCGCGGAATTTCAACTTTGACGGGCCCGTATGACGTCATATTGAGTCGGATTGACTTGAAACTTGGTAGAAATATTCCTTGACATTTCAGGCAGCCGATAAGTGTGAAAAAACGGGAAATTTCTATTGCATACGAGCTGTGCGTGCGTATATGCGCGCGCGCGTACGCGTCCGTCGATTTTTTCTGAAATACTCCAAATGACCTGAAACGTGTGCAAAACAATTTTGAGCTCGATTGGAACATATTAAAATTTCAACGCGCCCGTACGCGCTCGTTTACCAGGGTCGTGATGAAATTTTATTAAATATATCGATAGAACTTGACTTGAACTCTATTATATGTAAATGTCGTTGACAAATTCCATTTCATTAATGAGATACGAATGTGAACGTGATTTCAGATAATGACGTCATAGTGACGTCATGGTTGACTGATCACAAAGATACATTAGATCTGTCGTTCTTATGACGTGATACATATATGGTATAAGTTTAAAAGTCATAGGTGAATGACTTTTTGAGTTAATCGCTGCACAACATTTGAGGAGAAAGAAATAAAGAAGAAAGATTCAGTACAGATACAATAGGTGATCCGAGAGGATACTCGGATCACCTAAAAAAGAAAGAATCCGTACAGATACAGAAGGTGATCCGAGAGGATACTCGGATCACCTAATAAGAATGCATGTGCCACACATGCACACTTCCTCACTATTTTGTGTACACAAGGTATTCCACACTGAACAAGTTTTGTAGTTTCGCGACCTTGTCCTTATTTGAAAGCCAAATGTGTCTTACCCAAAGTCCGTTCATTCAAGGCCAGTGCCACTGTTGAAAACGAAAAGTGTGAGCCCGCGGTATTTCCTTGGGACAATGGTCTTTTGGTATTCTGTTGTGGAATCGACATGTAGTCTCAACGCATATCTCTGCTGAAATGGCAGAGCCTAACTTGCTCGCCAATAGCCTGATAAGGGACGAAAGCTATATCTTTTGACAAACAAAGATGAAAAATCGCAGCTTTGTAGCGTTTATTATTAATATTATGAAACATTTGTCAAAACGTGCCCACACGGAAACGATTCCTGTTTCAGAAATCATACAAACCCTCCCCTCCCTAACACAAGTTTTACTTTAAACGCGAGATATCAAGCAAAGTTTATAGGTGACAGCAATGATTTGTAAACAACAATATTGGACCCTGCTCATGGACAGGTGACATGCCTACACTCTGCAAATATCTACCTTTACAAAAATGACCCAATGGTGGCAAACCACTATAACACCCTGTACACCGAAAAAAGAAAGAAATAGAAGTAAAGAAAGCAAGCAAGAAACAAAAAAACAAAAACAAAAACAAAAACAAAAACAAAAACAAAACAAAACAAAATGGTATAGGGCCTATGTGTTCATTTTGGGGAAGGCGAGGCTGGCGTGCGACTTGCGAAGAACAATTTTTGCTACCCGGAGGTCCCCGCACGTGACCCGCACATGACGTTCTTGGTACTGTCAGTGCGGGCTATCAGCGGGGAGCTCCGGGTAGCCAAAGAAAATAAAAAAATCCCCGCAAGGCCAACAGCAAGGCTTCCCCAGACAGGGTGGATAAGGCCTCGAGTATGCTCAGAACTTGTTCCGTGTAAGTGGTGGGGGTTTACCCGCAGAAGTACACGCAAGAACACCAGTCGGAACACCCTCAGCGGCAGCACCTCGCAGGCAACTCCAACGAGGGTACTTCGCAGCTGTAACGTATATGTACACCGTACATACTGTAGCTTGCCCGGAAAGGTGTGACAGGGCCTTAAAGTGTGCACATCACTGTCTATCAATTTTGGTCTCCCCCGCCTCCCCACAACATCATTCTGATTTTGTGGATCTATGAGTATTGCATGTGTATAATGCCTATTACATGTATGTGTGTTTGAACATGACCTCTATTTTGTTTCAAAGGAGCACTCTCAATACCTCGATGTTGATTTAACTCTGCCACTGGCCTCGCGATTATGTCTGAACACGCTGTAAAATTGCATGCGTTATTTGGCATAATGTCTCCTGTACGGTATACGGCACAGCCTCACTCTATTGACCTTTGTTGCGTGGGAAATTCCCTTTTTGAATATTTAGTGCGGCTACGTTTCGCAATCGATCAGCATACAATGGCATACGTAGTGTGGAACTTAGTGAAATTAAAAAAAAAATGAAAGTCTCTTCGGCTGATCCCCCGATAATGCCTAAAAATTGCGTAGCGTTTTAGCAGATCTTGACGAACCTCCATAAACCATTCCGTCTCAAGCTGATATTGCTCGTTTTTCACTCATGACGACCTTAATATCCTGTGGATAAAATCATACGAAAACTTTAGAGAAGCAGCTTTTTTGATACTCTGGTAAGGTGTATATATTAATATCATTAGAGTTTCTGCTCTGGGTCTTGAGTACTTTTATCATGTTTATTATCAATTCACGTAATCTCGATAAAGGGGCACCCATTCAGTCTGTCAACTTACCCACAATAAATCATGTAGTAAGTTTGGATAGAAGCACCTTTTACTTTTATCGGTTTCATATGTTGTCATATTAGCCGAAGAATGCCAGTCCCGTGTAGTGTGTTTCGCCAACTCCTCTCACCTTTTTTTCAATATCTACAAGACTTCCAGTTATCCTAACAGTTTTGCTGTTTTAAATTGTAGTTGAGGAGCGAATTTATGTTGCTCAGGTGAAAGCGTGGGAGCAATTTATAGTTAACTGTGATTGGTATGTTTATGACTGAATGTTTGCTTTGGAGACAATGGTCATTGATGATGTTCGTTTCGTTTTGTTGCTACTGAGGCATTCTACATAAAATGATTCCTTTTGTAAACGTCTTTGTATATTTTTGTACATTATTATGTACATCCACGCAATTCGACCTTAGTTCGTCATTCAGATTTTTGATAAGGACCTTTACAAGTCGATTCAACTTAAACCCTCTCTCGAAACAACTTTCGGAATAGAAATCTCAGATGGTGTATTTTGATTTTTTCCCCTGTTTGCATACAAAATTATGCTGACAAACAATTTCCTTCGAGAATTTCCGTTCCTTTACTGACAAGTTGACTGTCATAAAAGGAAACGAATCAAGCGAGCAGAAGGGGAAGTTGCGAACAAAAATCAGGAAGTCTTCACTACAGTATTTTTTGACAAGACGGTAAAGATCGTAGAACCATAGAAAAATGATCACAATTTATATTTGATGACGTCATTGCATCCCATTCTGTTATACCCTATAAAGCCATTATATGAAATTGATAAGGCGGTATATAAAAAAAAACAAAAACAAATAATCATTTATTATTTCCGATACTGGTGTTATCATTGATGACGAAACAATCAGTGTAATTTAAATTTCTTTATTATTGGCGTTGTCATTTTTGACCTATCACCATTTCCGTTAACTGGACCTTCAATGATTTTTCAATTGTATTACATTTAATATGTTCAGAGGAAAAAAAATGTCATACCCTAATGCAGATATTTTTCATGCACACAAACCATACTGTTTTCATTATGACAAAACAACAAGAATATTTTTGGTTACCTAAGACACACATAGAAACAAATACCCTTGACATATACAACGTGCGGAGTCATTCAAGACAACACATGTAGTTACGAGACTTGTTCATTACTGCTTTTGATTTTCTCTAAAACGGGAGTTCACTGTCACTACGAGATGTTTTTCATTACTGCTTTTGATTGCCCAGGACACTTCCAAATTAAGTTCAATCCAGATCAAATTTTATTTCCAAGGTAGCAATTCTTTTTTCTCATACAACAATTACAATAAATCAATTTTACTCACAACATAATTATATAGACACACATAATTACTTCACATTAATGTTGAATTGAACTCTGACGACACTAATGCCACTTACACATGTTTGTCCACTTGATTGCTGTAAGAAATGAACACATCAAAAGGGATATGGCATGAAGTATGATATCTCAAATTTTATTGTAGAAATTTCACTCTTGATAAAAGAGTTTCATAAAATAGCAATCATCACTGTATTTATGAACGTACATCATACATCGCACGTGACCCGCACATGACGTTCTTGGTACTGTCAGTGCGGGCTATCAGCGGGGAGCTCCGGGTAGCCAAAGAAAATAAAAAAATCCCCGCAAGGCCAACAGCAAGGCTTCCCCAGACAGGGTGGATAAGGCCTCGAGTATGCTCAGAACTTGTTCCGTGTAAGTGGTGGGGGTTTACCCGCAGAAGTACACGCAAGAACACCAGTCGGAACACCCTCAGCGGCAGCACCTCGCAGGCAACTCCAACGAGGGTACTTCGCAGCTGTAACGTATATGTACACCGTACATACTGTAGCTTGCCCGGAAAGGTGTGACAGGGCCTTAAAGTGTGCACATCACTGTCTATCAATTTTGGTCTCCCCCGCCTCCCCACAACATCATTCTGATTTTGTGGATCTATGAGTATTGCATGTGTATAATGCCTATTACATGTATGTGTGTTTGAACATGACCTCTATTTTGTTTCAAAGGAGCACTCTCAATACCTCGATGTTGATTTAACTCTGCCACTGGCCTCGCGATTATGTCTGAACACGCTGTAAAATTGCATGCGTTATTTGGCATAATGTCTCCTGTACGGTATACGGCACAGCCTCACTCTATTGACCTTTGTTGCGTGGGAAATTCCCTTTTTGAATATTTAGTGCGGCTACGTTTCGCAATCGATCAGCATACAATGGCATACGTAGTGTGGAACTTAGTGAAATTAAAAAAAAAATGAAAGTCTCTTCGGCTGATCCCCCGATAATGCCTAAAAATTGCGTAGCGTTTTAGCAGATCTTGACGAACCTCCATAAACCATTCCGTCTCAAGCTGATATTGCTCGTTTTTCACTCATGACGACCTTAATATCCTGTGGATAAAATCATACGAAAACTTTAGAGAAGCAGCTTTTTTGATACTCTGGTAAGGTGTATATATTAATATCATTAGAGTTTCTGCTCTGGGTCTTGAGTACTTTTATCATGTTTATTATCAATTCACGTAATCTCGATAAAGGGGCACCCATTCAGTCTGTCAACTTACCCACAATAAATCATGTAGTAAGTTTGGATAGAAGCACCTTTTACTTTTATCGGTTTCATATGTTGTCATATTAGCCGAAGAATGCCAGTCCCGTGTAGTGTGTTTCGCCAACTCCTCTCACCTTTTTTTCAATATCTACAAGACTTCCAGTTATCCTAACAGTTTTGCTGTTTTAAATTGTAGTTGAGGAGCGAATTTATGTTGCTCAGGTGAAAGCGTGGGAGTAATTTATAGTTAACTGTGATTGGTATGTTTATGACTGAATGTTTGCTTTGGAGACAATGGTCATTGATGATGTTCGTTTCGTTTTGTTGCTACTGAGGCATTCTACATAAAATGATTCCTTTTGTAAACGTCTTTGTATATTTTTGTACATTATTATGTACATCCACGCAATTCGACCTTAGTTCGTCATTCAGATTTTTGATAAGGACCTTTACAAGTCGATTCAACTTAAACCCTCTCTCGAAACAACTTTCGGAATAGAAATCTCAGATGGTGTATTTTGATTTTTTCCCCTGTTTGCATACAAAATTATGCTGACAAACAATTTCCTTCGAGAATTTCCGTTCCTTTACTGACAAGTTGACTGTCATAAAAGGAAACGAATCAAGCGAGCAGAAGGGGAAGTTGCGAACAAAAATCAGGAAGTCTTCACTACAGTATTTTTTGACAAGACGGTAAAGATCGTAGAACCATAGAAAAATGATCACAATTTATATTTGATGACGTCATTGCATCCCATTCTGTTATACCCTATAAAGCCATTATATGAAATTGATAAGGCGGTATATAAAAAAAAACAAAAACAAATAATCATTTATTATTTCCGATACTGGTGTTATCATTGATGACGAAACAATCAGTGTAATTTAAATTTCTTTATTATTGGCGTTGTCATTTTTGACCTATCACCATTTCCGTTAACTGGACCTTCAATGATTTTTCAATTGTATTACATTTAATATGTTCAGAGGAAAAAAAATGTCATACCCTAATGCAGATATTTTTCATGCACACAAACCATACTGTTTTCATTATGACAAAACAACAAGAATATTTTTGGTTACCTAAGACACACATAGAAACAAATACCCTTGACATATACAACGTGCGGAGTCATTCAAGACAACACATGTAGTTACGAGACTTGTTCATTACTGCTTTTGATTTTCTCTAAAACGGGAGTTCACTGTCACTACGAGATGTTTTTCATTACTGCTTTTGATTGCCCAGGACACTTCCAAATTAAGTTCAATCCAGATCAAATTTTATTTCCAAGGTAGCAATTCTTTTTTCTCATACAACAATTACAATAAATCAATTTTACTCACAACATAATTATATAGACACACATAATTACTTCACATTAATGTTGAATTGAACTCTGACGACACTAATGCCACTTACACATGTTTGTCCACTTGATTGCTGTAAGAAATGAACACATCAAAAGGGATATGGCATGAAGTATGATATCTCAAATTTTATTGTAGAAATTTCACTCTTGATAAAAGAGTTTCATAAAATAGCAATCATCACTGTATTTATGAACGTACATCATTATTCCTCCAGAAAAGTACTCTGAGAGCGCATATCTAAAACAAAAGACAATCTTTCGAAAATCCATAGAAATTCCCTGATCACTACCCAATTTAATTATATCTTCCTTGTGCCGCAAGTCTCATCTACATTCGTCCACAGTTTTTGGAGTTTTTTTTTTTTTTTTTTTTTTTTTTTTGCACATAGACAAACAAACAAGCTAGCAAACAAACAGCGAAACCCCGACAAAAATACAACATCCTTCCTTGGCGTAATTCAATTTGAGGACAAGAGCACTAGGTGAAAAAAAAAGAGCAACAATTAATCTACATCAGTTTTGTAAATCTGTGCGTTGTTATTTTTCATTGATTACCTTGCACTGAACATTGTTAAATTCATATTCCACATGCCACTGCACATGTTAAAGGACAAGTTCACCTTCATAAACATAAGGATTGAGAGAATGTAGCAGTATTAGTAGAACGCATCATTGAAAGTTTGAGGAAAATCAGACAATCCGTTCAAAAGTTATGCATTTTTGAAGCTTTTGTGCAGTACCCGCTGGATGAGAAGACTACTGCAGTGTATGAACAACTTAGATGTCACATGCGTACAACAATATAAGGAAAATATAAAGAGAATTTCACAAAATTCCATCTTTTGAAAAAAGTACACATTCCCCTGAATCATTACCGACAAATGTTATGGGTAATATAATTCCCCCTGCCTTTAGAAAGAGGCAAGTCAAGTGCTCTTTTATTATGCGAAAAAAAGTGAAAATATGTTGAATTTTCTTTTACATTTTCTTTATACTGTTGTACGCATATGACTCACAAGCTGTAGTAGTCTCCTCATCCAGCGGTTCCAACACAAAAATTAAAAAAATTCATAACTTTTGCATCGATTGTCCAATTTTCCTCAAACTTTCACTGATGTGTTCTACTAATATTGTTGCATGTTCTCGATCCTTATGTTTATGAAGGTGAACTTGTCCTTTAAACATAGAGTTTGGAAGGTACGATAAAGTAAATCAACCTTGTAGTCAGTAGTGTCCTACTCCTTATTTCCTTATCTCTTTTCCCTCTCTTTCCCCCCAAATTAAATATGAAGTTGATGTGATATCTAACAAGTAGAAAAGAAAGCAATGATTTTCATACTTTTCATTTGATTGACTGACACAGCTATTGTTTATTGATTTTACTTGTATGTTCTTGTCTTTTCGTGTTTCTAATATACAGATCTCCTCTCCGTCAAAATCATTCTTAGCCAGTCCTGTGTATGTAATGATACTAATTGACGATGGATGGCTTAAGGGACAGAGAGAGGGGAGAGAGGGGAGAGAGGGAGAGAGAGAGATAGATGACTGAACTTGAACTCTATTAGTGAAGTTTGTTAATTACGTGTTTCGTTTCCATTTCTGACCACAGGCATGCACCATTTACATTTTTTCTTTGCTTTTCTGAGATCCTCGGCTATCTTATCACATGTACATATCTATGCATGCCTGTAAAGTTGTTTAATGAATCTCCTGAAATTAATCTTTAATAAAAACCGGGGAAGGTGACAAACTTTTCTGCAGCAGGTGTATAGCGGATGAAATAAAAATGGACTTTAGAGTATCTGCAAACTGATTGGTCAATTGTTTTACATTGATTTGTACTCGTCCACACAGACTGAGCCATGCGACGGGTAAAATCCGAATACATACAGTTTGTAGCCGTGCTTCCAGTAAAATCCGAATGAACGCCTTAATCCTTGTATAATTATGTGTTTTATGTGTACCGGATGCATGATAGGGAAAAGGGTTTCATTAATTTACATAGCCATCTTAAACAGTTTAAAGGTAAAACTCATGCATCCAATTGTCACCGATCCATCTGTCCCGTGCATCATTTTTAATTGTATACATGTATCATTGTTCTGGCAATATTTTACTTTGATTCTGATGTATCAAAAAAGTTGGAATCAAGTTTGATTCATTCTCCATCCTGATGACTGAAGCCAGGATTAACGGTTCCCTGTTCGACCGGTTCTTTCTCCTTTTCTGGGGAATAGATCACGCTGAACTCTGGGGGCGCCCCATTCTTCTCGCCGTTGGCCAATGACCCGCTGTTCTCCGATTTGTCCTCCAGATTACTGTATGACAGAGACAAAATAAACGAACGTCGTAAGAACGATTTTTAGACCATTTCGTAAGATCTCACAAAGAAGGCTGTAAAAACCACGGCTATGTTATGTAATGCACATGTATGTGTGATACAACTGCAGGTCTATTTGCATCTTTTGATAATTTAATAATAATTGCTTTTATTTTCTGTTGTAATTATTCATGTGTAATTACTGTTGTTGATAGAATATCGTATTTTGAAAGAGAATTGTATTTGTGGTTATAGCTATGTACATGCAATAAGGCTCACTTTTTGCATCTGTTTCATGTGAATGATTATTGTATCGTATTGTTTTGTTTTGTTTGTATATTTATATCAAGAAGACGCAAATCACCCTCTAGGCTGCTATGTATTTTCATTTTGATGAAATAAACAAATATCTATCTACTTTTCGTATGTTCGTGGCCTGGTTACAGATTGTCTTGTCCAAGATTTCTTATGACCATACGAACGTCTCAAGAACAACGTATGAACCACGCAATATTTTGGATAGATTTCATAGGTTTGCTAGACCATTCTAGAAGCATCAAATTCTTCAGATGATAGTAAGAACGCCTTCAGTTGTTCACAGAAGGCCCTTACACCGTTCGTAAGAAAGTTTTACCAACGGAGATTCGTACGGCGTTCATACGAACGACTCATAACCTTCATAAGACGTTTGTAAGCTGCTCTTAAAGGAGTGCGTACACAATTCGTGTAATTATTGTTGGGTATTAAGGAGTAAGAAGTCAAACGCTCGAAGTTCTAATTATCTTTCTGTTCATGGTGCTAGACGAGGAAGCATGTCCCGTCAAAGAAAATGCGGGACTATCAACAGTCATGATTTATAACTGTAGACTGTACACGACAGCGTATGCTTGAACCAGACAAAGTAAACACATTCATAAAATTTTCTTACGAATGACTTTAGAATGCCATGATCTGCACGTACAACTTTCTTGCGACAACGAAAAAATCTTAAAATTGCCATAGGTATGACGCAGTGTTACTCAAGGCATTAGTGTCAGATACGTACGAACTCAAGTCCATCTTATAACCGAAAATCACTTCGTCTTTCTCAAAATAGGCTTAAGTTATTCTTACGAATTAATCGGTGTTCGCACGAATTTCTACCAACTTCAACGAAGTCCTGAATTCATACAAAGAGGAGATTTGTACGAACGCAACGTTCGTACCAAAAATTTGTGACTGAGGTTTGAAGTAAAACTTACAGTCCAAAGTTTTCCCCGTCCTCCATGGTCTCGGGTAGCTTCTGGCCGCGAGTCTCCGGGAAGAAGAGGGAGAGCAGTCCCGCTAGGACCGAGGCGCTGCCGTAAATGACCAGCGGGAGTGGAGTCCAGTACTTGTCCAGCGTGAGGATGATCGGGGCGATGATGCCGGCGACGCGAGCAAACATCGAGCACGTCCCCATCGCCGCAGTCCTGATCGGGGGCGGATGTAGTCACGGTAGTATAAATGACGAGAAAATGTACGTGTTTTTTTTTTTTTTTTCATTAGCTTAGATCCGATCAAAATACTCCTTTTATAGGATTATAATGTTGATCATGCTTTTCAGAGTTCACAAAGGACTATTCTGCGACCCATGATTCAATGATAACCATCTATTGATAACACAGTGCATGACATTTTTTTTTTCACTAATTCAGTTACGTCTAAAGATAATGTTAATATTTCTATATTGCACATTCAGAAAAGAAAAGCGTATTGAGATAGATTTGTAACAGGATTCCCCTTTACGGGACGGACGAATGAATGCAATATGGAAAATTAACCGTCAATATACAATTACAAAGTATTTTTGTTGTTTTTTTTTTCTCCGCCAAACTTTTGAAACAGAGTACAACAATGTACATAATTATGTAGTTACGTCATATAGCTACCTACAAAAGGAGAGAAGTAAAGAATACAGAAGAAAAAGACCCGCCCGTCCACCTATCAAAACTGCATGCTCCATTCACTTGGAACTCTCTTTAATAATGATTATTGTGTGGTTTTACAAACCCTGCTACTAAACGAATTCACAATTTGCAGTTGAAAATGACAAAAAGAAGATATAATAATGCTTATGAACGGAATGTAATGATCTATACCTCTATTATGAAATTAAACAAGGAAGAAGTAAATTGTAATGTTTTTACCAAATCTTCGTCATTTTAACGGCTTTTCTTTTATAATTACTCTAAAACGGCCGAATTCCACACGCCACTTTTGATATGATAAGGTACCCAATATCATTACATTTTGACGCATTTGTCTTGAGTTTGCTTACCTGATCTCTGTAGGGTACAACTCCACAGTGTACAGGTAGAGTATGGCGAACGAGGCTGAAATGCCGAACTTGCCTATCATAGCAACAGTGGTCAGGGCAGCTCCAGGGGCTGTTGATAACAAAGCATGTTCTAATTGTTAATATCATTTGTTTTTCAAATTTATGAAGTTCTTCCGTCGTGATGTTTTCATTGCAACTGATTGACAAATTGCCCTACATCGACGTAAATAAGCACTGAATTGATCAGTGTTTTAGTAGTAGCCATGATAAAAATATCATGGGCGTACATACTCGAGCAGGATTCGAACCCACGACCTCCTGATCACCGGACAGGCGTCATCTCCACTAGACCACCGAGCTTTCGCCCGACAGCAAGTGTTGGTTCTAATCCTTATAGCATGCAGCGGGTACTGCTTTTGTTATTCAAATTTATGAAGTTCTTCCGTCGTGATGTTTTCATTGCAACTGATTGACAAATTGCCCTACATCGACGTAAATAAGCACTGAATTGATCAGTGTTTTAGTAGTAGCCATGATAAAAAACCATGGGCGTACATACTCGAGCAGGATTCGAACCCACGACCTCCTGATCACCGGACAGGCGTCATCTCCACTAGACCACCGAGCTTTCGCCCGACAGCAAGTGTTGGTTCTAATCCTTATAGCATGCAGCGGGTACTGCTTTTGTTATTTAAATTTATGAAGTTCTTCCGTCGTGATGTTTTCATTGCAACTGATTGACAAATTGCCCTACATCGACGTAAATAAGCACTGAATTGATCAGTGTTTTAGTAGTAGCCATGATAAAAAATCATGGGCGTACATACTCGAGCAGGATTCGAACCCACGACCTCCTGATCACCGGACAGGCGTCATCTCCACTAGACCACCGAGCTTTCGCCCGACAGCAAGTGTTGGTTCTAATCCTTATAGCATGCAGCGGGTACTGCTTTTGTTATTCAAATTTATGAAGTTCTTCCGTCGTGATGTTTTCATTGCAACTGATTGACAAATTGCCCTACATCGACGTAAATAAGCACTGAATTGATCAGTGTTTTAGTAGTAGCCATGATAAAAAATCATGGGCGTACATACTCGAGCAGGATTCGAACCCACGACCTCCTGATCACCGGACAGGCGTCATCTCCACTAGACCACCGAGCTTTCGCCCGACAGCAAGTGTTGGTTCTAATCCTTATAGCATGCAGCGGGTACTGCTTTTGTTATTTAAATTTATGAAGTTCTTCCGTCGTGATGTTTTCATTGCAACTGATTGACAAATTGCGCTACATCGACGTAAATAAGCACTGAATTGATCAGTGTTTTAGTAGTAGCCATGATAAAAAATCATGGGCGTACATACTCGAGCAGGATTCGAACCCACGACCTCCTGATCACCGGACAGGCGTCATCTCCACTAGACCACCGAGCTTTCGCCCGACAGCAAGTGTTGGTTCTAATCCTTATAGCATGCAGCGGGTACTGCTTTTGTTATTCAAATTTATGAAGTTCTTCCGTCGTGATGTTTTCATTGCAACTGATTGACAAATTGCCCTACATCGACGTAAATAAGCACTGAATTGATCAGTGTTTTAGTAGTAGCCATGATAAAAAATCATGGGCGTACATACTCGAGCAGGATTCGAACCCACGACCTCCTGATCACCGGACAGGATTAGAACCAACACTTGCTGTCGGGCGAAAGCTCGGTGGTCTAGTGGAGATGACGCCTATCCGGTGATCAGGAGGTCGTGGGTTCGAATCCTGCTCGAGTATGTACGCCCATGATTTTTTATCATGGCTACTACTAAAACACTGATCAATTCAGTGCTTATTTACGTCGATGTAGGGCAATTTGTCAATCAGTTGCAATGAAAACATCACGACGGAAGAACTTCATAAATTTGAATAACAAAAGCAGTACCCGCTGCATGCTATAAGGATTAGAACCAACACTTGCTGTCGGGCGAAAGCTCGGTGGTCTAGTGGAGATGACGCCTGTCCGGTGATCAGGAGGTCGTGGGTTCGAATCCTGCTCGAGTATGTACGCCCATGATTTTTTATCATGGCTACTACTAAAACACTGATCAATTCAGTGCTTATTTACGTCGATGTAGGGCAATTTGTCAGTCAGTTGCAATCATTTGTTTGTTTGTCCGTTTGTTCATTTCCATCTGCAGATGAGAAGATGGCTGGATAGCCCATATTCAGCTACGCTAAGCTGGTCTTTCATGGGGTCCAGTTGGATGTGAGGATGTGAGGATGTGAGGTGGGTTAAACACCCTGCTCTTTGCGATGAATGAATGAAGCGGGATCTCTTACGTGTATGCGTCATGACTCTTTCATACACTTGACATCCATTTTATGTCCTATCCGTGGGACAGAGTGTTTTGCCTCTTGCTAGGGGGACGGTATGATTACACACAACATTGCTCTGTCAAGACGCGGGTTCGAACCCGGGTCCTTAGGTTCGTGAGGCAGACGCGCTACCGACTGAGCCAACTCACCGTCCTTGCTAATAAAGTCTGCAATTGAATATTTTGTTTTTAATTTGTGTTGTTGAATAGATATAATTTGGTATTTTCTGTAGAAAACAACGAAACACATTATGTGACCCTGCATCACAAAACCAACAAAAAGTCGCCAGGCATGGATTTTTAGTTAAGGGCATAATATTCTTAAAGAGCAGACTCTAAGCTTTGAAATGATGTTTAACTCAATTGAAATGGATTCCCCTAAACTATCCAAATATTACTCTGGAAAAATGTGAAGTGAGAAAAGAGGCGCTGAAGTACAGGGTCTATTCAAGCGCTTAATCTTTACTAAGCCGAGCTAGCTGTGCAATGAAAGGGACAAAACACAGGGTGTAAACCACCAGAGCAACAACAATGAAGGGATTACCAGATTAAGCGAAAATTAACTCTTTATGTGCCACGTTCGCGCGTCCGACTCAGTCGACGGCATATTCTGCTCAACAAACAAAGCCGCCAAATCGATCGATAAATCGCTAATCACTGCTAATCCCGCGGCATAATGAAGGCGTTTCTCGTGCTTTTGTTCCTCTCATACACGGCTTGCATTCTATGAGGTGATTAACTATCAAGCGGTGTTCCCAACTAGATTTGCTGGTACATTCTAAGTTTCTGTCACGGTTTTATGTGCAAAAGTCATGCCTTTACAGTAATGTAGCAACTGGTCATTTAAAAGAAAAATTGAAAATATATTCGTCATACAATTTATATTGACACAAAGCTTGGCGTTCCTCATTAATTTTGCCTGCTTTTATGCCCATCTTAACATATTTTGTAGAAGTTATACACATTGGAAAAACAGAATTCTTTCTCAAAGCATGACTACCTTCCTGTCTCAGAATAACGTGGCACACAGGAGGTTTCCACCATGGCACATAAAGAGTTAAGAATGTTCTATTAACATATTCTGTCTGTAATTCATGCCAACGTTCAAAGCAGTAGAGTTATCCTTTTAAAAGTTATTAGACTTGAAAGTGAAGAGTGTGTAAAGCATTTCAAGAAATGAAAAGGGAACTCTAAGACATACCTGATCTTTCTGGACTCCCCCATAAAAGGGTTGTAGAAAAACTGCTGAAAACACACTTTCTCATCAATGTTATGATCTCAAATCAACGAATAATGTAGAAAAAGGATAGTTCTTTTAGAACATATGGAAAAAAAAACAATATTGACTCGGTTGACCAATTTCACCTCTTTTTAGACTCCACGTAAAACAAGGGCGACTTTTTGTTCGTTTTGTGATGCACGGTCACATATGTAAATATGTACATTGTGACAACATTACGGAAACAATATTTCATTTCATGAATAACGAAAAAAGAGATGATGATGATTGATTAAGACAGAGTTGAAAATGGATTCTCGCTTCGGGAAACATGCTATTGTGAAGGTTCATGATACAAGGACAATTCAGTTTGCTTTGAACTGGTCGAAATCGTTTGAATTGCTCCCATCGACTTACGAATAAAGGTTGTACACAGACAGGCGACGCCACCAAGCAACAGACAGCCAAACATACTGAGCCGTCGACCGATGAGCTCAATGATGAACACGGAGAGCAGGTAGGCCGGGATCTCGACCGCGCCCGACACGGCAAAGGCCACGTAGTCGTCGACGCCCAGATTGGACGTGTTCAGAGAGAGCCCGTGGTAGACCATGACGTTGACCATCCTTCCAAGGATTGAGAACCAAAAGCACAAAGAGGACAATAACAACAGCAACCGCTTCCCGATCGTTGTGACAGAGCCACGATATCCCGTGTTTCAGGTTTGTTTGTTTTTTTAATTACACACTCAGACGTTACGTTCACCGCTAATAAATATTGCTAAATAATTAGTTAGCCTCAGAAATATATATAAAGATCTGGAATGGAAACAACTTGTTGACACTGTAAGAGGGCTAAACTGTATAGCACCATTAACATCATCATCGGATTAAAAAAAACAGTTGCTTTTGATAATCAAGACAAACCGCCCGTTTACAGAGTCCAGACTTGGCAGAAAGAAAATTGTTTGTGTAATAGCAATGACTTAAAGACATCACGAAATAATAAAGTGGATAATCGTAATGTCAACCTTCTTATTTAATCTTGTATAAATAATTCGTATACCACACAATGAAAGTATTATATTGACACTGTCCCATCATCCTCGTTGTTATATTATCATATCTTTATGGTTGGATGTTTTCAGTTTTACACGAACCCTGCCGTTAAATAATTTGCCCCAGGGAATACAATAATCATTACGATGTTAATTTCGTCATCTTTGAATAAGAAATGAAGATATCCACCTTTACATAACCATTATTTTTTCTTAATATTGTTTTCCTTCCAGTTTATCACATAATTTATTTTCATCGCATTCTTATCCATTGATTTTGGCATAAAACTAAAGCTTCAAAAAATCATAACTTCTAAAAAGATCTTCCTATTTTCCATAAGGTTAACAGACAAGTCTCATAAACGTGTCTGCATTTTGAATTCACATCTCTATCTAGGGTAAATTCTTATTTGACCCTTTTCTGTGACAGGGACTTTGGACAGAGTGGGCAACGCAATACCGGTGCAAATTGACACTAAGTCACACAAAAGTTTAAACAGGAGTTTGAAAAACAAATACACACACACACACACACACACACACACACACACACACACAACACTGCAGTTGATCAACGGTGTAAATTATAAAATGGGAAAGCACATACCAGTTAAAGATGATATTCACAGAGCGGAGACGCATTCGTGGGGTACGGAAGATGTCAAGACCTGTTTTACGCCGACCTTTGGTGGCGCTCTCCTGTTTGTTAAATCCATCGATTTTGGAGTCCAAAAAAAGAAATAAGATTGTCGGATCAGCATTATATGCCCAATAAATACTTATGATGATATGATGGATCCATTCATGACTGTCTATGTCTTCATCTCTCTCTTTTTTTTTTTATTTATTCATCTATCCATGCCAACAGTCCTCCGTTTCGCCTTTTGGTGATCCTTGTGGTCTTGTGATATCATCATTTTTGTTAGTCAACTTGTGTTGATAGCACTGACTCTTATGACCTGCGTGATTAATGTTATTGTTTCCATGCCTCATCATAAAAAAAACCAACGCTATGATAATATCTTGCTTCAGTTTTATGTTGATTCGTGATGCCTGTTATCAGTGCGTCTATATATACATCTGCCTATACGTCTGCGATTGAATTTCCAATCAGTACCAATAGTAGGAGAAGAGATTATTACATGTAGTGGATGACCATCTGGACAAAAGCTAAGTAGTCTTTTTTTGTGATGTATCCATCTATTACCGAACATATCAAGTTGATATTTCCGGTGACAGGACATTTGCTATTGCAACTACCCCAGTCTTATTTTCTCCAATCACTTAGGGTTAGGGTTGTGATTGTGTGGGTAGAATTTGTGGCGTGCAGGCTTTTCATGGGAGCAATAATTGCCGCAGAAGCAAATGCCATGGAACCATACTCCCAAATCTTTATTCACATGGTGTCATACTGTTCGTCTTCCCATTCATCAATTCTGGCATTCCTACCATTTCCTTGACGAACTCGCCACTGAGGATGGGGCCCGACGGGGATTTGTCGTTCGACTCGGCAACCTTACGCAATGCTTTCTCCGCCTCCTCGTACTTCCCCTGCGAAATCTGCCATCTCATAGATTCGGGCAGGAAGCTGTTAAAATGTGTATTACAGAAAAAAAAAAACAAAGTGAGGAATCAATTAAAAAGAATTAATCAGTGAAGTTGACGAGAAAGTTAGGGTAAACTAGGAAGAAATTAAACACAGAGAGAGAGAGAGAGAGAGAGAGAGAGAGAGAGAAAGAGAACAGGACGTAAATGAAGTTTGTATTTTAGGATGAGATACAGGTGGAGAGAGGAGAGAGAGAGAACACTAAGTGTAATGATTATGTACCTGAATGAGGGAGAGAGAGATAGAGAGAGAGAGAGTGAGAGAGATAAGAAAGAGAGGGAAAGACCCTCATGACCATAATTTGAATAGTAATAATCTATGAGAAATAGGTAGGAATATCTGACAACAAGTAGCAATATGAACATAGCAATTTGTTTCTTTCCTCTCTCTCTCTCTCTCTCTCTCTCTCTCCCTCCAGCCTCTCTGGATTGATTCATTTAAACATTTGTATTCTTGGAAGATATTGCATTTGTTTGAAAAATGATGAAAAAAACATTGTGATCAATAAAATGGGGTTACATCAAATTAGAGGGGTATTTAACAATACGAACATCATCTTTAGTAACCCCCGATTGCATTGAGATGTAATCATTTAAAAATGTCTCTTTGCGTTTGTGAACTTGGGCAGTGGATCATGAGGGACCGTTAGGGTATGTTTTGAATTTGTTTCTGTTTGTTTGTTTTTTTTTTACTTTGTTGATTATGGGGGTTGAGGAGGGCTTATATAGTGGTACAGATGCATCACTTTTTAACGAATTTAATCGATGTGTGAGGAAGGATTGTCTACCAAACATACCTAAGTCTGTAAATAGTGAAAAATATCATTTATAGGGATGCTGTATTGTAAGTATTGACGGAACAGCTAGGCCTGGGATGAGTCCAAAGAGGTACATCTTTGTAGCTCACTGCCCCCCCCCCCTCACACACACACGCAGGCACACAAACAAAGAGTAAATACTACAACATAGTCTTCTAGCTTGACTCACAGTCTTGAGAGGAATGACTTACAACATCAGAACTAAGAAGGCGACCGTCGGGGCGGTAGCCACTAGCTCCAGGGTCTTCCAGTAGCGGAGGAGGTAGGCGAGCAGGGCCAGTAGCATGTAACCGAGGGCGAAAGGGATGACGACCACGATCCCGACCACGTTGCGTTTGGAAGGACCCACAAACTCGGTTCCTGTGGTATCAGAGAGGTCAGTGAGTTTAATAATCCAGTGTCTTCAGGATTCTGAATTTCCCACGGATTGTGTATTCCCGTTGCCAATGGGATAAGTTTTATGAGGCACTCATGCAGTAGATACACTGCGTATCGCAGTGGAAAATGGACTCTACGACAATTTGTGAATGCTTTCAACAACAACAAAAATGTAAATACACCTAAAATGAGTAAATGCAGCAATATATCAATAGAACACATAATGCGTAAATTTGCACAATCCTTCCAAATGTTATAAATTGTTGCGTCTCTTATCTCTGGATGAGTAGTAAGACAACAACCGTTTGTGACGTCACAGCAGAAATACAATAAAACGCAAATGATACATAAAAGTCAACATGATATCGAAGTGAATGAGCACCGAAGTAATCAGAATCAATCAGTAAACCAAATTTAAAAAAAAAAATATTGGCATATATACATACTGGGGCAGGATTCGAACCTATACGATTACCGGAAAGGCGTTTTATCCACTCGACCACAACAGCCAGTGGTGATTCTAATCCACTTAGCACGCAGCAGGTACTGCGTATATTCAGATTAAGGATTTGTCTTGTAACTGATTGACAAATTGATATACATCGATGGTATGCAATGTTAGCGGATAAAATAACTATCTGGTGATAGTATATGTGTGCTTATATATTTTTCTATTAATTCGGTGATTGTTTACGTGACTTGATTCAGGGACACTGTGATTTATAGTCTGAAGTCTTATCCACTGCGCCGCGAGGGCTCCTCGATTACACAACATTCAAACTTTCAAGCCTTGGTGACAAGATTCTCTAAAATGATTTCATAGTATATTCCATGGGATGTAGGCCCTATATTTACTCTTTTGAGTAAACTACAGTTCCGAAGACTCTGCAGCAGTATTCGACGTGTAGACGAGCTTACCATGCCCCTTTTCATCACGAAGTACCTTATAGGTAGTGTAAGCATTAGTCTCTAGAAATTGACTCTCACCAAGCACGAATGTTATGATGTAAATGCTGATGCCAGCGGCGCCTTGGAAGAACCTCATAACCGCGTAGACTGGCCACGTCGGCGAGAACGCCAAAGCCACACCGGCTATCAGCCTCAGCACCAAACACGCCATCAACGTCCACCATCGGCCAACGCTGTAAAAACAACAACAACAACGTAAAACCTATTATCATAAAATGAACCGTCATCTGTAACTTTAACATGATCTCATTCTTACGATGAAGGTTTTTGCGTTTCCACATAATTTGATTTTTGTTCTTTTATGATTTTCTTTATAAAGTTTAGTCATCAGATCAAACAAGACTTCTTTAGGTAATTTAACCAGAATCTTGTTTATGAAGTGTTAACAAAAGTAACAAGTATTGCTATTGTGCTTTGTTATATTGGCACAGTGAGATTCTTCTTTTGATTACCGAAAATAGAGCTATTCCATCATGTGAATGTGTATAAACATCAAATGCATTTCTATACACTTTAGAATACATGCAGTTTGCACGTGATATGCCTTTTTCAAAAATGTTCTCAAATTCACAGATATTTTGTCTTTCTCTACGGACATAATAATACTGCTTTTCGTCTCTACTATTATGTCAAAATACATTCAAATAGTGAACTGCCTCCAAAGAAAAAAAAATCAAAGAAACAAACTAATAAACTCACACTCACAACAACTACTCGCTTTGTATTCAATTGCATTCATTTGGATGAATGCAATTGACACAAACTAAATGGCTGCTAGAATTTGATATTAGGGAGCTTTAGATTATGACGCGCGGACGTTTGAGACGACGAGTGCGCTGGACGTTCTCCTCTCCACTGCGTCGTGCTGAAAAGTAGCTTTAGATTACGCTGGGACGCAACGTATAAAGAATAAAATCGCGCCCCCATATGATCGGTGCATGAAGTAGCTCTCTACGTTGCAAACTGTGCGGACGTAAAAATAGCCCACAGTACGTGTAGTGAAAAACTCAGGCGACGCAAGCTAAAAATAGATCGACTTGACGCGCGCTTGACGCGCGCGTTTCTTTTCCCTCTGAACGTCCGCGCGTCTAAAATCTAAAGCTCCCTATTAATGAAATGAATACTCTCTAAAAAAAAATCGAGTGAAAATATTCACTCTTAAAAGAGTGAATACAAAAAAGAGTGAATTTCGAGTGAAGTTAGAGTGAATTTTGAGTGAAAATATTCATTTTCACTCATTTTGGAGTGACGTCAGGGATCACTCCAAAATCTTCGAGTGATTCCTGACGTCACTCCAAAATGAGTGAAAATGAGCATTTTCACTCAAAATTCACTCCAGTTTCACTCGAAATTCACTCTTTTTTGCATTCACTCTTTTATGAGTGGAAATTTTCACTCGATTTTTTTTAGAGAGTACACTGATGAACATGACTCTACCTCTCCACCCCACGTCCCCACCTGTCTACCCCATTACATCGGAATCGCTGTGTTATCTAATTGCCTGTTGCTGTTTTAATTTTCTTCTTTTTTTTCTCTCTCTATTTGCTTACGGTAAGCGCTCTTCTGTTTTTTTGTTTTCTTTAAAAAAAACAAATAACAAAGTAAAAACAATACAAACAACATAGTAAATACAATTAAAAAAAGTAGTTGTTATGGATGCCTTGATGGTTATACAGAAACCTTAAACAAAAAGGCTTCGGCCTACATTTGCACTATGTAGAATATCACTGAACCATCCAGTTGACCTGAGGAAGGGGAAGTGTATTCGATTTTTTTTTTTTTTTTTTTTTAGTTTTTAGTTTTAACGACGTTCTCTCACGCAAGGGACAGCAGCTAATCAATGGCTATGTCAACATGTTTTGTTGCATTGTCGAAAAGAAACAAAACATCTCATGAAAGCACGGAAATACGCGTAGACTGCTAAAATATCAGACGGGCTGCAGTTCAATGGACACCGCGATGAGGAAAAAAGCAGGAAATTTCTTTCATGTTCTCAATAAAGAAAAAGCCATTGGGAATGGCAATTATTGCGCTCGAAGAGCAACTGAATCTATGATACCGAACAGAAAAACAATAATGCTTAATCACTGAATCAGCTGTGACTAATAGAAGACGCAAGTTTGCTAGAAATTGTTTGAAGGAGAAAGACTCAATTTCAATTTTCAATTTCAATTTATTTTCATATTTCTCGATGAAAAAAAAATACATCAAATATAACAAAATTAAATGAAATACATGATATCCAGCTATGAGACATACATAGAATATAGCAAATAAATAAAACATAGTGGTCGATCTATAAAGGTTGGAATCTGTAAATGAATGCTAAAGAAATATGAAGGAACCTACTTAAAGGCGATCTTGTTGATCGTAGGTTCCAGTTAAAATCGAGTTAAAGATTAAGATGAGGAGCACGGGTACAACAATGACCGAAACATAGAGAAAAACAAAATAAAAAGTACAACTATACAGTTATGATACAGCAAATCCTTCTCTAATGCAGGTTTGGGGTCGGGTAAGCCACATGCTGTAGGCGGATGAACCATTGTCGTTCTGGCAATAATAATAATAATAATAATACGGGTGAAAACATCACGAACAAGGTAAGCGGAGATCTATAATGTGCACCACTTCTGCAGCGAACAGTGGACTTTTCACAGGTCTGCTGCAGAGCCACGCGCCTCAACTCCAGCTCAGCCTCACATAGTCTGAACCCTTTTCACTCATGGACATTAGATGACGATACATGCGAGGAGAGCAATACCCACACTGAGTATAAAAAGATACTCCCGAAGGAGATCAGTTGGGGCGCAACCCTTGAAAATTATTATTACGTCCGCCGAGGGAGGATTTTACACCGTTGGTTTGTTCGTTCGTTCGTTCGTTCGTTCGTTAGTTAGTTTGTCCGTGTGCAAAATAACTCAAAACGTAGTTACCGGATTTGGATGAAACTTGCAAGAAAGGTTGAGAATGACACAAGTAAAAAACGATTAACTTTTGGTAGTGACCCAAGAATTTTCGGGGAATTTATGAAGGATTTTTTATATTTTGGCAGGTAGGGTCAATATCCGGGTTCACATGTACATCAATTAGCGGGATACAAATCTCGAGATTTGCATCGCGATCGTCATCCCGAGTTTTTTGCACGTGTGGACAGAAAAAACCCGAAAATTAGCGGGATAAGCATCGCGATGCTAATCCCAAGGAATCTTGCGCTAGTTCGTCAATTAGCGGGATAATTGGCACCGCGCTGGTATGTGTGAATGGTCGGGATTAGAATCTCGAGTTTTTATATCCCATCATGCAATGCGCACATCACAACAGCGAGGCAGGCCTGCTCCTCTGCGAAGAGCTCCTTCACCTCTTTGGAGCACAACAACAACAGCGCGCGAACCACACAACTGACCAGTAAAAGACAATGGACAAGGGTAAGTGCGCGCAGGCAGTGATAGAGAAGGGCGCTGTGTGACCCAGTTTGCAGGCTTTGCTGTTGTCTCTATCGGCAATTAGCGGGATAATTCGGTACGTGATGTGGACGCTCGCCAAATTAGCGGAATACCGATCGCGATCGCTATCCCGCTAATTTGGTACGTGTGGACGCTCGCAAAAAAACTCGGGATGTGCATCGCGATCGTCATCCCGCTATTTTGTACGTGTGAACCGTGGTGTGAACCCGGCTAATGAAATTGGGAGTTCAGGCTGCGCGTATTCGAGGTTTCCATGCGCTATCCTCTAGTTTCTGCTGGGGCGAGGCGCGCCGCGCATCTGAAGGTTTATGACGTAACAAAGACATCTATAATAATTTGGGAAATCGGGACGATTTTTCAGTGGATGGAGATCACTGATCTCTATGGAAGAGCAAGATCACGGTGGAAAGTAGCTGCTTGGCGGAGGTCTGAGGTCTCAGAGTGCTTCTCTAGTTGTTATTATCATCATCTTCTTCATCATCACCACCATCATCATTTACCGGGTCATGCAATCAAACGGTTTGCGCCATCTCTCGGCGTGTTGCGAAAGGGGAATATTGTTCCAAAGATGATAATAAGATTGGGGAACTGTACCCCAGATTACTCACATATCTGCCAGAGATCCGAATACGATCGAGCCCACCAGGTAGCCACCGTAAAATACGGATTGGGAAATGTCGGTGAGGTCTTCATCTCCACAAACGAGGTCAAACTAGAATTAATGTTAGAAAATGAACACATTAAAAGGGTACATAAATTAAGAGACAGTGTAGCAACAGAAACACGTTTAAATATTATGCTACTGTGATAGTCACCTCACCGGACAAAGTTGATCATGATGAGTCACTGACTGTGATCAAAGATGATTATGAAATATGATTACCTACGCGAGTTACCCTAGACTCAAAGAATGCAAGACGGAGAATGTCAAGAAACGGGAGGGCAAATCTTGGGGCGGGGGAAGAGGTAAGTTGTGAGATGTGGTCAAAAATGAAAATCAAAGACCTCAAACGAGCCACTAGAAAGGGAGAAGAGATGGGTGGAATAATGCACGAGACTACTGTGCGACCATTGATCACTGGCAATCTTTCTATACATCTCATGTTACCGGTACGACAGAAGAGGTAAAATACAAAACATCGATTTATGTTAAAGTATCAATTGATAGTAATCTCAGTGCGTACGATCTCCAGGTATAACATTTCTATTTCATGTCGAAGGCTGCCAATGACTCAAACATTAATGACGATGAGTCTTTGCTTGATGAGTATAGAACAAGAACACACGAATTAAAAAAAAATATGCTGGTAATTTTCATGGCCGTACCTCAGTGACGATAGACGATTTATATTGTGACCTGTCGTATTCCCAGCCTTGGTCACAGGCGATGACTTCCCCCGGTGCGACGCCGTAATCTTGGGGAAAGAGCCCCGGCGAGAAGTCGACATTCGACACGTTATATTTAAGACACTGCTCGTACACCAGCTCACCGTCGGCGGTGAAATTGAACGGGATGCTGGCGTTCCTCTTGGCGGCGGCACAAGCATCGGGTGTTAAACCTGCGCCACTGCAATCAAAATCGTCCCATTCCGGTACCTGAAAGTGCAGGCAATTGTGGAATTATACATTCAAATGTGCATCATCTGTCTTTCTGTCGTTTCTCATATTTTATTCAATCATGTGCAAGTGTCTCATGTTATAACACAATACATCGAGCTGTGGAATTCAATTCAGTTCGATTCAATCTATTTCACTTTCTTCTTCCACAGAAGATAACTTTAATATACGAAAACTACAAACTATCTTGAGTACATAATGGTTGACTTTTGACAATGACAATTAGAGGTAATCAATGAATCAAGTGTGTGCATACGTAGTCTTAAACCACTTCTTTTAAAGTTACACTATCCGTGCTCTTAGGAAAAGCAAAAAAGGAGGTTTTCTAAAAAGCAAACTTGTATACTGTGAATAACTTGTATAGTCGACTAATATTTATTTCAACATATTTTGACAGGATAACAAGATCAGCAAGTGAATGCTGTTTTACATCAAGGTCCTGTACAATCCAACTATATGAAAACAAAAATCATGTTACATAAATATAAGCATAAAAACCACTACAATTAAACAAGCAATCAGAGCTGAAAGGAGCAATACGTTAAATTGAAATCAGTAGTAACCAGTCTAAGTATAATATAATGAAACAATATGATGCAAAAGAATATATTAAAACAGTGAATAAAATGATGCAAGATTATATACACAATCATACCATTTGGTGTACAAAAGGAATGTAAAAACTCTGCCAGAAAGGACTTGAATCAACAAGCCCACGATCATAAAAAGCAGATAGAAATTCTATGTAAAAATCTACACTAATAAATAAATTACATGCAATCTGGCAGTCATGCCCGTTTAACCTAATCAGTCGAATGCATGTATACCCATAACACACATTCATGGATTCATGCACACATAATTTGCACCAGGCAAGTGTGGGTAACACAGTGTGACAAAAAATAATATGGTACATATTATGTAAAAACAGGGCGTTTGATAAAATCAGTGAAAATACATTTTCTTATATAACAACTTAAAAGCTGACAATGACTTTGATTTCTTTAAAACATTTGGTAGTGAGTTCCATATCTTTCCTCCTGCATATCTAAAACAGCTTTTAAAACACTCTACATTCGGTTTAGGTGGTACCACATTCAAAGAATCAGCTGCTCTTGTGTTAAACCCATGCCTGTCAAAAATCATCTCAATATTATTGCACATTCGTGTGGGGGCAAGTCCATGGATGCATTTATACATGAGCGTTGACAAAAAATAATTCCTTCTATTTTCAAATGCTTGCAAATTCAAAACCTTGATTATGTCATTCCCATTTGCAGTTTCGTAATCAAAATTTGATGTGATAATTCGTGCTGCCCTCTTTTGTAATCGATATAGAATATTTTTATTTTTAGCAGAGCAATTTCCCCAAACGGAGCATGAATAATCAATACACGGTTGAACAACTGCAGTATACAAAAGTTTAAGTGAATCTTTATCCAAAAATTTATTCATTTTTCGTAACATAAATAATTTCATAGAAATAGATTTGGCTAAATTTTGTACGTGTGCATCCCAATGAAGATGGTCGTCTATTATAACACCCAAATACCTAAAATCATGAACCTGTTCAATCCTTTTTCCATCAAGAAAAATGTTCAAACTTTTGGAGCACCGTGAACTTAATAACATTACCTTAGTCTTATCTAAATTAATACTTAATCTGTTTCTCTTGTACCATCTATATATCGAGTTCAGATCATTTTGCAACATTGATGTAACTCTATCAGTATCTTTGTGCGAACAATAAATTACTACATCATCTGCGAATACATTACAGGAACATGAATATACAGATTCGGAAATATCATTAATAAATATGAGGAAAAGTATAGGCCCAAGTACACTCCCTTGTGGTACCCCTGTCGTGATACTTTCAGATGTTGAGAGATGACCATGACAAAAAACATTTTGACTCCTACCAGTTAAATAATCAGAAAACCATTTCAATTGTTTGCCCTTGATGCCATAACATTCCAACTTATGCAATAATAACGTATGATCAATTGAATCGAAACACTTAGAAATATCAAGAAAACATGCTGCAACTACTTCACGATCGTTAAAAGACTCCAACCAATCATCAACAGCTCGATGGAGACAAGTGTTAGTTGAGTGATGGGGCAAGAATGCAGCTTGATCTATGTTAATCAAATCATTTTGCTGAAGATATGCCAATAACTGATCTTTAATCTGCTTTTCAAAAATTTTTGATACATGACAAGCGACAGAAATTGGTCTATAATTTGAAGGATCATTTTTACTTCCTTTGCCCTTGTATATAGGCGTCGTTTTAGCCCTTT
This sequence comes from Diadema antillarum, assembly GCF_040938485.1. Lineage (NCBI taxonomy): Eukaryota > Metazoa > Echinodermata > Echinoidea > Diadematoida > Diadematidae > Diadema > Diadema antillarum. Next base: position 834,712 of record NW_027272232.1, read on the forward strand.
TCCATTCAGTGGGAACAATTCCATCAGTCAAACTCTTATTATATATAATACAAAGTGTTTCAGAAATGACAGGAGCAGCTATACATAACAACTTAGAATCAAAACTCAGAATGTCAAGGTTGCTATCTTTACCAAGATTTATGAGAGAATTACGAATGCTATCGACAGAGACACAATCAAAAATAAACTCATAAATACATTCAGAATGATTCCATTGAAAAGTACTTTTACCACCTTCTACTATTTGTTTACCGACATTAACAAAATATTCATTCAATTTATCGGCAGTCAATTCCATCGGAACGTTATCTTCTTTACGTTTTCTACCCGTGACTCTATTCAGTTCTCTCCACACTCTCTTACTGTCATTTTTACATTTATCTAACATAACATTCATATACTTCTTTTTACTACTGCGTCTAAGTTTTGTAATACTGTTTCTGACTCTTTGATATTCCTTCTTAAAAAGAGGTTGGGATTCACATTTTTTCTTTAAATAGTCTCTTTTATAAATCAGCTTTACAATATCTTTTGTGATCCATGGACAACATCTCTGTTTAACTCTTACCCTTTTTAAAGGGGCGTGCATATCACATACTTGTAAAAATATAGTTTTCCATTTTATCCATTTTTCATTAACTCCTTCTGCCTCATCCGTGAAATCATTCATTGAAAAAACTCTCTTAAGATCATCCAAGAACCTAAACTCATCAAACGCATTAAAATCACGGAAAACAATTTCTTTATGTTTCCTATCAGTACTTATCCTCATGTCAACACATGTATATATGAGATAGTGATCGCTGATTGAAATCTTAGCTACATTACAGACAGTATGTTTATGAGGGAAACTGGTAAGTATATGATCTAAACACTTTGATGATTTATCTGTTACCCTCGTCGGCTTGTGAACGATTTGTGTTAACAAAAACAAATTTTCAATCAAATTGATAGGATTATTACACAAATTTTCATCAAACTTATAATCATAATTCAAATCTCCCAAAATCACATTCTCTTTATTTTCATCTGTTATTTTCTCAAGAATATCCAAAAAACAATCAAAATACAACCTATCTGCATTAGGTGGTCTATATACACAACCAACGATTAAATTTTCCATCCTAGTTTGTAACAATTCAATCCATACAGCTTCCAGAGAGTCTGAAAAAAGGTCCTGTCTTATAATAAAAGATAGCGTTTTATGAATGTATATACAAACTCCTCCACCACGTCTTTTTTCTACTCTATCTTTGCGTACAAGTACATAATCATCAATTGATATCAAATCATCACTCATCATAATAGACGTACAGATAAAAGAGTAAAGTATTCGGAATTAAAATAGATTGTTACAAAGTCTATTGGTCAGCAAGCGACCAACAAGTAAGCAACCAGATATTAGAAAATTCCCGTATAATGTAACCAAATTACACATTACCAACAAAAGTTGTGAGAATGGTCAAAGTCGCCGAGCGACCATCCCCTGCACCCCCCCCCCCCTTCATAAACATTTCTCCACCTTTTTTCATCTCGATGATCAAATTCAAATCATTCAAAGTAATATTATTTTCTTCAATATCTATTCACTTTGACAATGCAATAATGTCAAAATTATTGGTCTATTTGAGCAAGGATCGCAATAAATTCTATAAATCCATACACTGCACGACTGATTTATGCGCTACCTGGTGTTGAATTATTTGGAATACCCGGGTAAAGGTTGGTGACCAAGGTAAGCGCTTCCGAGTACACTCAGTTCTAAATTGTGACTGGCGACAACGGTTTCGTGCAAAGCTTAGGAAATGGGCAATGTGATTCAACGAAAAAAAAAAATGAATTTTCGAAATTCCCGACTTTTACCTATATCCGTTATCGCCGGTCACAATTATTTAAGATTACTAGTAGAACACAATTAAACATAAACGCTTCGTCCACTTATCACCAGTTTCTGTGTATGAGCACTGACAGTAAAAGAAAAAAAAAAGAAATAAAAAAGAGGGGGTGGGGAAGACAATCGAAAACCTGGGTAAGGAAAAAAATATTCTCTTTGCCGTGTTTAAACTGTCATGTTTCTTTAGTCGTGTTCCGTGATCAGTGGTGATATCTTCCACCTAGCCCATTTGTCACTTCATGCACTTTATGCATTGTTCGCTTTTTTGTGTGTTTTGTTTGTCTGGTCCTGTCTATCCTGTAAACTCTGTGCTCTTTTGAATTATCATTTTTCTATTCGCAACTTTTTAGTCGATTGTACGAGTTGTCAACAGTATTCAAGCTCTGCGCGTTTTAAAGGGATTGTACGGTACTGGTTGAGGTGAGGATTCAGCTTGTAACGTTTTGCAAGATCTTCAGAGAACACGATGAAATGTTGAAGATCGCACAATTCTAAGGAAAATCAAAAGTTTAGTTGATGAAAATCGGTCTTGAAATGACTGAGACATCCAAAACCGAGGAAAAAACAAAGAGATCCTAATAAAAGTCGTGGCCTGTCAATTTTATTAGGATCACTTTTTGTTGTTGTTGATATCTCTGCCATTTCAGGACCAATCGTCTTCAAATAAACGTTAGTTCCTTTTTGGAATTACATGCTCTTTCGTATTTCATAAAAGGTTTCTCATTATCTCACACATACATACACGCACACACACACGCACACACACACACACACACAAATGTCATACACCTGACGTTAAGTCTCAACCAAAACTGTACTATCCCTTTAATCGACCCTCACTTCTTTCTCTTTTTCCCCCTTCGGGGCAAGAACAATAAAACAAGTTTGATTTCAAATTATGTACACTTGTCTTGTTTCGTTAATTACATCGAATGTTCTATAATAGGGTCAACCATATTGTGTACTCGCGGTCAATGTATGACTTTCTGATAAATGTCATGTTTTGTGGAGGGAGAAGATAAACTAAAACAAAAGGATTAAAGGGATGACACAGTGTTGGTGGAGATGGGAATTTAGCTTTTAACTTAAGAGGAAATCAAAATTTCTATCATGAAAATCGAGTTTGGAATGACTGAAACACCCAAATACAAGGTAAAATAAAGCGATCGGAGTAATATGTGGGTCCCACTCTTTATTAGATTCGCTCTGTTTTCAGTATCTCAGCCATTTCAAAACCAATTTTCATCAAATAAATGTTAAGTTCCCCATGGAATTACATGCTCTTTCATAACTCATAAGAGGTTTCTGTTTATCTCACGAATAAGATTTAATGTTAGAAACCTGAAATTAGGTTCTAAACCAAAAGTTTACAATCCCTTTAGATTGAACTAGGATATCCTGGTTTTGACTCACCGCACACCAGTGGTCCATGGAGGCACTGAGAAAGACAGTGATCATGGAGATCCATGAATTGAAAAAGATGATGATGCAGCAAATCAGGAAGACGCGCCGCTGGTAGGGCCCGAACTCCCCGATGTCCTTCAGGATGTCGTCCAACTTCGGCATGATGTCGATGTCGATCCGACGATGTCTTTGGAGAGTGAGAGTGTTTTGGGCAGTCGGGAATATCGAAGCATTTAATGTTGAGCGTTGGTCGTCCGGCCGTGTTGTGACGCATTCTGCTATCCAGACTGACTTTTTCTTTATACATACGATACGGCTTTCTCTCCCTCTCTCCTTCTGTTTCTTTCTTTCTTTCTCTCTCCCTATCACTCACTCACTCACTCTCTCTCTCTCTCCCTCTCTTTCTCTCTCTCTCTTTCTCTCTCGTTACACTCGTTTTGAGGCCTGATTGGCTACAACGGAACAAAAGCACTATTGTATAATGTTGTTGCTGCTTTTTTTTTCTAAGGCAAACATGGAGCAGCCCAGATCACGAACAATATGTGACCCTGCATCACTAAACAAAGTCGCCAGACATTTTTTTTTTTAAGTTAAGGACAGATTCTGAAAGAGCAGACTCTAAGTTTTAAACCGATGTATAACTTAATTCAAATAGACTCTCCTAACCTGCCTAAATACTGCAAAGAAAGCGCAAACTCAGGAAAAGTGTGAACTGAGAAAAGAGGCTCGGAAGTACAGTGTCTATTCTAGCGCTTAATCTTTTGCCAAGCCGCGCTAGCTGTGCGATGAAAGGGACAAAACACAGGATGTCAACCACCGGAGCAGCAACAGTGAAGGGATTATCAAATTAGACCGGAATTGATCATGTTATAAAAACACATTCTGTCCATGATTAAAACTAACTTACAAAGTTGTAGCGCTATACTTTCAAAAGTTATTAGACTTGAAAGTGAAGAGTGTGCAAAGGATTTCAAGAAATGAAAAGGGGCCTCGAGTACAAAACTGATCATTCTACTAACTTCAAAAAAAAAAGAGTTGTCAAAAAACTGCTGAAAATACACTTTTCCATTCGTGTTATGATCCAAAACTCTAGAATAGTGTGGAAGAAAGATCGCTCTTTCAGAAAATATGAAAAACTGAAGATTGAGCTAGTTGACCCATTTCATCTCTTTTGAGTCCTCATGTAAAATCAAGGGGTGTTTTGTGGTGCAAGGCCACAAATAGTCGACTCTTACCGCTAGTTGTACCCCGTACTACATTTCATTTCATTTTATTTCATTTCATTTTATTTCATTCTCACTTATCCAACAGAACACAACACAGTATGAATTAGGTTATTATCACAATCGTATACACACAACTTGGAAATGATATCAAATGATACAATAATAGAGTTACATATATGCATGTATACGCAAAATAATACAAGTCTATGTTTCAGTTGGAAAAAAAGGAGAACTGAGAGGTCCACTAAAAAGCAAGCTTGTAGATTGTGAACCACTCAAAAAACTCTAACGAAATACTTATTTGTATATGCTTAACACAAGTATAATTTAAACAAGACGGAACAAAACAGGAGACACACAATAACATGACACGACTAGACAGAAAGGTGGAAAATGGAAGTAAGGAAGGAAGGAAGGAAGGAAGGAAGGAAGAAAGAAAGAGAATGCCTACACGCTGATCAAAGAAACGAAAGAGGGAATTGAAAAGGGAATTGAAGAGATGCTTTAAACAGCCGGTGGTTGCATACAGCCGTGTAAAGAATATGATGGCTATTTCATGAATTAATGAGTTCAGAGATTGATTGATTGATGGTTGGACGATGAACCCTGTGGTTGTTGGGACTTGGTTAATAAAAACGAACATCAGAGATGGTTTAACAGAAAGGATTTCAACTTACGCTTAAAGGAAAACAAAGAAGGAGAATTTTTTTTATTTCACAACTTAATGAATTCCAGAATCTAAGGCCTGTGTAAATAAATGTATTCTGAGCCAATAATGTTCTCAGAAGGGGTAGATGAAACTCAGTAGATTGTCTGGTGGGATAATTATGGAAAAATTGGTTCCTTGTAAACATTGAATTGAAAACATTGAATACAAAATGTCTACACCTAATATTATCTCGATCTTAAAACTCCTTATATTGATATCAATACCCTCACCAGTGTTGTTGATGACCAAGGTGAAATTCCCACAGTACTAGTCGAAGCTCATTGACAGGAAACTCACTTCGAGGTGAACTCTGGTTGCGGCTACTGTACTTAAATGTCTTTTTGTCTATGTGTGCCCTACTTATTAACGGCCGCCAGCTTGACTTCCCGAATCCGTATAATCAGGAAGTCGGAGCCTATTTTTCACGTAATAAACCAAATGATCGATTTAGCAGGCGATCGAGCTCAACATATTTTTTTAGGAGGGGTGAATCATAAATTATCGTAATATTTATGCAATTAAGATGGACATTCAGAAAAAGATATCGTTAAAACTTCCATGTTTTTATATCCATGCTTTCATAACCTTGCTTAAAGTTGACCTTTAACGGTAATGTACAGCACCCCCAATAATTTCTCGCAGTGAAAATGTAGATCTCGACGAATCCTAAATCATTCCCAATTGAATATGAATATCAAAGTCAGCAACACTAGCCACACTAGCATCGCAATGTGACTCTGGTGGTAACGTGATTATGGCGACCTATTATCGGTTCATGTGAGCTACACTAGTTTCGTAACGTCAGACAAAATACCTTTCATTAAACGACTCTGACTGAGCCGTAGACAACGAAAGGCGGTTTAGCCGAAAGAATACGTTTCTGGTTCGGCTCAATACAAAAGTGCCTAAAAGTGCCTCATAATCATTAATTGAGCAATTCCTGAGCATAATTGTAATTATTTCAAGGCTTTGTGCCGTTTGATAATACGTTTCTGAGAACTTTATCGTTTTTGCGTAGAAATTGTTCTCGCGTTGTCTGAATTGTATTTCAATGTAGATTCTTCCACTCGTTACTGCATCTATGCTTCAAAACTGATCCAATGGTACACGTATAAGCTCATTGACCAGTTCTTCGAACTGGTTCTGTAATTGGCTTTTAGGCAGTGAAATCATAACAATAATGTAAAATTGCGTGAGAAGTTACCGCTCGAGGGATTCTGTGGTACCACTGTAAAGAGAATACTCGGGAAGGTGGCTCCTTCAGGGAGAAGTGTAACGTGTTCGTCCTCCAAAATGTTCAGCTTTATTTATTTAAATGATATCAGCCATTTTCTCCTTAAATCTAGTCGGCTCGACCACCATTATAATGCCCAGTCTGCACCAATATTTGCACTTGCAACAGTCAAACGAAATCCACAAACACTGTTGTGCGGAGTGAACTAACACTGCGTAATGAATCCCGAACAACGCCCCCTTTCGGGTTGTGAAATCGTGAAGAAAGTGCAAAACATTCCACCATCGCGGTCACATGAAACTGGAACGAGTCGGCGCTAGGCTCTTGCAAGCTTAACTTCAAGAAAGCACACTCCGCGTCAGCACAAACACTCACATGTGAGTATCAATGTTTGGCCAAAGTCTGTTCACCAAAAACTGTCCTTATTTTCATTCTACTGTGTTTCCTTTCAATCATTGTTTTCTCTCTTTGTTCATTTAATGGGTTTTCCATCTTTTTTTATTCCTGGATTTGACAAGTCTCCCATGAGGTTAACACATGGTACATCTTCTTCCTGTAAGCAATTGATTAGTGGGCTAAAGTGAAGCGGTTTGTTGCCAAAGTTTGTGTAGAGTCCAGAAAGGTCACTTGTCCCGAAAGCGCTATTTTACTTACTAAAAAAATACAACAACAACGCCAAAAGTATGGATCAACAGGAACTATGCCACGACACTCGTTCCTTTAATCGTTTAAGCATGGAGTAGTAGAAAGCAACCATGTCACGGGATATTAAACTAGCTGAATGACAATGGTTTTCCTTGAGACCTTATGGTAACCCAGGCCCTCATACAATAGTGAAGAAAGGAATGATTCCAGACTAAAAATGAGTGTTGCAATTCTGTGTCTCCCCATACTTCTACTTTTTTTCTTCTTCTCATTATAATGATTACAGTAGTAACGCTAATATTCAATATTTATGATGATGATGATAATAATAATGATAATGCTGCTGATGAGGATGATTCTGGTAGCAATGATAGTGTCATTAAATGATTATAATTGTAGTGAAGACAATGACAACAAGAAAGAATTAGTACTTTTATTATCATTAATATCGTTATCATCGTTGTATTTGTTATTGTCATTTTTATCATCATCAAATATTGTTGTTGGTGGGGTTATTTTTACGTCGTCTACAGTTTAGTTGTTGTTTTTTCACTGTTGAAAGAACGATGAGGGTTTCCTAGCCGCCCATAGGACTGTGTTGATAAGTCTTTCTTTGCCTGTTGGTCTGCGCAAAGGGTTGTCGTTTGTATCTTCAGAGTCATTGTCAACCTACACGTTCCTAACAACGTCTCGTTGCCAAAGTGTCAAATATCGTGCTTTTGTGGTGGAGTTTAGCTTTTGTACTGGCGTCTGGCTTGTGATAACGTAAATAATCAGCGTTTCATCACTGTTTCATCAGTATTACTCTCATTACAAAGATAATTCTGTTGTTGGTGTCTCACATTATTCTAAACTTCTAATCATTGTTTTTTATTTAATTTCATCGATGCAATGAAAATTAATATGATATATATGCACATACATATATATATATGCACATATACACATACACAAATCATAATACTCATCATCACACACATACACATCACATTCAAATTTTTCCCACACCGGGTGCTAATAACCCTGGAAAGAACTCTTCCTCATTTACTTCGAGACAAGTCGTTTATTTGCTTTAACATATCATACGGTTTTAATTGCTCTTAAATAATATCTTTAATATGACAAATTACATCACAATGACCAATTGTCAAACCGAAAACACGTAATCATTATTTCTTCAGAGAGTCATTCGCGTTACATTAAAATTTCGTTCCGATTGTATTCAAGTTCTAAAATATCTGGTCCATGTAGGTACTTTTTGCGATGTGTCTATAAAGTCATCGACCGGCAACTTCATTTCGTTATATCGAAATTTCGTTGTATTCGAACAAATAAACAATAGAAAATAAAGTGGATAATGTTTCTATTCGTTGTAACCGGATTTGCTTTATACCCGTGTTCGTTATTAAAAGAGTGCACTGTAATAGGCGCTGATGAACAATACTTGAACCAGAGGCGTTCTTTCTTAAATTTTTCTGATTTTAAGTAGACGTATAGAATAAAGCAAATAATAATGTATGAGAAAATCGTATGTCCCATACACGGCTTTGATGCCAGAGTATGAATTAGCTGCTAGATTATATTGAGTTTGATTTTATGAACGATCAAAAAACAACAAAACCAAAATTCTGTGACGGAATAGCAATATAAACATAAACATCACATACTTTCTGAAAATATTGATTCCAATACATACATTTGCAGACCAGTAGCTGTTTCAAAGATTATGTTGATGCAGTCTTAAATTTTACAGAAATTTTCATCAATTTTGCTCGGGATTGTGAAATGCAAAGTAAGTTGGATAGATATTAAACAGTAAAAAGTCTCTTATAACAGACAAAACTTAACGAAATATATAATGCTGTAAGAAACAGGGTACTATGATGTGAAGTCATATTTCATGATATATTACGACATTGCGTCATTAGCGATGAAAACATAGAATGGCATAAAATGTTTCATCCTGCTGGTGGAATGCATGTCTTAAGAACATTAAAGAATTCACCACCAGCATGCTTAACGTTAAGATCCGTTTCCAAGGCAAACATAGGCACATACTGCATCCACCCCTGAGCGAAACAAATAGATTACAAGCTGTTAAATATGCCGTTTAGAAGACGATGATAAACTTCACAACAATTATAGATATGATATATTACGACATTGCGTCATTAGCGATGAAAACATAGAATGGCATAAAATGTTTCATCCTGCTGGTGGAATGCATGTCTTAAGAACATTAAAGAATTCACCACAAGCATGCTTAACGTTAAAATCCGTTTCCAAGACAAACATAGGCACATACTGCATCCACCCCTGAGCGAAACAAATAGATTACAAGCTGTTGAATATGCCATTTAGCAGACGATGATAAACTTGACACCATACAACATTTATGATACAATTTACAAGAGTGTAATGTCATAAGATATATTTCAGTTACACATTAAATTCGATATGAAAAGGTATTTTAGTTCAATGATGTACACAAAACTTCCTCTGAAATATGTCTACCTTAATTTCACATTATTTGCGTCAAGTAGTATGTGCTGCCATAGTTTCTACGGTGTCCTGTAATCACGCGTGGAAAATCAACATGTAGATGGACATATTAATTATCTTCTCTAAGCTAAAATAATAATGATAACAACAACAACAACAACAAATATTTCTGAATCCATCATCACAGCTGACCAATGGGGTTACTCAAACTGGTCAAGTGGTCCATCTTCACTGTGTTTGCATGGTCAAAGTGCCCTGGGTGACATCCTGTCGCAGTTGAACGCCAGAGGTAAAACCCTGCCAGAATCCTGATGAAAACAAAACCGGATTGCACAAAACAGCATTGTAAACATCGGAAACAGACTTTACAAGGTTTGATTCTATGGTCAATAAATTTCAAACTTAACCGTTAAACCGAAGTACGCCTTCAACCACATAAACACTGAGCTAATAATTTTGTATTGTAATTACACTTTTCCTTGATGACAAGCTAATAAGGTTTCATCGCACAGATTATCAAATTATATACTGTGTGGTTTCTTTTTCCTTTGTCTCTGACTGTGTGTTTATGTGTAGGCCAAATAGATGGATTAAAATAACTTCTTTATCACTATAATAGCTTCGGCCAACTATGTATGTAGTCATGTATTCGTGTATTTCTGCCCCCCCCCCCCCCCCCCCGGGTTGTTTGTTTGCTTGTTTGTTTTTGTTCTGTTTGGTTTGTTTGGTTCTTTATGATTTTTCCTTCTTTGTTTGTTTTTGTTTTTGTTTTTGTTTTATTTTTGTTTGTTTGTTTGTTTGTTTGTTTGTTTGTTTGTTTGTTTGTTTGTTTGTTTTTTGGGAGGGGTGGGTTAAACCAAAATTTATTTAGTCTGTGAAGATACGGTAGGGATAAACACTACCTTGATGTTGGGTAGTCCGAGCAAAGCCAGGGTTGAGTGGTCCAGCAGTACGGTCACATCCTTCCCTGGACAGAGTGCCGGTAGATAAGATCCATCCCTCAGAGAGTGGCGGTTGGGGTGCAGTCTGGGTGCAGTAGAAGCGTCCTTGGTCGAAGTCGTGAGTGGCGCCCTCAATGGCCTGGAAGCTCGGTCGCAGGAGACGCGCCCCTGGACTCGTTCCCGGTTGAGCAGCTTGGGTTGAAGAGGACCAGTTTCACCGTGTTGACAGGGAGACGGTATAAATAGGCCTATTCAGGTCAGCAGACGGCTGTAGTTCCGGCTGGGTGTGGACATCTGGGTACCACTCATCTCGCTGACATTCCGGTAACCTATCCTGTAGAGGTAACTCTTGGTTGGGGATGGGTTAAGCGCGCGGTTGTGAACGGGTTAAGAGCGCGTTTGGGCATGAGAGCGCAGGGAGTTAAATTCGGGTAGCGGTGAATTTTTGTTAAGGATCCAAAATTCATGAACATGATTTCAGGGAAAATTTTGCTGTAAAAATGCAGGGTTTTTATTTTGTTTGTTTGAAGAAAATATTGTCCGAAGTGACTTGTAACATATATAAAAACAAGTAAGGACTAGAAAAATCACAGACCAGGCAAGTGAGTTATGTGCAGAAGTTGCTCATTGATCTAACAAAGTGGTGTTTTTTGTTTATTTGTTTGTTTGCCTAATTCTCTTTTGTTGCCTGTTTCATTTTTTTCCTTGAAATTTCGTTCATTTTTTTTCCTATTTCATTTTAAACAGAAGTGGCGAGATGGAAAATTTCCTCTTATCCTAAAAAAGAGGGGGTGGATATTCACACCAGGTGTTGCTGCTCACGCGCGCACCGCTCGAGTGTCGACTTACTCACCTTGACAATGACAGGCGGTCAAAGCTTATAATAGTAGACGCATACTTACTGGGACCCACGGTACAGACTAGCTGACCAAGGGTGTGATAGGCCTCCTCAGAGCCCGCCCCGCCCCCGGTGTCTCCGAAGCGGAGTTGGGTGACGGGAAGAAACTCCCCTAGAAAATCGTTGATGTCGCCAGAATCTGATGACCACGAGTTAGCGTCCTTGTCGCAGTTGCAAACCTCAGAGGCACCTAAGAACGAGAACCCAGTTGCGGGAAAGATGATAAATGGTCGGTGTTATTTATGCAAAATATCTATGGAAAGGTAATTCTTCTAATACACATGTGTAACAAAATGGTATAACCCGTAATAAATCTAAAAGAGGGCTTTAAGTCCATTGTACAAAAAAAAACAAAAAAACTATTTCCAACATCAGTCTTTGTCCTTGGTAAGAAAGTGTGTATCGGGCATTACGAGATTTTGTTCGTCAACAAGACAAATACATTGCAACTGATTGACAAATTGCCCTACATCGACGTAAATAAGGAGGTTTTTTGATCATGGCTAGTACTAAAGCACTGATCAATTCAGTGCTTATTTACGTCGATGTGGGGCAATTTGTCAATCACTTGCAATAAAAACATCTCGACGGAAGAATTTCATGAATTTGAAAAGACAAATACAGTTGTTTAATTATAATTGCAAGATTCTGGAAGCAATTGTTATTATTGTATTACCCGACGTACGATCGCATTGCTAACATGGAAAATCGATACAACGAAGTAACGTCATTGGATTATGGCATTTGAACATCATCGGGAAATAAAGACCATGTGATATCATTACCACAACCCCCGTAATTGTTGCTGTAAAGAAGAATCAGGCACTGTACAATTTTATGTTCCTTCTTTGATATTTCGTCAGTATCGATTATGTCTTAAACTTTATAGTCGTATCGATTATATTCAAACTCAGTTTTTGTCTATGGCTTGTCATGACAGTAATTACACAGTTACTTTACACGTTGTTTTTTTCTTCTTCTTTCTTGACTAATTCATTTCATGTATATTTCAATATATGTCAGTTTCGTATCTTTTCAAGCGTGTATTGTTTTGTGTATGACGTGTGTTATACTTGTATGTGATTTTTATGAAGTCTATTGTACTCCAGTCTTTTATCATGTATATGTATGTACACAGGGCTGCCCTGGAAAGCCGTTGAGAAACTGAGGGGACTACCCTGTTTAAATATGACAGAATAAATATTACGGCAGTGGTATATAAACATACGGCTGCAGGAGCTGTCAACGCCGCATTCGCAAGAAGACAGGCTCGGATCCGCAGTCCCCCAGTTGGTTCTCGCCGTCCCGTGTCGATCCACAAACCAGCCCATGTCGTCCTTAATGAGGGTGGAGGCTACAGTGAGGGAGGAGGAAGAAAGAAAAAAAACCCTCTAAAACATAAATTTGTAGGGTCCGTACGATAAAAAAAAAAATCAGTTATGAAACACTGAAAAAAAAAGCAGTGGGTGAGTTGCTTAACTCGTTCCCACAAGAAGTCTCAGATCGCCTAGGAATACTACGGTATACCTCTGTTCCCATGGTTAGCTGGTTTGTCCAAATTATATTCATATACATTTTACTTTATAAGTTCATGTCTTGTCATATTGGCAACTTGATAACTGTTCATGGGCACTGGACTACATAAGATTCTGACAGGTAAGGACAGGAATTACCACGGTCAAGTCATTCGGTATTGTAAATATGGATAATAAATTGATAAACTAATTTATCACACAATGTCTGAAGATAATATGTACTGTGCCTGGATTTAAAAAACAAAGAAAAGAAAATAGGGGAGTCTCTTTTGTTGTTGGGTATTCTATTGGAGGCGGAGAGGGGTTAGAGGAGTTGTTTTGGTCAAATCTACTAATGATTTCTACTTGTTGCCTTTGTAAATATGATAAATAATTATGATTATATCCTATCAAACATAGACACAGCACTGAAAGGATACGCGATGGCATGTTTCTATTACTTAAAATCTTCCTCTTCTTGATTGTTTTAATGTCCATTATGTCACTTTATGCTCTAAGAACAAAAACGTACCAATCAAACAAAAAGGGACCGTATTCCACACAAGCAAAATCATGAAATGATGTGATATGTATTGCAGCAGCCTTTTCATACCTTTGCAATCATACGTGAACGATTGCGTGCAAGCTATATGTCTGCGATTTGGGTCGTTGGTGAAGAGCGCGTCTATTTGCTCCTTCGTCAAACCGTCGTACGTCACCATCTTCTGATACTCCCCCGCGGACGCCATACCCACGACGTGAGTGCGAGCTTCTGAGTCGTGGGGCAGAAGCATTTGCGCATGCGTGGAGTTGAAGGCCGGAACGCAGACAACTGATATTATTGTTGAAGAGACAAAATTAATACAAGCGTCAATACTCCAATCATTACGCTTGTTCAATATTCTTACAAGAATTATTCAAACAGATAGTCGACATTGATTGAATTTATTTTGGTGTTTAATACAACTTTGCTGTAGTCGCATTTATTATCACTGTTTGTAATGTCGCACACTTTTATATGCCTTGCGAAGTGCATATTAATAAAGACTGAGCTAGAACGTTCATGCTTTCGAAAAGTGCATTCGTTGAATGTCTTTTTTAACCAACATTTTTCCTGCCAGCCAAGTTCGAGAATTGCTAACACGAATAATTAATTTATGACAACGAAAGATCGCAAAAATCCATTTTTTTAAGTCAAAAAATGTATTCGGAATAGCTTTCGCCTAATTCGAACATGTTGAATGAATGAAACGGCATATTTCTATATCTATTGACACGCACACACACACACACACACACACACACACACATACACACACATACACACACACACACACACACATACGTACATACACACACAATGAATAAGAGTTGTTTCTACAAATCACTTTGACAAGAAATTATCATCACAATTCGACCTGACAAGAATCTACGACATAGTATACCATGCATGGAGTTTAATCTTACATGTATACACAAACTATTGTCCGGTGTAAATCTCACGTCCCACGCAATCACAATAATAAGAATGCCCATCAGACGTAGTATTTTCTTCTTCCTTTTTTTTTGGGGGGGGGGATGCATCGTTACACGGCTCAATGTAAATAGTACGCGCTACTCTTTACAACGGAAAGACGAAACAAATTCACAAACAAACAATCAATCAAAAAACCAAAGAAACAGACAAACAAACAACTGAACAACTAAGATCTAGTCTATACTAATCTTACCAAGAAAGGGGTCAACTCCCCCGCTACCGTCCGGATCGATAAGGTACGCCCCGGCAGCTGTGTCTCCGTTTAATTTGACGTCATAGCAAGTTTCTGGAGGCTGTGATCCCGACTCTGATAGAAGTAAGAATACAAAACAAAACAAAATATAATAACTTTGAAATCTTTACTACGAAACATTCACATACAATACATAAATACAAACTGGTACATACAAGTGCAAAGACATATTGGTTTCTTTGATTTTGTTTTATATATCTGTTTGTAGTTTCATTAAGTCATTATTCATTCTCTTTCAATGTCGTACAAGGCTAACATTGCTTTTTAGCGAGACCCTCCATTTCCGTTCCCATCCTTATTTGTATTATGCATACGTATACATACCTTGAAAATACAATTATGTCGTTACTCATGATCACATGTATTTTTTTTTTATTTACGTTTTACAAATTAGTACAAATATGTTCTGCGAATGCATTGTATTATTTTACCATGTTTATTTAATGAAAATGAAAAATAAATGAAGTTATATTGAAAAAAAAAGAACACCTTAAGACTATTAGCCATAGTACAAACACCTGTGTGCACTGGCGAAGACTATATTTCTATTTTGCTGTTAGTTGCACAATAATATACGACTTTACCTGTATAAACATCTTTATGAAGCATAATGTTCGAAATATTCGCATTATAATCTTATTTTCTATTTTGCAGAAAGAATTGCATAAAACTTCTCTCTCCCCACCCACCCTCTCCACTTTTGTCTCTCTTCCTGTTGTCCTCTTTTCATTCTTCGTCCACATTATCAAAGAACAAGGGACATACCTTCGGACACACAATCCATGTAGGCAAACTTGACGATCGCTTCCTTGCTGCCGGTAGTGCCACCGGCCCGTATCTGAGTGACCGGGAGTTTGGTGCGGTCAGTGATCCACCCGTTGTCCTCTAGACGATTTGAAGAGCCGGCGTCACAGTTGCAGCCCAGCGAGTCGTCATAGCAACTATTGAGGGCACCTTTTTTTCACACGTTGGGAAAGAAATAATCATATAAACAAACACATAAAGGACAAAAAAGATGAAAAGTATGAGTCCATGGATTCAAATTATGTCACCACGGAAGTGAGAAAAACAGTATGTTCATAGAACAAAAAAGGAAACTCACAACCTCAAACACAAACACACGCACGCACTCACACAACTGGACAAACACGACTATGAGATGACTATAAAAGGATTGGGCATAGAATAATTATAGTACGCATGCCTTGAAAGACTGCATGTGATTAACATGCCGAATATCTGTGCCAAATGCTAAAAATGTCACCATAATGTGCAAGGCTAATCTCGTCATGGTGCATTTAATATAATCATTATCATGAAACTGAACTAGGTGAATTAGGATGAAAATACGGACTGAAATTGAAATAGATGAATATACACATATTTCTATATCTGTATTACTGTATCCTATATGTATTGTATACATTATTTCTATATCTGTATTACTGTATTCTGTATGTATTCTATACATTATTTCTATATCTGTATGACCGTATATCTGTATTGTTTATATTTCATACTTTTATACACGTATTCATTAAGTTTCTTTCAAATCGTCACCACCCTTCTCTGTCCCTACTTCGAGGGCCCTGTGCAATAACTATCAGTCACTCACCACAGGCGCACTTGTTGGCTTCGCTCGTGCCCGCCCAACTCGACGAACTCGTCCCGTCCCTAATTCCGTACCACACCGCATTTGGTGGATCGAGAGGAGCAGCTGACAAAGGCGACACCCAAACACAGAGAGAATCATGAAAATGCAATGATATGATCTGTCCATATCGACTGGTGTAAGAATCTATCTGTCTTTAAATAAGTTATGAATAAGCATACATGTTTTTCTTTTCTACTGACCATAAACGCTCGTCTGAATAGAAAGTGACTATTGTACAATTTTGTCTTTTAGTTGCATTGCTTCGTTAATATCTTTCTCCCTTCCCCGCTCTTTTGATCTCCTGATGCATGTATGATTGATAGGAGTCACTCTTTCAGTTGACCCCCCTCCACAAGCTAAAACTAATATCTTGCTTGGTTTCTTTAATTTTCCCTTGTCTTATTCATTCTTTAATTATTTTATCTATACCAGCGCAAAACTGTTAATACTTACATCTATAAGTATGAACTTTACTAAACTACTCTGTTTGTCTAGTACCTACAAATAAAATTGTTGAATTTTTAAACTACTTGTTGTCTTAATATCAAACTTCAATCTGAAACAAAGAGGAAACAAAGGAAAAAAAAAACTATAAAAAAACGCAGATGAGAACACTGTACTGCAGCTCTGTAGTTGGAAAAAATTACTGAATACAGTTATGGAAAGCCAAATAGGTCAAAAGAATTTTTCCTACCATTTTCACAACTGTACTTGACGCTTTGTCGGCAGGCGTCTTCGCCATCAACATATTCGGAGATGAGAGAGATCAGAGCACCGTAATCGTAGTTGAGATCGCGGGAGAACTCCCCGTTGGCACTGTACCCGTTTAGGGTGAACTCTTCAATGACGTCATGCCCGAACCTCGTCACGATGCCGTTCTCCACTTCGTCAAATGCACACTCCACTGAAAATCGACGGAGAAACATAGAAACGAATGCTTATGAGAAGAGAACCACGAATAATAACATTGTGCTTGTTCTTTATTAATGAAAAGAGCATACACACGCACACACACAAGCATTTCGTTTGACATTTAAGGCAAAGTCATGTATTGCTATAACAAACTCGCTTATGGTGACTTTTTAACATTATCTAAATCATGCTGCGACATAGTGACATGTTGGTCATCCTGGTTGTCGCACGCCAAACGCATGCACAGAAGAAACTGCATGGGAGCACTCATTCTCCGGTCTGCCGGGTTCCATAACATTAGTTGCTCCTGTGACAATAAAGTCTGAAATATTAGAAGATATCACTCTTCTCCCAAATAAGCTATAACTGTAGACGTTTATTCTAGGAATATTTTTTTACATTATAACTATTGTTCACATTTTGAATATTTAACAATACTTAGCATTAACTATACTGATTCAAATTTTTACACTGGTTGTTACTAACCCTAACCCAAATTGTAGACCTCTTTTGAAGAACTGCGATGAGCTGAATTTTGTTTCATCAGCAAAATGGTAAATACTGCCTTTAAGGTACCCGCAAACATAACCTCAGTCATAATCCTACACCTCAAATTAGATCAAACTTTATCACAACCCTAATCGTAATCATGATAAAGTCTGTGGAGAAAATACAATCGCAGGAATTGTCGCAGGAGCAAACTTGAATGTCGTATCACCGGTCTGCAGAGACTTGGCGAATTTTAGCTCACCGAGGCTAAAATGTTTTCATTTCGAGTTTGACAACGGAACATCAGTCTCGCGCATATTATAGAACTCCCCCACTTTTTTTTTCGGGGGGGGGGGGGGGGGGACAAGCAGCCCGCGTCTTCGGATTAGCAACGGGGATGTGACGGATCTGTCCTAGACCACTCACCAATCATGAAGTTCCCGGATGTGAGTTGTATCAGGAATAGTCCGTCTGTACTTTCTCCATTTTGGTACGCCTCCAGGCACGAACCAGGGGGAGTCGCATCTGAAAGCCCCGGGAAAACAAATATGCACAGAAAAAATAGACAAACAAGCAAACAGATGCATTAGTACCACAATTCATGGATGTATATATACAAGACACAAACCAAAATAAGATAAAACAAAACGTAGTATGTCAGATTTTCGAAAGAAATGAATAAAACCAATTCATAGAGGTGAACAATTTTGAGACACGAATCTTTTGATTTACACTAAATTTCGAAGACGAACTTTGTTATTTTGCACCGAGTGAATGTACATAAACGATGAAAACATAATAAGTCAGATTGGTAAAATATAAATAGAAAGATAAACTAAAAGATAGGCAGATATATATATTTTTTTTTTGTTGTCTGCAAAACAGTAAGAATAACAACATCAGTAATAGCCAGAGTAGGATTTTGAAATTATGGAGCTGCTTAGGTATTGAGACTTGAGTTTTCTTAGACATGAGTTAGAATTTAATGTTATAGATATCTTCGGACAATTGAAAGAAGAAAAAAGGTAAAGAGATTTTTACGTCAACATTGTTTCTTATCTAAATATTTAAGCAATAGTACCATTGTCCTAAGTATAGATCAATTACGATAGCCAGAGTCAATGGCAGCTCATGATAAGATTGTTGGCTTTCCCTCAAATTGCACTTGTTTATGTTGACGAAAACCTTTTGTTTCTGTGCAAAGACAGCCTAACCATTACATCAGTCATCGAGGAGTATAATAAAACTTGAAAATCATCGTTCACCCATATTCCCCATAACACAAACAAACAAATAAAACAAACAAACAAACAAACAAACAGACAGAACGAAACAGAAATCATGACTCACCTGTATCAAAGCAGATGAGATCGCCGACGGTATAGTTTCCCTGATTCGCCGCGTTCGTGACCCCGCCCAACACCAGCTCGGATATGGGTAACAAGTTCTTGTTGGTTATCCAGCCACCGTCCCGGTAGGGATTCGCCGATGCCTCGTCACAGTGGCACAGATTGCTGGAACCAATACAATTGGAATCCTAGATTCGGTTTAGAAAGAATGAAGGAAAGAGAATGGGGTGAAGATGAAAAGAATAAATGTGACCCTGCACCTCCAAACAAACAAAAAGTCGCCATACATGAATTTTTAGTTAAGACCATATTCTGAAAGAGCAGACTTTAAGCTTTAAAATGATGTATAACTCAAATCAAATGGACTCTCCTAACCTATCTAAATATTGGAAAGAAAGCACAAACTCAGGAAAAGTGTGAACTGAGAAAAGAGGCTCTGAAGTACAGTGTCTATTCAAGCGCTTAATCTTTACCAAACCGTGCTGGCTGTGCGATGAATGGGACAAAAAACAGGAAGTAAACCACCAGAGTAACAACAATGAAGGGATTATCAGATTAAACTGAAATTAAGCACGCCTCATTGACACATTCTGTCCATAATTACTGCTAACTTTCAAAGCAGTAGCATTATCCTTTCAAAAGTTATTAGAGTTGAAAGTGAAGAGTGTGGACAAGGTTTTTCAGAAATGAAAAAGGGATTCTAAAGACACACCTAATCACACCATTCTACCAAAAATGTTCGAGATAAACCGCTAAAAAGACACACTTTCCTGCCCATTTTATGATACCAAATTTTAGCACAATGTAAAAGAAGACCCGCTCTTTCAGAAAATATGAGAAAGTCAAGTTCGGCTAGGTTGACCCATTTCACTTATTTTCAGTCCTCACGCAAAATGAGTGTGTGCGACTTTATGTTCGTTTTGAGGTGCACGGTCACAAATAATATATGCCTCATCAAACGGATTTAATATGATAAAATTTGCCTTGCATAGATATATTATGCTCCCTGTAACAGTTGCATGGTATAAGATGGTATTTATGATCATGAATATTATTGAAAAATACTCATTGCTTTATTTCTTATCCTGGAAAACCGAAAACATCAAGTTCTTAATCCGTCTAAGCTCTTAATGAACCTCGAGATGAGCTTCGATTTCTGTGTTTGAGGCAGCTGTTGGATTGGCCATTTCTGACGCGAGAATGCATAAACTTTCTTTATTGTTTCACGTTTAGTCCCCCCATAAATAAACAGTCTCATCATAACTATGGACAGCGCTAGTAATCACAGCGACGTGCAAAGTTTTCTCACCGCGTTACAGTAGCAGCCGGTCGACTCGGCCTCGTTGCCAGCCCAGTACGCCATCTTGTTGCGATCTTTGTCCCGCCACCACGAGAGGGCAGTAGAGCTACTGTAGAGCTGGGACTGCGCGCACTCGTACATGAGGTATTGGTAGCAGAAGTCGGCGTTCGATGCCATTTCCCCGACTTTCGCTGTTTAGGTGAAAAAAAAAATTAAAATATGGAAAGTTTTAGTGTAAAAAAGAAAAGAAAAAAAGAAAAGTCAATCGTCACTTTCAAATGATTTAAGGTAAGACCAGCATTAAATACATCGTAAGGGGGGGGGGGGATGATTTTTTTTTTCAAATGAACCTGAGAAGAGATATAAATGTGAGTACACTCCGTAGCTTTGTCTTAAGATTCACATCAAAGGAGCCGCAGCATCACCAGTTCTATTCTTGTTTATATCTTCACAAATTTTATAATGTTTGTTTTATGTTAAGTGCTGTCTGGGGCAAATTATTTGTATAGGGCCCCATTTTTCTCTCTCTCTTCTTTCTTTCTTTAAACAAACAACAACAGTTCTAGAATGCCCAGAGGATACAAAGATACAGCTGAGTTTTAGCGACGTTTAAAACACACACACACATAAAACTCCCAGATAACAGAGTATTCTTTTGGTATATTTACTTTTCGAAGCCCGTCACTGTGAGAAACAATTAAGGTAGGCCTACATGAGACCATCGATTTTGATCTACTCTAGAAACAATTTACGTACAGATGTAAATATTGAATATTTAGGTAATGGAATGACGTGGAAATGAAGTGAAAATGAAAACGGAGATGAAAATATAAATGAAATCAAAATTGACATTACAATTAAATTGAAATGTACAAGGAAAAGGAAAATGGAATGAAATGAAATGAAAATAAAATGAAATGAAATAAAATGAATTGGGCGATAATAAAATGAAATGAAATGAAATGAAATGAAATGAAATGAAATGAAATGAAATGAAATGAAAGAAATGAAATGAAAGAAATGAAATTAAATTAAATAATGTTTAATGTTCGACTATCACATACCGGGGGCGCCCTCCGGGTACGTGATATTCTGCTCAAGAGTGCCGCCCTCGTTGGAGACCAATGTCCAACCCGTCTGGTCGTGCGTGACGGTAGTCATTATCGTCGCGTCGTTGACCACGAAGCCGAAGTTGCAGTAGGCCAGGAACGACTCCGATTCTCCTCCGTTCGCCGGGTCGAGGAAATAGTAGCCATCGTCTGTAAATCCATCGTTGTAGTATGATTTACAGTACCGGTAGTCTGTGCGGAGGACGGATGTAAATTGATATTTTAATATGTCGGTGCAATGAAATTGCTCACACCCTACAGACACACGTTTGTAAGACTTATCCCATTATGATACTTCAGACACATACGCAAAACAATCAATGGGCAATCAACAATATTGCTCATATTACTACACATTAACAGAGCAGATATAAGGAAAGCATTGCTCTTTAAATTTTTCACAAAAATATTTTTCTTGATATCGTTCGTCTATTATGTCACATCTAGAAAATTACATAAGAACTCATGCAATCAACCAAAGCATTAGAATTGAATGAGTTTTGAACGACTTGCCTCAAAATTTAACAGAGTGTAATCGTTAATCTTCTAGTTTTACTGAATCTACGAAATATTTTTGGGAAATTTCCTCTTTACCAAATTAAACGGTAAAACGAGAACCATGTTGGGTTGCTCAAGCGAAGTGAGAATTATTTACCTATTGAACACACAACGTAGTCGCTCTGTTCGGAGTGCCAATAGACTCCTGTGGTGTCGGCGATCTGGTATTTATTTGTCATCCATTCCTCGCATGTTGCGTCTGGAGAATGGGCGAAGATGCACAGGGTTGACGAGGTCGACGACGAAAAGGAAGAAGATGAAGAAGAGGATTTCAGTGTTAAACAATGATCAAGAAGGAGAACGATGAGAAACATGGAGACACAGAAGGGTCAGAGAAGAAGATGGAGAAGAGAAAAATAAAAATAAGAAGATAAAGAAGAAGGTAGGAAGGAGGGGGAGAATAATTGGCGCAAGAGAGAGATGATGAAAATATAGAAAAGGGGAAGAAGAGGAGGAAACAAAAAACACAAAGAGAGCGACAATGACAAACAGACGAAAGACAGATGCAGAGGGCAAAGAAGAAAAGACGGAAGAGACGGGGGATTTGGAGACGGAATCACGAAGAGGAGAAGGAAAGGAGGTTCTTAAAATATTCGTCGGAACTTTTCACGTTTACAATCTCACTCAAAATTTGCTTGGAAAAAGCACAGAGTTAATAATATGTCGTCAAGAGAATGCACAACATATGCGCTATCATTAACTGACACAATCAATGGTTGCTATGTGACAGTTCTTCCTGCCGAAGGTTCGTAATTCCGAAGGCTCTCTAATTCGCATCTTGGTCTGATTTTCGGATTACCGACCCTCCGGAATAAAAAAACATTTTTTTTTTCGGAATGTACAAATCCTCGGAAAAACAAACCTTGCGAATAATGCCACAAATGTTCAGATAAACGTGTCGGACACCTAGGTTTTCTTTTGTGTGCTTTGGAATAACGAAACGTCGAAATAATAAACGTTATTTCATTCAAGGATTGAAGAAATTGCAGAGTAACGAATACCATTCCACCGACGTGGCAAGGACTGGTAACCTACTCAGGCATACGTGAATCGTGGACAGTTTGAGTTTTTGTCACTGTTTTGTGTGCAAAAGTTATGCATTTAAAGTAAAGTTACTGGTCAGTTGAAAGTAAAGGAAGCATAGATTTGTCATACAATTTAGGCTAAAGCAAGGCTTGGCGTTTTCTGTACATTTTTGCTGACTAGATATCCAGCTTTTAACAGAAATGCAAAAAAGTGGTATAGATTAAAAACAGAATGGTTTCTAAAGGCATAACTATACGTTGGTGCTTCAGAATAATGTGGCATACAGAGGATTTCCACCATGGCACATAAAGAGTCAATGGTTTTAAGTTCAAAAGAAGAGAAGTACAAATAAAGTAATGACTGAAAATACAAATACATCGTGTGGTTGAGCAACACCGTTAAGTACACATAGATGCATCCCAGCCTGCGAGCTTTAAATCTGCGACGCAAACGCTGCAAGGCGAAACAGCCTTCAGGGTCAAACAATGGAGACTGCTGCCTCGCGACTGCGCCGAACACAATTTTTAGCTGCATATCGTCGTCATTGGCGTTCGCGTCGTGAATCCAAATTTCGCTATTGCATAATCGTAGCGGCCAAGAATCAACACAGCGGTACTTGTGAATACTCACTGTACTGCAGGCCATTGAAGCTCAGTCGGAGACCTGGACCACCGCTACCCCAGGTCTGTGGGTTGACTCTGATGTAACGGGCGAACAGAGGCGGGCTGAACGACTCCGTGACGACCTGATTGGTACCAGAACCGTCATTGCCAGCGATGAGCTGTTCATAAAAGGGCCCAAGCCAAAATTTTCATAGTAATCAATTTGTATCCAAACGATGCTGGCTTCATGAAAGAAAAAAAAAAAACTCTATAATGTCATTTTCATATTTCCAAGCAGATAAATTCCAAAGATTGATAAACCATAATTTCCGTACCCCACTATCTTATATGCAGAGTGAGAACGGAAATAATACTAGAACCATTTTAGATATAGCTCTCTGTAGATGCGTATGAAACAAGTGCATGATATCATGTAGTAATACTCTTGTTCTAACGGAATATCAGTACATCATGTCCCTTGGTAATCAATATTTAAGAAACGTGAAATTTCGCTATGGTATATCCCGATTTTTTTTCAAGAATGATTCAGGTCAAGGATAGAATAAAATACACAATGAAGAGTAACAAACATCATTCTTTTCATTGTCCTTTATTTGGGTAAAGTGTGAATAGCATATTATATCTTGCGCTTTTGTCGAAGAATACAAATCAACAAAAAGAATACATTGATCAAATTTGCCATGAGGAGATGCCACACATAAATCAGTTACGGTACACTCAAAATGCACTACAGCAACCCTTAACGTTGTGACTCATGGTAGATGTCTGCGCATTTAATAGTGCAAAATGTTCCAATAGAAGATGTATCAAAGGTATAATTTTCGGGAAAGAGAAATAATAAAGAAAGTGAAAAACCGATTATGGATAAGAGAGCAACAGGAAAAAAGATGGCCATACAGAATTATTGGTAGATAGGTAGATAGATAGATGAATAGATAGACAAATAGATAGATAGATAGATAGATATAGATAGATATATAGATAGATAGATAGATAGATAGATAGATAGGCATAGATATATATATATATATATATATATAGATAGATAGATAGATAGATAGATAGATAGATAGATAGATAGATAGATAGATAGACATAGATATATAGATAAATAGATAGAGAGACAGACATAGATTGAAAGATTAGATAAATACAAAGATAGATAGATAAATAGATAGATAGATAGACAAATGAACAAACAGACAAAATATAGAAATATCAAAGGAAAAGAGGTAAACGACAGACAAACGGATTTTTGCTCTTTCGGCTTACCACAGGTTCGTCTCTATGTGTGTAGTCAATGAAATTGGTACCACCCATCGAATGCTGAACGTAGAACGAGGCTACGTACTTATTGGCGTTCGTGTTATGCCCCTGTACCAAGATCTATGTAGCAGAGTTTTAGGGAAAAAATAATAAGAAGGAATCGCAAATTTAGCATGCATCACTTGATGCCATCGATCACATTCAAATATACTCACTTTAATAATTAAACGACATTGACAAAATATTCCTTGAAATGCACTTTTTTTCTTTCTAAAATTTGAATGTCTGCAATCATTTTGGGATATTTAATGTTGAAGTGTAGTTTGGATGCGAATCCCATTGATTTTTTTTAAATGAGAACTAATACTGCAGATAGTTGGTGAGGTTCTTTTTTTTTCTTTGTGAAAAAAACACACAACTGGAATTATATGATCTGGGGCCCGTTTCACAAAACTTGCTATCAGTGACAACTGCCACATTTCTATGACAAATTTTCTCTCAGCCAATCAGATGCGAGAATTTCAGTAGCTTGTCACATCTATGACAACTTGTCACCAACTTGTCACTGAGGACAAGTTTTATGAAACGGGCCCCTGATCACTTCTCTCTCTCTCTCTCTCTCTCTCTCTCTCCAAAAAGATCGCTGCAACAATAAAAATCACTAAAAGCTCGCCAATATAGGATCTACGACTTAAGATATGGAGGACAAACAGTATACCTGAGAAACAAGGGTACCGAAGAGAAAATCGACCATAATCCACTGGTTTGTATCGACAGTATCGGGTATCCAACAACCTGTAAAGAGATAAAGAAGAAGCGAGGGGGGAGAGGAGGGAAGGAAAGAGAGATAGAAAAAGAAAAATACAAGAGAAAGAAGAAGGAAAGGCAGACGAAGAAGAGGGATGGATTTTTGTTTTTCAATTTCATTTTCAATTTATTTCTGCAACTGTTTTTATTTTCAAGAATTCAATGTACAAACAGGAATACACTAAAACTGATTTAGATTAAATAACATTTTTTTAAGTGAGATCAAGCGCTAGTATTCAAATATAAACGTAGGTAATGATGTATTGACAAAATGGGAGCCCGCTACTGACAAAACGACCACAAAAAAAAAAAAAAAAAATCTAGCTGCAAAGTGCGAATTATCCCGCTATGGATTATGTATTACATAAATGTTTACACAATTATTTCCTTTACTTTAGTACTATGCAAAACGTCGATGTGACGCTTTTATGCTTATTATTATAGTTGTATAAAAAAAGATCTGATCTTTGCAACACATATACAATGAGAGTTTAACAAATGAGAATGCCTTTGTTTTCTTTTTTCCATCAATACTAAAGCTATAGATTTTAATTCCCCGACATCTTATGTTTCAATAAACAATTATAAACTCTGATATGAGAGAACTAATTTGTGGCGTGCCACAAGGTAGTATATTGGGGCCGTTGTTGTTTATTGTTTATATTAATGATTTATGTGCTTCCTCCCAAGTGTTATCATTCATACTTTTCGCCGATGACTCAAATGTGTTTTATTCACATGAAGATTCAAATATTCTTGTGCACACAGTAAATTCGGAGTTACAAAATTTACGAGATTGGAT
Organism: Diadema antillarum; assembly: GCF_040938485.1. Taxonomy (NCBI): domain Eukaryota; kingdom Metazoa; phylum Echinodermata; class Echinoidea; order Diadematoida; family Diadematidae; genus Diadema; species Diadema antillarum. The sequence continues at coordinate 861,364 of NW_027272232.1, forward strand.
ACGAGCTAATAAGCTGTCCCTGAATATCAATAAAACCAAGTATATGTTTTTTAGTAACACTTTAGATAATTTGAATATGGATATTTATTTTGATGATACTGTTTTAAAAAGTGTTTCACATACAAAATTTCTTGGAATTACAGTAGATAATAAACTTTCTTGGAAATTTCATATAGATTATGTTTGTAAATTTATTTCACACAATATAGGTGTCATTAACAGGTTCAAATTGTTTCTTCCCCAACATTCATTATTTATATTGTATTCGTCTTTGATATTACCTTATTTAAATTACGGAATTTTGGCATGGGGAAGCACGCATACAAACATTATTAGATAGGGTTTTATTATTAAAAAAGAAGGTACTTCGAATCATTTGTAATGCCGCTCCTTGCTCTCATACAGCTTCTTTGTTTTCTGAAAATAAGATTCTGAAAATTAAAGATTTGTTTTTATTTCATTTAGGACAATTTATGTATAGTTATAATAATAACTGTCTTCCGCTTATATTTGATTCTATGTTTCCTCGTAACCTGACATACCATAGTTACCCAACAAGACAGTCTAATGAATTTCACTTGCCCCCGCTTAGAACTGTGTTAGCTCAGCAGACATTTATTTATACAGGCCCAAGATTCTGGAACTCCCTTAGTCCAGACATAAAAAATGCTCCTTCTTTGTTTTCATTTAAAAAAAGATTGAAATGATTCCTTCCTAAGTCTTATAATGTAACAGAAAGAAATTAATTTTGTTTGTTTATTTTTTTCAGTAAGTAGGTTTTGTAAGCACCAGGATGCTATTGATTTTTCATAGGCTTGTCAGGTCGCGACTTTCGCGTAATTCCGCATCGCATCCCCTGTTTTTCTTATTGCAAACTTGTACATTATTACACGTGCCTTCACAGAACAGATAATATGTTCTGCTATCAGCAATTCCATACAATTGTATCGATCACTTTCTCGTCGCTTTCAACGCTCTACACTTCTAATAATAGCATGGCTAATAGTCTCTGTTGGTTTGATCTTGATGGTATCGATTGATCTAGGCTTTTTGTTTTTAGTTGTCTCGTCTCTTTACTTGTATTTCTGCTTCTTCCCTTTCCCCTTTTCCACTTCTTTTTTCATCCCGCACACTTGTAGTTAAGTTTTCACCTTTTTTTTTTCCTCCTGTGAGGTGCCCACGTTGTACAAGCATAGTCTTTTCAGTGGGTACCTCCACTTTTTTTTTTCGCAGAATGTATAAATATGTCTGTATGAAAAATGCCTAAGTTTGTAATGATTATTGACAAATGTTATTCTTTGCTATCTATGTATCATTCCTTCAAACGCATGTCGAATCTATATTTTTTGTACATTCTGTTGAAAGAAGTGAAAATAAATAAACCTTTGAACCTTTGAATCACGGCAAACAAACAAACTCCGATAAAAAGAAAAACAAACATTGCATACGTTTCTGTGTATTCTCCTAATTTCTTTAGATACATCGTTCTGTCTGTTGTTTGCTTGGTTTTATTTTTTTCCAAGTTGTTACAGTCCTAGAACTTACCATTGTAGTTCAGACGCCCCTTGTATGCCTGCCTGGACGAGCTCTCTGTCGATGCCGTGATCTGCGAGTTTGCAACCGTGCTCGTCGACGACACACCGAGATCTTCCATGGCGTCGGTGTAGCTGCCCTTCACTAAAAGGGAAAGAACGACAACGTACATCATGACTGCTACTGCTTCTTCGCTTCTGTTTTTTTACAGTGTAAGTGTGTTTCGGGTGAGGATTTTTTTTTGTTGTAAATCTGCATAAATTCTTCATTTGCGTATTTGAATATTTATGATCAAGCAGCAAACACTTATAGGAATACTAGCTGTAATTTTTTTGTGTGTGTGTTTCTGGGCTTGTTTTTTGGTGACTATAATTTTGACATTATCAACTGAAACTGGAATAAATGGTACAAAAAGTGTGCGTTTGTGTGTGCAGACACTTCATCAAATTCTTATTGGTTTTCATGACAAAAATAGAATTTGTGCGGAGACTTTAAATTCAGTTGCACACGTTTGAGATGATTGTGTCATCACCTGTTGCAGTTTGTATTATGTGGTTGCAACTGATATTCCATCTTAGTATGATCATAATATCAAACTGTAATATTTTATAATATATTTCTTTAAGCTTATTCAATGACAAGTCCGATCGATTTATTTTTCTTCATAAACTCTCTACCATTTTGTTCCCCTGATTCGAGTGCAGATATCATCATCAACTTCATTTGATTTTCTTTTTTGTTTGTTAGGTTGTTTGTTTGCTTGTTTATTTCATTTTCCATCCGAGAAGATGGCTGGATAGCCCATATTCCGCTGTAATATCTGGGTGTAGAACCGCACATTAAGAAGTTAAAAAAAGAGAAAAACTCAACAAAAAGGATCATTCTGGAAAACGTATTAAAACTCCAAAATGAAAAAAAAAAAACACAACATGCAACCAGATTTGCTTTCATAAGTGTGGTATCAATGGTTACTGGCGAACAGTAATGGTGATGTTACAATAATAGTAGTATATAGTAGTAATGATAAAATTGATAATGATAATAATGGTAATAATAGTAATAGTAATAATAATAATAATAATAATAATAATAATAACAACAACAATAATAATAATAATAATAATAATAATAATAATAATAATAATACCAATAACAATAATAATAATTAAAACAAATTCTCACCGTAAGTGCGAAGTCTCCAGTCTGTAGGCGAGTTGTAGTACCATCCGTAATACACACCGGTATCTTCCACCACACTGACATCCGTCCTGATAGCTAGAGGTACATTGAGTACAAAGATGTTTTTAAGCATCATCAACCAACACACAAGTCTAATTAACTTTTAATCTCAATTTGTATTGCCATGGCATTATATGGTGACAACGTTCCAATTGCATTTGTCTTTAAGCTTTGACCCAGCGTTAAAGACAGAATTAATCTGTAATTTTTGGTCACTCATTGGTATCATAGGATTCATAACGAGGTATCAAAAAGTTTTCAAAATTTGTCGTCTTCACTTCGTATTTATGAAAGCTGTACTGACCTATTCATATATTTGTTCCGTCCTGTGTTAAAGTATATTTGCGCTAAGTATTCGCAAATTAGTATTTCATACGATTTTCTTTGATTAGTTCACAATATGCAAGCTTGCTTTTTAGTGGACCTCTGAATTCTTTTTTTTTTCCTCAACTGGAGCATGACTTTGTTGCCAGTATGCATGCATATGTTTACCTGTATCATTCATTCTTTGCAAAGTGACTAGTAGAATGTATAGGTTTATGATATCATTCCTGATTTATTTTCTGCTATGTTTTGCTGAAACAAAAGTAAGAATGAAAAAGAATGAATTATTGATTGAATGAATGAATGAAGAATGTATAATTTATTAAAAAACTACATCAATCATTATTAATTTATCATTCTACTTATTACTACTAATATATTACTATATCAACGATCAATAAGCAGTTGTCAAAGAGACCCAAAGAGAAAGATAGGCATGACAGGAGGAAGAGAGACAAGATAAATATGATCTTGCTTTCATGTTTTTGACTCATCGCACATTCAGTACCTGGGATTGAAGGACAAAATCACAAGAACACTTACAATCGTGACAGCCGTAAACGTCGACCCGCATGGCGATTAACCCGTTCCAAGTTTGTGGATGGAAGCGTACGTAACGCGCCTCGAAAGGCGTGTCAAAAGTCACTCTGGCCACAGTATCCTGCTCGGAATTACCGACGCAGATCTGCAAAATCAAGAACCATTTTAAAATGGGTGATGTTTGTCAGTCCGACAAGTTCATTGGTCCAAATACTATGAAACACACCAATTCCCCTTCACCTTAAAAAAGTTATTGTTTTTTTTTTCTTATTGTTATTGTTTTATAGTTGGTTTATATCAAGATTAACACTATTATGACCGTTGTAATTGTGTATATCACTATTGGATTGAAGAAAATGTGACCTGCTACAACAAAAGGATCCGAAAGTCGGGGAGGACAATTTTCGGAAAAAGGCATGACATTATTCACTTACTCTTCTACTTTGATTTCATATATATATAACACAACTCATAGAATTACTCGGTTACGGAGATATCCATGATTTCATTATTGCATGTCAAGAGGTTGAGGAAATCAGAGTTTTGAGAAAAACGCCTTCAAAGTTTTCCTTCCGACGCTAACATGATCAAGGGGAGGCGAGACAGTTTTCGCCGCTTCACAGTAGAAGGTATGCTCCTAGCGACCTCCGTGATGTTCACGACCAATCAGCAATCAGGATGCCACGCAATGACCGATAAGATTACTCCCTCGTTGCTATGGGCGGAGTCTAGCTGCAGCGCTAAATCCAAATCTTTTCTGTCTCTTAATCCGTTGAAAGTCGGAAAATCATGGCCAAGAAAAAAACCCTGATTTCTTGCCTTTCCTTTAAAGACTTAGCTCTGAAATTTCGGCAAATGGTAGACAAAACATTAGACTACAGAATTATGCCCAAAACAGGAATGCGATTGTATTGACCAATTCTAATGATGTGACTTCAAACTCGAATTTTCTCGGCTCAGCCGTCAGCGACTTTAGGATCCTTTTGTTGTATGCTTGCTTGTCACAAATGCAACAGTTCTGATTACTTCTTTTTAGTGTAAAATCAATCATCAAGTAGCCCTGGTGTGGGGTGCTGTTCGTTATTCCGAAGGGTCGTTAATCCGAAGCACACAAATTCCCTATACCTAGAGGTTCGTTAATCCGGAAATGAAAAAGGGTTCGTTAATCCGAACATTTGTGGCGTTATTCCGAAGGTTCGTTATTCCGAAGATCCGTTAATCCGAAAATGAAATTAGGAACAATGAACCTTCGGAATAACGAATCTCCGGACTAAAGAGCCTTCGGAATGACGAACCTTCGGAATAACGAGCTGTAACCCTGTTGTATTCAGCTTGTGTTCTTTCTCTTCCTTTTCATCATTCCCACTCTCTCCCTCTCTCGCTCTCTTTCCTCCTTGTATGTTGTGCTCTTTCAGATCTCTCTATCTACCTCATTGTTTTTTTCTTATTCGTAAACTTTCCCTGTCCAACCATCCATAGACTACATTTATCATTCTTGTTATTTGACCTGGGGCCTGTTTCATAAAACTTTTTATCAGTGACAACTGCCACATTTCTATGACAAATTTGCTCTCAGCCAATCAGATGCAAGGATTTCAGTAGCTTGTCACATCTATGACAACTTGTCACTGATGACAAGTTTTATGAAACGGACACCTGATCTGTTGGCGTATATTGAACGAATATGATTAAATGAGAAATTGATTGAAGAGTTAATAAAGTAGATTTTTTTTTTAAATGATTTATTTAAGAAACAAATTTTGAAGAAATGAAAATAAAACAAACATACAAACAAAATATCCCTGCTGGAAAGAACACAAAATACTACAGTTCGTAAATTGTTGAGACACAATGTAAAACACAGTGTGAACACATTGTGGTATCCCTTCACACTGTTATATTCTTGAGTTTTAACAATGTGAAGGCATGGTCAATCATCAATTCATAGTGTGAAACGGAAAATTGGTACGTGAACTCTCTGTGAAAAAAAAAAACACACACACACACCACAGTGTGAAATCATCTTTACACTGTTACTAAAATTTGAGCGTTTTCGCACAGTCGACTTTGTGAACACACTGTGAACACAATGCGAGACACTGTGTTCGTTCCAGCAGGGATAATCACGGTACGTCAATGCTTAACAAATCGGCCTACCTTGTCCGATCCACTTTCCTGTACGTAGGTCCAGGTAGAGTCGTCGAAACTGTGGCTAACTTTGTACGTCTCCACCCACTGCGCATTACCATTACCACGACTCTGGGTGGCCACCTGTAAAAGTACGCAGTTAAGCCTTTAAGTCCTGAGGAACTTTTTAGCGGGGTAGATCATGTGATCACCCTCAATGTTCAACTTTTGAGTTAATGCCCTTAGTTACGTAAAATTGCATGAAGATCAGGTCGAACTTTAAATTCTTTGAAACTTTAAGTTCTTGAAATGACAACAAGAAATCCTAATGAAGTTTATTAAACATTTTAAAGAAACTTTTTTTGTAAACAATTTACGAAATACAATTTTTTAAATTCATAGGCGTTGACATTTTTTTCTTAGTTTCAAATGAACAACAAAGAGCTGACACGAAAGTGAATTTCTTCTTTATCGTTGTGGTTTCATTTAATTAACTCTTGTGTTTTTGTTGTTGTTATTGTTGTTGATGATGTTGTTATTGTTGTTTTGGGGTGGGATATAAATCAGAAAATCAAATATTTTATATGTGATTATTCATCTTTACACGGCTATGGTATCGTCGCCTTTTCCACTATGCAAGCGGTGAGAAGTTTCTCGATAGCATTTCAAACTCTTCAGATTCGACAACTTTTAAGTTTTATGGCAAAGTTAAACAAGATTGTTACTGGACTGTTCGATTGAGATTCACTAATCCTATCATCACTCAACCCGTGGCTAACATAGTTATTTTTTGTTAGAAAAAGCGCTCAAAATACATGGATGAGTAGCATCATAATTTTCATAACAGTGCTGTTACTGTACTGTACTAGAGCCACCATCTCAAATATCACAAGAAACAATCATAGCGTCATCATGCTCATGGTATACACGTACATCGTGATAGCGTTCATCTACTTCAATCTACACACATGCAGAGCTTCCTGTGTTGTTCTCCTTTGACAACATACACCATAATGTAACCGTGCATCACAAAATACAGAAATTAGTTCCTTGCTCTGAATTTGAATACGGGAGTACTAAAAATAGGTGAAACGGGTCATCCTATAAATCAATCTTGACTTTGTAATGTTTTTCTTAAAGGGCAATTCTTTTTCCACATCATTCTAAAGTTCGGAACTATAACTCAAATGGGAAATTATGTTTTAGGTAGTTTTTCTGGAACACTTTTTTTTTGGTTAGAATATTGAGATTAAACGTTTAGGTGTTTCTTACAAGATCTTTTTCATTAAATACCTCCTTACACACACTCTTTACTTTCAGCTCTTTTACCTTTTGAAAGAATGATTCTATTTCTTTGAAAATTGGGAGTAATCATGAATAGAATGTGTCAATGTGTAATTTCAGCTTAATCTGATAATCCCTTCATTGTCGTTGCTATGGAGTCATACTACTTTTTTTTCGGGGGACGTCCCATTCATTGCACAGAGAACAGCTTGAAGGTTTGTTAACCACCTCCCTGTTAACACTACGCTCTTGAATAGATCCTTCTCCTTAGAGTCTGTTATCCTTAGTACATACACACTTTTCCACAGTTTGTACTTTCTCTCCATTATTTGTGACCCTGCACCTCAAAACAAACAAAAAGTCGCCAGACATGAATTTTTAGTTAAGACCATATTCTGACAGAGCAAACTTTAAGCTTTAAAATGATGTATAACTCAAATCAAATGGACTCTCCTAACCCATCTAAACATCGGAAAGAAAGCACAAACTCAGGAAAATGTGAACTAAGAAAAGAGGCTCTGAAGTACAATATCTATTCAAGCGCTTCATCTTTACCAAACCGTGCTGGCTGTGCGATGAATGGGACAAAAAACAGGAAGTAAACCACCAGAGTAACAACAATGAAGGGATTATCAGATTAAACTGAAATTAAGCATGCCTCATTAACACATTCTGTCCATAATTAATGCCAACTTTCAAAGCAGTAGCACTATCTTTTCAAAAGTTATTAGAGTTGAAAGTGAAGAGTGTGGACAAGGTTTTTCAGAAATGAAAAAAGGATTCTAAAGACACACCTAATCACACTATTCTACCAAAAATGTTCGAGATGAACTGCTAAAAAAACACACACACTTTCCTGCCCGTTTTAGGATACCAAATTTTAGCATAATGTAAAAGAAGACCCGTTCTTTCAGAAAATATGAAAAAGTCAAGTTCGGCTAGGTTGACCCATTTCACTTATTTTCAGTCCTCACGCAAAATCAGTGTGTGCGACTTTATGTTCGTTTTGAGGTGCACGGTCACATTTAGAATCGGGTTATACTTCATTTTCAAGCTTTGAGTCTGCTCTCTCGGAATCTGCCCCTCTCTGAAAAAAAAAAAAAAAAAAAAAAATCCTGTCTAATGACGAATCCTGTTTCTGGTTCAATGGTTACCAACCCCTGTGATCAAAGGAACCGTGTTTTGTCCCAGGTCGATTTTCAGCCACTGACTTGTGTCGTCTGATCCTGCCACCCAGCCGTACTGGGCCTCGGTCGTATGAAGCCGTCCCCTCGAGGGTCCGAAGTTGTTGTTCCATCGCACACTCGAAGCGCTCATCTGCGAGTTTGGTATGATGGTTTTTTTCTGCACTCCAAGGGATTCCCTGCATGTTTGATATACTGCATAATAAAAAGGGGTAGAAAGGAAAAAAAAAGTTGTATACATAAAATAATGTGACCACGCATCACAAAAAAAAACACACAAAACAAAACACGACTTTGTGTAAAGATTAAAAATAACCAAAAGTGGGTAACTCTAGGTAATTTTGAGTTTTTTGATATGTATGCTATTTTTGACAGAATCATATTTCTTCTACACACATTTCAGAAGTTCGGGATTGTAGAATGGATGGGAAATTTGTGATGGGTTACCTATTTTTCCAACACACTTCTTTCTGGTAGAATTTGTTATAAAACCATTCACACACTCTTCACTTCATAGCTAATAACTTTTTATAGGATAATGCTACTTAGAAAGTCGGTATCATTCATGAACAAATGATAGAGCAACACTTTAAAACAATGTGTACTTTCTTTCCATTTTTAACATAGGTTAGGAAAGTCAATCTATCTGAGGAGATAGATTCTACTTTGTGAAAACCTGTTTCGGAAAGCACAAATTTGAGGTTTTCAAAAAGGCTTTTCGAACCTCATGATTAAAACAGCTTTGCGTTTATCATCTCATAAAAATTCCCTAAAAGCCGTTTGGAAAACCTGTTTCTGCCGAGAAAAAGAGTTTATAACGACTTTTTGGTGGTCTTGTGATGCAGGGTAACATAACTCTTTGCCTGAAGGCCTGATGAAGTGGCGAAGATATGCGCCGGTATGCTCTGTATTTCCCAGATACAGAAATTTATGATAATGATATCTAATATAAATACATAGAATGATAATGAATTGTTTCGTTTTATTTCAATGAGCAACAAAAAAAAAGCTCCCATATTATGATAGCTATAATACTCAGCAGCCACGGGACACACACGTCTGAATCGCCCTTGCAATTCTAGGTATGTAGAAGATTTCGGGTATGCAAAAAAAAATATTATAACGTAAGAAATTGTGAAACATGTACATTTAAGCAGGTTATAATTTTACGCATCACTCTCCTTTTCTTTTGTATTTTTTCAGCCTCATCACTTTTTTTCCCTCAGTTCGTTACTCTTTTTTTTATTAGGGGGGGGGGGGGGGGGAGTCAATTTCTTGCATTTAATTGCATAAAGGTTACTCGATGACCACTCAGATATGCCATGCAATCTCACAGTTCCCACATCCGACTGCATTACGCTATTAAACTTGGGAAATGGAAAAAAAGAAATCAAAACTGAGGAGATAGATTGCACTTATGCATTACAAGGCTAATATCCAGTGAGACTTGATTATCTTGATTTAAATGTTATATTATTGATAGTATTGGTGATAAATAAACACATAACTTCATTGATAATCTTTGAAAAATACACACAGATTGACATGTTCAATTAAACAATTGACTGGAAAAAAAAAATCTCCCCGAAGAACTACGCTCAAGTCCTTAAGTCAAGAGATTATGTTCATATCTTGGCAATATAAACTGAAATAAAAGAGAAGAACGAACTCGCTACAGTTACATGAAAATAAGTTACAGAAGTGTACCATCAGGAATGCTTGGGCAGAGTCATCAGGTGGTGCGGTGTTGAAATTGCCTGTGAATTTGTCTTTTTGTTTCTTAGATAATTTGTTTGTTCGGCTGTTTTCGTGTCCATGCGCAGGACAATGCCTTAAGCTCTCATTTGTTAAAAAAAAGAAGAAAGAAATGCCCTGCTTCGTTTCCCCCATATCACTTCTTTCTTGCTGTAGTCATATTTTATCCCAAATGAGCATCGTGTTTTCCAGGGGTCCAAATCAAAATAAAGGTTCTGCTCTTTTTTTCACAAAGAGATTTTATCCATAATAAAGATTCAGGTACAAAATAAATGTCACATACAATACATAAAGACAAATAATGATCCAAATTTGACAGGCAACCGCGAAACAACTGAATAATGTAAATGCGATTCCAATTAATATTAGATCCAAAACCTTTAGTTTTCTAAGACATATATTCATCTACTTTCTTCGCTTGCTTTGAAGACTGACAAAATTGGCTAAAATGTAACGATTTCTTTCTATTTCTTACAGAAAATATGAAGTATTTTTGCGTACATATAAACAAAGTTGTAACATTTTGGATTTTAGAATAACTTCTAGTAATTTGAGTTTGATTCTGTAACATAATTTCTGGTATTTGATAAGTAAACCTTTGAGTATCATCACATTCCCGAAACAGATGTGCAATTGTCTCTGTGGAGCTCGAGTTCTGCTCTTTCTTACCTTGGTCTGTGAGTCTGGCGCAGTATGTGTAGACTATAGTGCCATTGCCATAAGGATCCAAATTCTGCCATCCCTCTGAACCAGAACACTCAGCCGCTGGAGGGAAAAGTCAAAGGTCATTAAAAACTTCAGATTTCTTTTTTTTTTTCAAAATCACAAATTGTCCTTATGAGCAACAACAAAAACACTGAACACAGACTAGTAATAGAAAATCGATATGTTATATTACACAAAAGTGTTTTACGTAAAGAAATTCAAACGATTTTGTGTTTTTCAACAAAAAAAAAAGTTTCACGTTGGTATGGAGCGTCATCAAAGCAAAGCAAATGCATTCATTCATGGGCGAGATAAAAGATAATTTTATTCATGAGACCGCTCGTGACGTATAAATATCCTCCTTATGTTTTTTTGTTTCTCCTTTTTTTTTTTTGGGGGGGGGGGGGGTTCTTAACAGTACATTTGGCAGCACATATTAAGCCATGCAACACCACGGCCATAATCTTTATAGACTGCAATTATCTTTTGGCTAAGACTCAGATCTGTAGAGAGCCCAAAATGACAGACATAGAAGGTATGCTGAAAGAAACAAGAACTGAAACAAAACAAAGGAAGCCCCGAAAAAAAAAGTTATAGAAAACAATAGCAAGGAGGAAACGGTACTTACCGCCACCTGACGCAGACGTTGTAGCTGTTCATGGTGGAGAAGCGAAAAAAAAGTAAGATTACAGCTTCAATGAATTGTCCTATTCCTTACGATTTCTCAATTTTTTCATGCTTTATACCATTTCAAGAAGGAAACTGTGAGGCTTATAACTTGTCTCTGATTAATGTTCTCATTGTAATGCTTAATGAATGACAGTCAAAATCATTTGAATTTGCTTGTTTGATTTCTTTGATCACAATAGTATAATATGCGTTTAAAGAAGGCATTCCATACTCATCTTTGTATCACTTAAATAGAGATGCATTGAATAAGAAATTGTAACATAGTGTAGCATAACTACAAATTGGCGAATGACCAGTTGTAAAATGTGAATACTACAGAACCTATTGTGATGGGGCTTTCTTAACAAAAAGCTTTTGGTTTTTAGGTGCGACATTTTGTGTTAGAACTTTCACACACACCGTAAACAAGAAATGAACAGTAATAATAATAATAATATTATAGACATGTATAAAAGCATGAAACCCGTGATAAAGGCAGCTGCTTAGTACTGTTAAAGTAAACTTCTTTTCAGGACAAGTATTCTATTTTGTTATAATCAAATTAGGGTAAAATACTTTTTTTTTGTCTGTATTCTAAATTGAATGAATGCGGAAAACATGTTATTATTTATACGACCAGGTAAAGAATATAGGATACATATCATAAACATTACAAACATGAAACAAAAACCAGAATGAACATTACAAAGGATACACTGTACTGTACACGTTACACAATATGAAAATGAAATGAGTGGAGACTACATGACGGTCAAAGCACACAAAAGTAAATATATTTACTATTGCCCATAGGCATGTGAACCCACAAATGTCAGTCGTTTGTATGGTTTTCCGCAACCTCCTTACGGATTCTTATACAAAATAGGTGAAAATGGAAAGACATATTTTCATATCTATGTAACAAGACCTCGGCAATACGACAGACAAGTATATTGTTAGGTAACTTACCCGGAAAAGCAGTAGCTGCAATAACCGAAGGACAAACAAAAAAGAAACAGTGAAATATAAGGAAAATTTCAATATTTTATAACCTTAAAATCATTAATATGTTACGGATAAAGTCTTTGGGTGAATTTATCTCAGGAAGAGTTCGTAGCACGCTACAGTATAAAGTAGCAATATTATGCTTCCTATTTCAGCGAAAAAAAAAATGATCTCGTCAGATAAGAATGTGAATAATCATGTGGAGGTTATCAGAATTTCTGCAAAGGGAAAATTGGACGAAATAGCACTCAAATGGGCCATAAGCTGTCTTTTCGTGAAATTTGATAGCCAATGGTAGCTATGATGTCGTTGTTGATAATAGACCTCAATGTGGCACTATCATCATCACTATAAATACAAGTTTTAAAACCTTGACGCGATAAATACAAACATACATAGCAGACATTTAACTCAGTCCATTTGTGATTATTCACTAATTGTGGAATTTACTGAACTCTGGACCGTATACTTATAAACCTTTAAGAGAAAGCAGAAAAGTGTTTGCACGGTGCACTTTCAAATCTGGTGACAACTTGGCGACGAAGGTAATGCAGCCGAAGTGTCAGTCCACGTACTGTACATCGTTAGCGATTTGTGTGAACGATCCTTGAATATATACCTCTTTTACAAATTCACATCATTTAAATATTGATTGTGTGCCATAACTCATTTTTCCCATACACTATCAGCAACATTGATAATTACGTCTAATTTCCGTCATGGAGTCAGCTATCGTTTACACACGATCGTTTGTAAATTTCGCATTATGTTATGTTCTGTGAAAAAAATAAATAAATTGAAGTGCAGAGAATGTATAATGTACGAAGTCACTTACGCAAATGATCACCACAGCCGTAAACCTCCACGGCGAAGGCGATGTTGTTCGTCCAGGACGCCATGGTGAATTTGATGTACCGACCCGACATTGGAGTTTGGTAGAGGTAAAAGGTGTCAATTTCCTGGGGCTGAGGTTGTAGGAGGGGGGGGGGGGTGGAGAATAGTTGACAGATAATCATGGAGTTATCCGTTTTCCCTGGATTGCGCCTCACTTCAGTTAAGGTTTATGTACTGTACATACCCACGTTTTTCAATTAATGTCGAAATTTACCCAATTACCAGATCCTCTTCAGGTTCACGAAAGGGTTTGATGTTATGAAATATTTTATTCCAATTAGGAAATTTTTTGATTAAAATTGTCTCGTGAATGAATAAAATTATTCTGAACTTCTACGAAAATGGTTTCTCCATTCTATTCGCAAACAAAAAACCACACACACACAAAAAGAAAACCGATGTGGGTTCATTCCAATTCAATTGTATTTCTGTGTGATATTTTCAAATAAAATATGATAAAGTGTGGACATGACTATACATAAAGTACATGCGTAGTTATGCATGTGATACAAACGTAAAGCCGGATAAGTACGCAATAATACCAAAATATAAGAAATCAAATCTAAAATTCACAACCTTTGACTCGGCTTTTACTACTCTTATCATTTCATCATTCATCATTTGATTCATCACATCAAAGTGACAATGATATTCAATTGATATCACATCAACTGTAATTATCTCACTGTGGCCGATAAACGAGTGGGGACAGATGTTCAGTCTGTTCCCTCCCACTCCTATCACACTAAAATGCGTTTCTATGTGTTCTCTCCGTATACAAATAATTCGGTTCCATTACCTCAGCGAATTCCGTCTGAGAACTGTAGCTGCTTCCGTCGCTGCTGTATGTCATGTAGAATGTGTCGGCCTGGTCTGAGCTGTCTCGGTCGCCGCGAGATTTGAACTGAAACGTGACGAAACATTACAATTAACATTTTCCAAGATGTTTTATTTCCTCTGACGATTGCATGGGGTTAATGGTATAAAGATTCCTTATGATAAGTTGGTGTGCATTTGGAAAATCTACCTTGCCATTGTGTGTGGTACACATGCACACTGTGAATGAAATCTCACTGGTTCTGCTCATTTGTTCTTCTCACATTCAGAAAGCGAAGAAATATTCAACGGTCTTTCCCTACACAATCTCGAAGTGAGGTTTGTTATGAAAAAGAACAATGATTTCAAAGATCTTGGCATTTACTGATGGGCAAAGCCTGAGAATAATCTAGTGTACAAATTACCACAGTTGAAAATTTTGAGCATTCCTGCAAATATAACAGAACGTGATATTTTTAAACCTGTAACTGAATGTTAGCACTGCGTTCAAGAACTTCTTACCCCACTTATGTAGGCATCCACCGATAAGTCAATCAGGAGGTACTCCGAATTCGAGTTTGACGAAGGCATCCAAACTGCAAAGTAATTCACAGAAAGTTCGATACATTAAACATCAAAACTGTTACAATTACAAACAAACGGCTGCACAAACACTCACACACACACGCACATAGACACACAGACACAATGAATAAACGTAATGTATGATTCAATACAAAGCTGAATTACTACTCCGTACAATGTCCGTTTGCTTGAATACTCATTTTTGAAAGCCCATTCACCTGATTTTAAGTTTATAAGTATGTGCTGTCATGAAAAAAAAAATGTTTATTTTCATCGAAGCACCAAATCTCATATCCCACAAGATGAAATATATCCCTGTACTATATGAAAACTGATAAGCCTTACTTTGAAAGTTCAGAGAAAAAAGAGATGACGAAAATCGCAAGACCTGTTAACTGGTTAAGGGCGCAATTGCTTCAACGTCTTCCAACTACGAGCACATTGAATTTTAGTTCTATACCAAGTGTTTACAAAAAACAGCTTAACATTTCTTCTCCCCATAAATCCTCTGAGAATATATCGATGGATAGATTTAGATTCACCCAGGTAGTATAACGAGAACACGTGATTCAATCTTTTCGACTGGACTGTTATACTTAGGAAAATCAAGGAGAGAACAGTTTTGTGACTCGTCCAAGTCATTTCTTCAGCTCTGTCTTGCTCGACGGAATATTATCAATGCAAAGCCCATCACAGGTCACACGTGAATGTTCACCACAAGACAGAGCTGACAAAGTGACTCGGACGAGTCATGAATAATAATGTAATCTCCGTAATTTTCACAATAAGGACCAGTAGAACAGATTCAATCACATGCATCAATCTTCTGGAAACGGTGAGGTAACCTCTGCAATATACCTCCAGACGGTCCGTAGCGACCCTTCCACGCCTCGTACCCCGAGGCTGAACTCGACGCAGTCATCTGGGAATTATCGATCCAGTTGTTCCCGACCCCCAGCGAAGACGTGCAGTCCCAAATGTCTAATTGGAAAGAAATTGAGGTAAATCATGTAAATTGTTTTTAAGAACGATACCTATGCTTTGACTGCAATGATATTATGTTGAATTATTACTACTACTCTCCATCATGACTTTCATATTATGGATGTAGCATCACAATGATATGATGATAAGAAATGGTATTTCTGACATGGTGTAATTTTAAGGTTAATGTTTTATACCTTATATTACACATTATGACAACATTGTATTTAATCATACTTTTTCATCATATAAGGGGGTTCTTTGAAAAAAAAAAGAAGATACGATCATTACATTTAAACAAATTATGTCACCAGGCTGTTGCCATTTATGTTCACTATAGATCTAGCTTCCTTCTGATTATGCTTATCATAGTGAAATTTCGCATCTTCACATAAATTAAATTATCCTCACATTATCCACATGATACAAGCGTAGTCTTTTGAGTGGGTACCTCCACTTTATCGCAGAGTGTATTATAGTTAATACGGTTGTATGTTTCTTGTTTGTATTGATCATGTAGACATGAACATGTTGTTATCCCTGGCTGGCTTTGTATATTCTCAACGACACGCATGTCAGATTTCTCTCTTTTTTTTTGGTATATTTTGTTGATAAGAAGTGAAAATAAAGTTTGAATTTGAATTTGAATTATAGAAATTCTTGTTTCAGTGTAGAACGGATAAGATAAAGGTTTACGTATCTGACCGCAAACATTTCCCCAATCTCATCTTTAATGACGAGAATACTGAATCATTTTATATACAAATTAACATTGAGTATGATCTTCTTCATATCAAGAACGATGAGTCTGAATCAGCAGATTAATGTCAAAGTTAACATGGTTAAGTTCGAGAGCAGACAGGGGTATAATTATTCAACGTCAACAAAAGAACCTGCAGCAGCCAGTGTGGACTTAATGGAAGAAAGACTTCATACTTTCCTCTTCCTCCTCCTCTTTCTTCTCCTCCTCCCCTTCTTTGGCTCCTTTTCCCCCTTCCTCTTTCTTCCTTTCATTCTTTCTTTTTCGTATGGGCTTGTAAACTCACCAGAAGAATCGTCGTAACAGACGGAGACGCTCTCGTAACCTTGTGTGACGTTGTAGTAGGCGCGGGCGTACGACGAAGAGGACCAGAAATAGCCAGTAGTGTCCTGCATGACCGTTGTAAAACCAAGCCACTCGGCGCACGAATGAGCTAGGAAACAACCGCCACCCACCACAAAATTACCAATGTTAGAATTATGATGTTATTATTGCATCACTCCTATTACCATATTACCCTTATATTGTGTAGCAGACATTTGGCTTTAAAAAAAAGAAGAGAAAATAAAGTCCCCCTAAAAATGCTTCTTCATGTTTGCCGAATCTATTTTTGTTATATTTACGGACCAGTTAGAGCTCTGCGTGTTTGTTTGTTTGTTTGTTGGTTGGTTGGTTGGTTTTTCATTAAACTAACGCGCTACAGCGCACTTCTTGAATTCAACGTCAATTTGACTTCATGATCATAGCATAAGTTCACCTGATGAATATATAGGTTATATGCCATCATAAATCATTCTTTTTCATCGTTCTTAGTGCGTTTACAAAGCAGGAATACTCTACGTTAGAGGAAAGATAGGATTGAATAAGACAAAAATATTGTATTTCGCCCTTATCCTAAAGCGTTATAAGCTCTTCACGATAAAAAAAATTAAAGTAAAAACTTTTATAATAAGATCCAACAAATACACAATGTATACATAATATTTTGTCAATAGATTTCTCGTGGTTAATAAAATTTAAAGATATGAAATACATGAGGAGTTGCTAGCCCTATCCACCATCAAACACCACTCTATTCTCCACCCTCACCCCCCCCCCCCTTCCTCATCTATCCAGAAATGTCACACCATTCTAATTCTATTAAAGGGCCCCCTGAAATTCAAATGCATGTTGATTTGCGTTGACTTATGATACTCTGTGATATTTTGTAAATAACAAAAGACATGGGAACATGCAAGTTATGCTGAGTCGAAGGGAAGGTGCATTCCATTGTCTTTCGTTAAACATTTCAGTACTTTAGCAATGATTGACAGATGAGGTCATCTGAGGAATATTGGTCTGGAAGGATTTGTTGTTTGTTTGGGGTTTTTTTTTCTTGTGGGAGTTCCCAAGTAATCTGAAGAAAAATAGAAGAAAAAATCGTTACAAATAGTATGGAATGTTTCTAGATTTTCGTTTCACTGCACAAGTGATGTTGAGGGTATCATAAATCACCTTAAAATTTCAAGGGCCCTTTAAACTCACTTTCGTAGCACCCATACAACTCAAGTCTGAGGGCGGGCTTAGCATCGTAGGTGAGAATATCCATTCTGATCACCCGCGCCACAATGGGGTTGTTAAACGTGATGGCTACTGTCGATCCCTCTACGGTGTTTCCATCAAAGACCTACAACACAGTGATACAGAAATGAATATGCGAAGATTGATTGAATGAATGAGAAGCTCTCTGCTGAATTCTTATCAATTATGGGAGGCTTTTGGCAGCATAACGAGGCCCCATCTATTTCCAGCTTAACAAATCACTTATTTGCTAGAAAAATACCTACAATAATTATGATAAAATATGTTCTTTATTTATTATTAGTTATTCTTTGCTGTTATTATTGCTCTATATTTATTTTCTTATCTGCACACTATTATTGTTTATTGCAACTGATTGACAAATTGCCCTACATCGACGTAAATAAGCACTGAATTGATCAGTGTTTTAGTAGTAGCCATGATAAAAAATCATGGGCGTACATACTCGAGCAGGATTCGAACCCACGACCTCCTGATCACCGGACACAGGAGGTCGTGGGTTCGAATCCTGCTCGAGTATGTACGCCCATGATTTTTTATCATGGCTACTACTAAAACACTGATCAATTCAGTGCTTATTTACGTCGATGTAGGGCAATTTGTCAATCAGTTGCAATGAAAACATCTCGACGGAAGAACTTCATAAATTTGAATTATTGTTTATGTTTATCTTTAGTTGTGTAATGTTATGTTATCACTTTATAACATTGCATTACATTTTGTTATTGTTCGTTTCTTTGAACTTAAGGATGAATTTGAATTTGATTGATTGCGGAAATAAATAAAACCAGAAAAAAAAAACCCTCAATGTATAATGCCATAAGAGGTGTGACCTCATAAAGAAACATTTTATCCTTTAACATTACTCCATGCAAGATGTGAGCAGCAAGTACATGCCTATGTTTGTAACTATGTGTCGACAGTTAAAGTGCATGGATAATAGTTTGGTGCTACATTAAAGTTAACACGGCAGGGAGATTTCCAGCCCACCCGTCTTAAGGACACTTACTAACGGTTTTAGGAATAGATTCTTTTCGGTGTAATAAACTTTAGATCAAAGAAATAAGTTTCAGAAACGCGCTAACGACTTCTCTCGTTAGTCTGAAACACCCCAGATTAGCCCATTCATATGAATAGAATCTTTATGCATTGATTCACTTTGCACACAAAAAAAAATAGAGTTCCGAGAGTTTTCTTACCACCACGGTGCTGCTCTCCTCATAGTCAATGAAGTTCGTACCATCACTGCTGTAGGATATGGAGAATGTGAGGATGCGCTTGTTCGTCTCACCCGCGTCCATTCGTCCTTCCATTATCAGCTGGTGGAATCAAACATGAAATACACGTGACGTCATTCAACTATTCAATTACAGGAAGCAAACAATCTAGCAAAGAAATTATGGTATTACGTTTGTTGGATCAGAAATTTGAATCTCTAATATTATAGGTTGTGGAAAAGACAGTAAATGCATAAATTTTTGATAGTAAATATTTTCAGATATTTTCATGTCGGTTAGTCTTTAAGGGAAACTCATGAGTCCAAGTGAACAGGTAACATCTAGTGTTTTTTTTTTGTTTTGCTTTGTTTTGTTTTGTTTTGTTTTGTTTTTGTTTTTGTTTTTGTTTTTGTTTTTGTTTTTGTTTTTGTTTTGTTTTTTGTTTTTTTTGTTTTTGTTTTTTTTTTTGGGGGGGAGGGGGTCTCTTCATTCCTTTCTGGCATAGCGATGTGTAAATTACATCACACCCATCTCTAAGTACCTGCAAGGCGTTTTAGGCTAATACGTCAAACCCACTGAACATAGGAAAATATTTTTCATGTCTTTAACTTTTAACAATATTTAAAGAATATGTAACATAAGAAATATAACATGTTATTAGCAGAAGCAACTATGGGATATATACACTAAACGGATATCGAACCCACTTACCCCTTCGATGATAGTGTG
Source organism: Diadema antillarum (assembly GCF_040938485.1). Taxonomy (NCBI): domain Eukaryota; kingdom Metazoa; phylum Echinodermata; class Echinoidea; order Diadematoida; family Diadematidae; genus Diadema; species Diadema antillarum. The sequence continues at coordinate 881,295 of NW_027272232.1, forward strand.
TGCTAAGAGATCCACCTGAAAATGCGGACTTCCAACAGCTCCATTACCTGTCCAGGCTGTATTAATGTCTGCCAATAAATCATATAAGAGAAGATAACGTTTGCTCAATGTAAAATAACAGTAACGATAACCTTAAAAACAGAAAGCTTAATAGTAGAGACCGTGCGTGATGATAATGGTTGCAGGAGTTTAGTATACTAATGATGATTATAATCATGATAATAGAGGTAAAGGTCATTGTAAAGATGATAATGATATTAACTGTAATAAGTATATTATCACTAGATTATGACTTTTCATCCTGTCATTCTGCATTCTTTTTAATTTCATTTCCTTAATTCTGTATCATTATTACGTTTTAAGTTGTTGGGTTTCTTTCAGTTACGAATAAATCGTTACCGGTTCAGGCTATTTGTTTATAATCTGATTTATCAGATGAACAGTGGCCTATATTGTATTTTATGTTGTCATAAGTATTTTCAAACTACCAATGTTTTGCCGAGTAACAGTAGAGTGTTACCTTGTTTATTATTTTTCCATGCCCCCAGATGCGGCCATTCAAGAATAGATTCCGTTGTTATTGTCATTAACTTATTCTCTAAAAGATATGTTCATGAAACATGAGACGGGCCTGCTCTATCTTGCGTCAAAGGGGATAGATAACGTACTTACCGTCTGATATGCGACCATCCGAAGTTGGATATGAAGCGTAGTCGTGGCTGGTTGACAACTGCGAGTCTTGGATGAAGCCGCTCTGCATGCCGAGAGGGACTGCCGAGCTGCAGCTTGGCGCATTGGCCGAAGCGCCGGGGAGCCGAACCAGCACGGAGACGATGACGCTCAGCAGTGCAGCCGCTGAACATGCTGACACGCTTCGGCCGCCTTCACATTTTGAGCGCGGAGAGGCAACACGAGCGGCGTGTTTCGAAGGCATCTTTAAGAGAAGATAACAATGATTAAGATACAAGATGATAGTGATTGGGAGAAAACCCTCTTTTTTATTATCTCATCTACAAATCCCACACATGTAAGGGTTGCATTCAACATCACTGTTAACCCCTAGACTTAATACGCAGGCTACCAGGTTACCGTAGGGAACGGGTTAAAAGATATCACTATGAAATTACAACATTATCTAACTTTATCATATCCAACTCGAGTGGAATGAAACTTCCCCAACTCAAACTGTCCAAATTTGCTCTATTCATTCTAAGTAATATAACCACTAACAAAAAAAGTCAATCAATCAATCAATCAATCAATCAATCAAGTCAATCATGCCTTCTATCATGTTTTGCCATATGCGGAATGTGCGACTCATCAGCTTAGCTTTATCCGTCGTAAAATGATTTTGCAATTGACAACAGTGTAGGAATTTACACTAAACCAGAACAAACACTACACATTTTTGCAGATAAAAGATTTCCAAAGAGATCGAGTGCAACGCAAATGATGTTTTTAAAGTGCAGAAATAAGTACATGAGGCAAGTAAGGTAGCCTAAGAAATTCAAGAAGAAAAACGCACACCTTTACGGTAGGCGGTTTATAGCAATCAAAGAACAATCTTTCTTCAAGGCAACATTAGATATAACTTATAGTCTGGTGTCATAATCTAAGTGACATATGCCAACTAGTATCTTACCTTTTTTTCTTTCTTTCTTTTATCTCGCTGGTCAATGCTGCACAAAGGCAGCAATGAATTCTGTCATGTTTAAGTAAGATATCATTTGTGTCAAATCCAACCTTTTTGCTCAGCCCAGATTCTGCGGTGTTTCAGTAACTCCAGCAGACGTAACAAAAATACGCATACTGCACACACCGTTTGCAGCAGCAAAATGGCGACTGTTTTGCAAGTGTTATACGATTGCGAGTCGACGCAGTTTGACCAAAATCGATATTTGTAAAGACAATCATAGTACGTGTGCACGACAGTACTTGTCTCTTTTCATCCCTTTCTATTCGATGGCAACGAAAATCGATTACTTGTACGAGTCTGGCGAAATCTTCAAAGACGTTATGAGGTGTAGTTATCGATTGCTGCCAGCCGTTCCAATGTGAGTGGCGGAGCAGTGACGTCACTAACTCTGCGGGCCAATCACAAGTCAGGACCAGAGTAGGGTTATCCTGAAGAGTTTATAACGAGCATAATAACGAGTGTGGTGGAGAGGAGGGGAACAATTGTCTTTGGGTTATCCCTATAGGATTCTATGATAATTGTCGCTAGCTGGCGCTTTTTAGTTCTCTGGGAAAGTGTCGTACGTGGTCTCGACGGCTGCTTTCTGTCAGTGGGTTATAAACAACGACTCTGCTATCTATTTGTCAATGCATAGTGGGCGAGATGATGAATTGAAGACTAAAATGCAAAAAGGAATATCGTATCCAAATGTCAACCTGAGATGGAAGATACCGAAACACACACACACACACACACACACACACACACACACACACACACACACACACACACACACACACACAAACAATTGAAATACAAACCTGTATAAGATGAATTTGATAATAGTTATCATGTTCGAAAGTATTGCTTGTATTGATGAGTGCAGTATCACTGAAAAGAGAAAACTGTTCTTCCTCAATTTGATGATAACCCAACTTTGAAATAAAAAATCATTTGACAATGTCAGTTATTAGTTATTGCATTCAATTTGTTTAAACAATACAAAAATAATGATGCATCGAGTAAGTCATAAATTTACAAACATAGAGAAAAGCCGTTACACAATCCTTAGTGAACTCTCTAACTTCACTTACACATAATTATTGATCAATATTTGACGAGGAGTATGCGTATACGCGGTTAGAACAAAAACAGTGTAGAAAACAGTTATTCCTTACCTTTCTCAGATTTTTTTCTCGTTATAATAAAGTACACCACGTAGGTCCTGAACATGTCAAATACATAATTGTATCAATTCAAGGGCTTGACTCTAACTTCATGAACTTATTTTCTGTCGGGTGACCCGCTCCAAGCATCTAAATTCTTTGAGTCTGATTTTGTTTTGTTTTGGTGTTTGTTTGTTTTTTTGTGACGAGAAAGACAATAGCGGCCTGAAATAATCAAAAACAATATGACAATTAATTGCCCAATACGGCCAGCACAAGATATCCTATCTACAATTTGTCAGACTGACATCAATTTACAGTGGTTACAGGCCACCGGACCACTGCAAGATATATGTCGAGTCCTATAACTTACACACACACAACACTTGAATCTAACAACAGACAAAATTGGAAATGACTTCAAAACAGCACAGACTCGTCATTCACAAGTTTGTTTACGTTTCAATCGTCCCGTTATCACGTGACATGACCCGATAGATTTTTATTTACTGTTTTTACAAAACATGAGGGTTGAAACGTAATGGCTGACAAAGCATATCTGATATCGCGTTGCTACTTGACGAATGACAAGCATCATAAGCCAGACTGTACTGGCAGGTATAGGATCATCGTCCAATAATTGCGTATAATATAGCGCCTGGCGGTTATAATAAGCAAGAGATGGCCGCCATGTTAGACTGCGTAGAGGTAAGTAAGTTTCATCAACTTCCGTTACCGTGCATTGTTGTTTTTTTTCATTTAACATGAATAACATTAATATCACCTGCACATGAAGTATAGATCCTCTTGACATTTAATTTCTATGTAACTAAGGCATCTCAAAGCTGGTGTGCTATCTATAAACATTCGGGTCTTGTAGTAGGGTGTAATACTCCCAACTATCAATCCAACGCCAAACGTTTTACTGTCATTCTCTGTGCCACAGCCAAATGACAAGTGATGATTGTAATTCTCCTTGTACCGTATTATTTTATTAGTTTTATTAATTGATTAATTAATTGATTAATTCTAATTATTTATTCATTTATTTATTTATTTATCTATCCATCTATCTATCTATCTATCAATCTATTTATCTATGTATTTATTTATTTATTTGTTCATTCATTCATTTATTTATTTATGTCTGTAAATGAAAACCTACCGAACAAAGAAAAAAAAATAAGATACCCTAAGTCCGGAAGTGAAATTTATATCCGTCAAAAATATCAGGGTTATATTGGTTATTGGTTTCCAAACAAGGAAAAAAAAAACAATAAGATACTTAAACGTTTTCTACTGGGAGGATTAAGGTAAGTTGATCTGCAATTATCAATCTGAATACCATATTTATATCTGAAATATTTACAAGACTTGATAATAATTATGAAGTTTTGATTATCAATTATCGATGATCTGGTAACGCTGATTTCTTTCCTTTTAGCCAAGAGGCACCATCACCCCGGCAGATCCGTTCGACCGAGAAGCCGACGCCAAGGCGCTTTACGACGCCGTAAAAGGACTCGGTAAGTTTATTTGGACACTTCGCCCTTCCTATATCATGCAGTTAATGGAACAGTTGTCATTACATCCAGTCAACAGCCCCAAACATGATCGTACTTACCTCATGAAATATCAGCTATTAACAAAATGTTCAAAATCCGATTGATATCCCTTTCTGTTATTGTCTTCGTTGTTTAGATATTATTTGGAAATATTCAACAGTGTTTCATGATGTAATTATAAAATTGATAACTGAACCTTGCTTCATTTCTCATCCCTTCCTGTTATACGAAGAACTTGCTTCCAAAAGGCACTAAATCCATCATTTTTTTTTCAATGGATTTAGCACCTTTTGTTTGAAAGGGAATTATGCTTCATTTATGCCAAAGTTTCATGAGGAAGTTGTCCTGTGCTCCAGGTACTCTGGAGTCGACGATTACGGAAATCCTCACCAAGCGCACCAATGGTCAGCGACAAGACATCGTGGAGGCGTACTCGCTGGAATACGGTGCGGTAGGTATTTTCCTCTGACTCATTTCTGATATTCTGCACTGGTTGTACGATATGAGGACTTTGATAATACAATTTATACTATAAACGTCAACGTGGCCGTCATTACAAGTCATGGCTGGTGATTACTTTGTACTCCATCCACTTCCGTCCCTATGCAGTGACGCATCTATGGCTTTATAAGCTCATTGTTGTAATTGCCTGCAAAATGTACACACGGATGACGTGTCCTGAAAGCCGATCACTTAGACAGAATCACGTGTCATGGCCGTTATATTTTTCACGGCAAAACTTGAAAGTAGGCCTACCTACCCGCATGTCTTATAGATAAACAGGGTTGCACGCGAGTCAAGCTCACAAGATCATCCTCCGAAGAAAATAGATTCAATATTCTTTGTTCTTGAGAGCGAGGTCAACAATTTTAATTTTAAGCTAGTAACCATTTTGGATGCTCATTGTATTTTTGTTGGCAGTTGTAATAAGCTATAACGTGACAGATAGCCGAATGACTTCCCAATTGCACTTGAATGCCTCCTCGACTCGTTTTTATTTGTTGTCGCTTACTACCTACACGACTTCTCCTGAACGTTGCAAGTTAGGGCATCCTCATCCCATTATGATGACCAATTCGGGTAAATGCATAAATATCTTACAGTCTGAGTTTCCATAGACCGCATGACAGACACTTCCCCGTCGAAAAAAAAAAATCTTATTTTCGATGAATTTTCCCTAGACACAGGTATGTTTGTGGTAAGCCGCTTTGTGATTCACTCGACGCATTTCACTTTTCTCCTAATCTCCGCTACGTGCTGATCTGACACTCTTACTCCGTTTATAGGATCTCCTCGAAGTCATGAAATCAGAACTGAGTGGGAGCTATCTGCGTGTCGTAGAGGGCCTCCTTGATGAACCGCAGTTACTTCTCGCACACATTATTCACACAAATGCCACAGTGAGTTGAGTACTTTTTGCAATGTTATTTTATCATTATTGATTATATCATTATTATTATTATTATTATCATTATTATTATTATAACCACACAATTTTTATATAGGCCCATGAATTTATTCAAACCACTGGTCAAAGCAACATGTTGTTTAAGGGACTACAAGTCCATTCTTCTGCATTGATTTTGATATTGAAATAATTTTAGTCGGACAGGACTTTATATTTGTTCTCCTTATATTTTTCACACCCATAACTTTGGGACCTACAGTTTTAAAAGCTAGCTTTTATATATATGTCCCATCATATTTTTGTTTCTCCTTTGTTACACCTTTATTATACCGGTACCACATACCATAACCATTAGCATAATAATGTGCTTGAGCTCTCTTTATTTGATTGAATCAGAAGACATGTTTGAATATATACATTTGTATTCTTATTTGTCGTATTAATGCCAAGAAATTTACGAACTGAGCTCCATGATACTGCGTTCATTTCATTTGACAGAATACCAGCTTACTTGCTCCCTCTGACCTTGCTCTCAAGATATTTGAGATAATATTTCCTCTCAACTACGTGGTAAGTGCGTATTGATATCTTAAAGGAAAAACATTTCCTATGAATAATAGAAATCAAGGTGTGCTTGTGCAAATTATGTGATATTGTAGTTTCACTATTCCCAAAACAACATGGAAAATAACACGATTGGTATCTGTTAATGCATAGAGAGGCTACATGCCACACGGGAGGGTAAATCTTTTTTTTTAACTTCTTCAAATTGATGAAGTTCTTGCGTCGAGTGTTTGTGGTTGTTGTTGTTTTTTTTTCAACTGATTGACAAATTGCCCTACATCGATGTTTCTTTAGCTCATCTGAACATACCTCAGCTTTCTTCCTGTACTTAAAATAAAATTATGATACTGTGTATGTCAACCCTGCGTACATATAAGTTGACCTCACACAAATTGAAAACCTGGATAATTAGAAGAAAACTTTTACCCGAATTAGGATATAGACATGTGTTGATTGCACTGTGTAAGTCGAAATATTTTTCTCCAGTCCCTTTAAATTGGATTCAACTCGCAGAATAGGTCGACTGCACTTGCTTAAATTTAATGTCGTGAAAGTAGAGATGATGTTTATACCAGTCACTGTGGTTGATTTTGTATTGTGTGATGAAGTGCAGAAAAGATTTACATAACACATGTGATAATATGACTCGCTGGCTGTGTTTCTATACTACTTGAAATAACGTGACGGACATTGACAAAATCGGTGCAATTGCGACTGATCGATACAATGAGGTTGGGCATTGTCCTTATGAAAAAAAAAAAGTTTTCATATAACGAGTGAAATTCTTGTTCGATATCACGTTAAAGATAATATAAAGTTTTGGTACCTCAAAAGTTTCCCTGAGTTTCCTTGTCTTAGTTTGTATTCAGGTTAAAGTACCTTTCATATAGCTAACACTGTGAGACTTACTCGCCCCAAAGTGCTCTCATGTCTTAGTAATCATGCAATAATGGTTTCGTACAATACATGTATATTGATTGTCGCGGTACCGCGTCGAGTCAAACTAACGGCTCGTTCGAATTTTTCAGAGCCCGCTCTGCTCTGGTACGAAACCATTATTGCATGATCACTAAGGATGAGAGCACTTTTGGGCGAGTAAGTCTCACAGTGTTAGTTATATGAAAGGTACTTTAACCTGTGGGAGAAGGGCTGGTTCTCTATATCCAGAGTGAGGGGATCAGCTCCCTCTGCCTCCCTAGCTGTCTCCCTCTGTCCCTGTACGCTGTACTTTCTCCTATTTTTCTCGAAGTTCCCTGCCTGCTAGGTTGTGTAGGTCAGATAGGTCTGATAGGGTAAAGGCGCCTGCCCCCAGGAAAGGCCGAGACATCACTGGTGTTGACATGGGGTTCATAACCCTATGTTGACGGGAACGGCGTAACCAGGCAGGTCAAACTTCGAATTTCCTACTGTCCCCTTTCCTACAAACTCTCTCATTGAGTCTTGAATCGTTGTTAATTGCGATTAGGAATTGCTAGGAATAAGATCTAACCTAGTATGAGAAGGCAACTCAGGAAACCCGGGTCCCTTTGTCACCAGCCGTCATGCCTCGGCATTCCGTTGGATCTTGAACTAAGGGATCTGAGAGTGTCAACATAACAGTCGCGCGGTGTTTGGCACTTTAATCTTAGCGAAGGCGAGACTATCCATTAATGTGTATCCTTATCTGACCATCTTTATAATGGTCCAGTATGCAGATTATGTGTTGAAAGACCTGCGGCGATGGATTAACGGCGACGGCAGTAGGACTAAGAATCTGGAAGCTGCTAGTCAGATGTCTACACGTAGGCGGCCGAAGTTAGATGGTCGTGCGGTGCATGCAATTTGGGGACACAATGTCTGCAAGGCAGCTGCTTCGGCGTCCAGGCTGCTCTATTTAGAGATGCCACAGCCTGCCCGCAATGCGGGAAGCCCCTAGAAAAGGTGGGGTAAACAACGGGTGTTCCCAGATTCAACCTGGGTGGGTGACCACGCCCATCGGGTCTTCAAATCAGTGGTCGAATCAACAAAAGAAGACACAGTCTGAAAGTAGCCACATGGAATGTACGTACTCTACTTGACAAGAAGAAGTCTGACAGGCCAGAGCGACGCTCAGCCCTGTTGGACAGAGAATTGGACAGATATGGTATTGACATTGCAGCCTTGCAGGAAACCAGAATGAAGAGTTTTGGGCAGCTCAAGGAGCAGCATTATACTATCTTCTGGTCAGGTCATCCACCCGAGGGGCCAAGTGAGGCTGGAGTCGCCTTTGCAATCTCAAACAAGCTTCTAAGAAATGTACACTCTCAGCCCAAACCAATATCACCTAGGCTGATTCAACTACGTGCAAACTTAGATAAGCAGCAGCATATTACCATAATCTGTGCTTATGCCCCTACAATGACCAACAATGATGACATCAAAGAGCAGTTCTACAGCCTTCTTGCTGAAACCCTCAGATCCATCGAGAAATCAGACAAGATCCTTGTTTTGGGTGACTTCAATGCCCGTGTTGGCAGTGATCGTGCTGCTTGGGGAAATGCCTTAGGCAAATTTGGCAGAGGGAAGATGAACAGCAATGGTGAGCTTCTTTTGTCATTGTGTACAGAGTATGATCTTGCTGTGACCAACACATACTTCAACAACCCAGACAAGTGGTTCTACTCATGGTCTCACCCCCGATCTAAGCATTGGCACCTGCTAGACTATGTGTTGACTCGAAGACAGGATGTCAAGGATGTCTGCAGCACAAGGGCAATGAGGGGTGCTAACTGTGATACTGACCATGTACTTATACGCTCCAAGCTGAAATTACAGCTGTCCCCACCACGCCGGAAGACTGCAGCAAAACATCGTACACAACTAAATGTATCTGCCCTGCACAACCCAGAAATTTCTAGTGAATTAGCAAGAAAGATGGACGCTATCCTAGATGATGCCTTGTCAGAGAATAACTCTACTGAAGAACTATGGGAGGAATTCAAGTCGAAGGTGTATGAGACTGCATCTGAGGTTCTTGGCCAACCTAAAGGCAGAAACGCTGACTGGTTTAATGAGAATGACAGTGAAATCCAAGCTCTCCTCGAAAACCGGAGGAAACTGTACCTCAGGACACTTGAGGGTAGATGTACCCGTTCATCAAAACTGCAGTACCAGGATTCAAAAGCCATGTTGCAAAAGGCTCTTAGGGACATAGAGAATCAATGGTGGCTTGACAAGGCACACGAAATCCAACAGTTGCATGATGCTAAAGACAGCAAAAACCTTTTTGCTGCACTGAAGAAAGTCTATGGGCCTTCAACAGGCAACACTGCACCAGTCACCAGCTCAGACGGCAAAGTACTATGCACAGAGAAAAGTGCCATCATGAATCGATGGGTGGAGCATTTCAGCCAGCTCCTGAATAACACTCCCGCAGTAGATGCAGCTGCAATAGAGCGAGTAGAGCAGCGTCCTACTGATGATTCTCTGTCAGCACCCCCAACTTTAGCAGAACTTGAAAAAGCGATTCAACTCTGCAGCAATGGTAAAGCTCCAGGGATTGACAGAATACCGGCAGAAATATTCAAGTCTGGGGGTATACGCATTAAAGAACAGCTCTTGCACATAATAACAGAATCATGGAACAATGAAACTCTGCCAAAAGACCTCAAAGATGGCGTTATCGTTGCATTGTACAAGCACAAAGGTGACAGGCATGAGTGTGGCAACTATAGAGGAATCACCCTACTATCAATCGCTGGGAAGCTCTATGCAAAGATCTTGGTTATGCGGCTTCAGTCTCTGTCAGAGAAACACCTTCCTGAATCACAATGTGGTTTTAGGCCAAGTCGTGGTACAACCGACATGATTTTCACACTACGACAGATTCAAGAGAAGTGCCGTGAGCAGAATCTACCACTATACATCTGCTTTGTTGACTTCCGCAAAGCCTTTGACAGCGTCCCCCGAGACATGTTGTGGAGAGTCCTCGGCAGGTATGGCTGTCCTGACAAGTTCATCAACATCATCAAGCTCTTCCACGAAGGCATGGAAGCCCAAGTCATGATTAGTGGAGAACTTTCTGACACTTTTCCTGTGACCAATGGTGTCAAGCAAGGCTGCACCCTGGCACCCACACTCTTCGCTCTTTATCTTGCTGCAGTGTTGGAGGTAGCCAAAAAAGACCAACCAGCTGGAGGAGTATGGCTGCGCACCAGACAAGATGGCAACCTTTTCAACCTGCGCCGTCTGTCTGCCAAAACCAAAGTAGAGGAGGTGTGTGTACAGGAAATGCTTTATGCTGATGACTCAGCCTTTGTTGCTCACTCTGAAGCAGAGCTCCAGCGAACATTCAACTGTTTCTCTACAGCAGCTGCAGACTTTGGCCTCACTATCAACGCCTCCAAGACAGAAGTGATGTTCCAACCTCCTCCTAGAGCTGAATACCATAACCCAACCATAAACTTCAATGGTCGCCCCCTACCAACTACTAAGAGTTTCACATACCTAGGCAGCACTGTAACTCACGACACCAGCCTTGACAACGAGATAAGTAAGCGGATTCAATCAGCTTACTCCTCCTTTGCCAGGCTGAGAGACAAACTTTGGCATAGACATGGTGTAAAACTGTCTACCAAGATAGCTGTGTATCGGGCAATTGTCTTACCATCACTGCTGTATTCGTCAGAGACCTACGTCCTTTACCAACGTCACATAAAGCGGCTATCCAAGGTTCTACAGAGACAGCTGCGCAGCATCATGGGCATACGCTGGTGTGACCATATCTCTAATGAGGAAGTGCTGCAAAGAGCAGGTATGATGAGCTTGGAATCCACTATCATGCGGTCACAACTCCGATGGACAGGTCATGTTTTGCGCATGGATAGTAATCGTCTGCCAAGGCAAACCCTCTATGGAGAAATGAAAACATGCAGAAGACCCATTGGCCGTCCCCTCCTCCGCTTCAAAGACACCTTGAAAAGACAGCTTTTGCTGGCCAAGATCCCACCAGATAGTCTGGAGAAGGTTGCCGTAAATCGGACATACTGGAGGAATCTAGTAAGGGATCAAACAAATTCTGCTGAGAGAGAGCGACATCAGGCAGCAGAGGAGAAGAAAGCAGTAAGACACGCCAATGCTTCTTGCTTACAAGAAACAGACAAACCCTATGCATGCACTGCCTGCAACTTCCGCAGTACAAGTAGAATTGGTCTGTGGAGCCATGTCAGGAAGCATAACAAGAACTGACTCGCATCCTTACACATAGATTGTCTCAGTCATCATCGAAATCGATGGACAGCCATATACTTTAACCTGAAACACAAACTAAGACAAGGAAACTCAGGGAAACTTTTGAGGTACCAAAACTTTATATTATCTTTAAGGTGAGGAATGTAGTTTACTAAATTGTATTACACAGTGCACTCCCTTTATAAAGAACACGGTTTCAACGAAATTCTCGTTACAACGGACTAAAAACAAAGTCCCATTCTAATTATCATCTCTATGACTCTATTCAATTCAATGTTCTGCTATAACGAAACTTTAATATAAGGAAAGAAAATCATCGGTCTCGAGGATTTTGACAAAACGAGAGTACGCCGTGTGAATCGTTTTCAACATGAATTTGAAATATCTAAGAGTAATAAATCACACGATGTATTTTGTATATGTATTATAGTCATGTACCTATCTCTAACCTCACAGGAAATTAGCTGCATCAAGGAAGTGTATCATCAAGGTATGTGTTCATGTTTATCATCAGAGCGTGCCTTGAATAAAACGACCATATGCAAAAGAAGATGTGAAAATGTAAATAGGCCAGAGTCGTAAACGTATGTTGGTCCACTTCCGAAAAACGAGCGCTCCCATTAGAACACTTAAGTAAGGATATTATACATTATATCGTTATAGGATATAAGGGAATAAGTGAACGTTAATGTTAAAATACATTTTCTCCTGTCAGACATTGGAGTCCTTCTTCGGTGTCAAATTCATAGCCATCAGTAGATCACATCTTTCTTTTTTTTTATTCAATTGCTACAGATAATCATGACTGTATATAGTACATTAAATGTTTAAAGTGTAATCAATCATTAAATGTCTAATGGCAATCAATCGAACAAAGACTTAAATACCAGCAATGTATAATGGTTTACAAGATTTTGAATAGCAGAGTGCCGGCTTATCTAAAACCATTCATTATCATTAGACCAGTATACTACCACACCAGATACGCAGTCAACAGCCCCCTCTTTGTGCCTGCACCACGGACAGAATACATGCGAACGTCCTTTTCTTACCAGGGAAGTGCAACATTCAACACTTTACCAGTATTCTTACAAACTTGCCCCTCTTCTGAAAGATTTAGAAAATTATGCCGTCAGTTGAGTTATACGTTTCATATAAATACTTATTATGATACAATGGTTATTTATAGATTGTTTTAACATTTCTTTAACTGTTTATATTGTTTTAATTACTTTTCCTTTTGGTTCCACTAATCCCTTTTATGGTATTTAAAACTCAGTTTTTATTTTCGGTGTGTCATAACAGTAATTACACATTTTTCTTTATGATATAACACTTTGTCTACGCTGAATGTAGTATATATTTTATGTCAGTCTCCATGATCTAGTATCTTTTTAAGCGTGTATTGTTTTGTGTATATGTGTTATACTTGTATGTGATTTTTTATGAAGTTTATTGTAATCCAGTGTTTTATCATGTATAATACACAGGGCTCCCCTGGAAAGCAGTTGAAAAATTGAGGGGACTACCCTGTTTAAATATGACGGAATAAATAAACAAATAAATAATGTTAAATATGAATCATAATTGAAGTGTGAGGAGAAAATTTTATGAATAGTGGGCAAACTTAATTGCCCAGAAGTGCATCTCCTTTCATTAGTTGATGGAAATCACAGCGAATTTTATCTTAATTCTTTAGAATTTACGTCTATCTGATTACGACAGTGCAAGTGTGCCAGCATAGTATGCACAGTAACGCCTTCTATATACTGTGTGATGAACTATGCAAAGCATAGGAATAATTCATAATTGCTTTACATTTTTAGCTATCTTGTATTTACACATTATTTGTCAACTTGCCTAGTAGTGCAATGTGTAAGTGCCTCTCCTGCTATAGTCATGTCAACATTATCTTTATTTCGATAATACATTAATCATGATGATGGTATTGATGATGGCGTGGTAATTATAGGTACGGTTCTGTCAAAAATAAATCAGACCAAATAAACATTAATCCAAATCTTCCACAGCGTTTGGAACGGAGCTGGAAGGCGACTTGGTGTCTCACCTATACGGGCCTTGGATAGGGATACTCATCGATATTACCAAGGTAACCATGTCACGTCACTAACCTCGTTCTATTTCCTTCTGGGTTTAATCGGTATTTTTCCCCTCGAATGAATGCATATCATAATGACCCTCGTCACCATTATCTTGTCACCCCTACAAAATTGCACACTTTTCTTCTTCCTCTTTTTATCACTCAATTTCCAGGAATCTTCACAACATCTGCACTTCAAACTTACATTCTAACAAATGGCAGTGTGTAGGTGAAATATGCCACACTTATTTATGAAAAATTGTTCTAAGTAATGCAATGTAATTAATTTTCAATGACTTAATCATTCGTGATCAGAGGGCATGTGTCCATATAAAGTCTGTCGGCGTGTGAGTATTTTTCTTCTTTATCTCTGAATTTTCTGAATTTAATTCTCTCTGAATTCGACAACCTTGAGATGCCTTTCTTAAAAAAAAAAAAAAAAAATCTCCAAGAGTAATGATTATGACTTCAAGGTTTTAGTTCCTTCGTTACTGTAGGGAGATATCGTCCACGGACCATTAGGCCTACCCCTGCTGCCAATGAGTTCCAATAGGAGACTTCAACTGGAGTTCTCACTCTCTGCGTTTTTTTTTTTTTGTTATGCATGTATTACTTCGAAAAACAAAACAAAAAATCTCAGCGTGTTGTTGAGGTACAAAGAAAAATTGTTTTGTCTGCAAATATTTCATTCTTGACCCCCCCCCCTTTTTTTTTCTTTTTAACTCCAACAGGGCAGCCGAAACGAGAATGCTCCTGTGGATGACGCCAGTGTCGAATCAGACGTTGAGTACCTCATGGAGGTGATAATGATGATACGTTATACAGTATTCGTATATTGTGGTTACATTGTATGTATGGATGTTTGTTTGTTTGCTTGTTTGTTTGTTATTTGGTTTGCTTTCTTTGAATGATCAATCTCATACAAGCTATGATTTCCTTGTATATTTGTGTGTGGATCACTCTTTTCCATCGCCACATTTATTTGGTTTTGTTACATTTGCAACGAGCGCATTGTGGGTTTTTTTTCCCGCCACATATTACTTTGTATGTTACAATTATATGTGTCAATTGAATTGATAAAATTGTAAGCCCTGTCACCTTCTATTATAATGTTCCTTTTATTGATGGAAATAAAGCCTTTGCTTCAATTGAATTGAACTGAATATACTGAATTGAATGATAACAGTAGTTCTGTTACTAATTATTATTATCGTTATTATTATTACTATCATTATTGTTATTGTTATTATTATTATTATTATCATTATTATTATTATTATTATCATCATCATCATTATTTCTGTTGTTATTACTACACTAATAGTACTTCTTGTACTACCACTAATACTACTGTTGCTGTTAGTACTATACTACAACTACTACTGCAGCTACAGCAATCATTATCATCACTACTTCTTCTAATGAGCATGATATTACTTCTCAAGGCTGTATTTTCTCCGTACGCAGACATTTTGTTTTAGTTCTAGTACTTAATTTTGTGACAAGAAAAAAATCGCTCTCTCGCTCAATCTCTGCTTCATTCGCAGAATGCCGTTGATAGCTGGATGCTGCCCAATATGAGAATTGAGGATCTACTGACAAAGTCGAGTTTACCCCATCTCACGGCAGTGTTTCGGAAGTTTGATGACGTAAGCATACTCCTATTATAAGTAGATGTCAGTGAAGACAGGTATTCTTGCATCTCATGTGTAATGTCTCTATCATTATGATTATATAACCATGTCCAGCGCGCTCCACTTAAAGGCCACCGCTGCACACTTTCATTCCCACGACTAACTTTGCATCCGAAATAAATCACGATAGCCTCACAATAAATACGCTTGTTTATTTCAGATCCGAAGTCGGTCAGTCGTGCGACCGAAAGTTGTATAGCGTGTGGGGACCACAAGTCCACGCGTATTTCGAATAATTGGCCCTATTGAATAAAATAGATAAAAATAAATGAAGGAACTGTAAATCACAAGCAGGCCAAGATTATCAGCAGTCCCCTGTATTTCCAACAAAATGTTCTTTCATACAATAAATTTCATATTATGATTGCATTCTATTACATTTTATTTTCAATCATCACGATAAACTGGCTTGTTTGATTTCATATAACTTAGCAAATATAATTGTTGTAACTATGTGTTGTTGGAAATTATGTAAATGAAGTGTGAAGTTAAATGAAATGAAAAGGGTACCATTTGAATTTACAACCTTAGGTGAATTATTCCACTGTAGATGCAGAAGTGAGAACAATGCTTTTAAATTCAGTGTGTTTGCCTCAGTCCCGACAAGATCTTCTTACAAAGAGTGTCCAGCATATGTTGACATGACAGGCAACAGGAATAATGTGTACTTCAATAATCGCCAGAAACCATATTGCACTGTACTAAATAATAGGAATTGAAGAAACAGATGTGTAATTGATGTTGTATATTGTTACTGGTATACTATGGCTCTTTCAGGCGTGGACTCAAAAGACTGGAAAATCGCTGACTGATGCCATCAAAGTTAGCAACTTGACAGCAGAGCAGAAAGACGGCTATTCAATGATCGGTGAGGATGAAAGATCAAACCTCATGCCTTCGTGCACACGTCATTCTAACTGAAATCACCAGCTTATGAAAACACTCAAGCCTACAATGCACATTATGAATTTGCTTCATACTTTAGCAGGCATAAGCCATTTCCTGTTCATTATATTTATTATGAAGTAATTTTAAGTATTTACTAAATTTTGATTTCATTGCTGATGATGCAGTCTGTAATTTCGTTATTAACGAAAAAGTATATAGGCAGTAAGAATTGCGTGCAAAATCTTGAGACTTGCATCAACATTTTCAAACATATTCATGATCTTTGCTTGGCCTACTGACACCAAAAACAAACTATTTAACAAAAGAATGGAATGTAAATATCAAAATAGTAATGGAGGTTGATAGCTGATAATTGAATGTCCACTTGATTTAAATGTCAGTGTGTCATGAACCATAAACATTACAGACACGATGTAACCTTCAGAATAAATGCAGTGATTTTGATGCATTTAAATTGACAACCTTTCAATCTATTTTCCTCTTTAACCTTGTATTCAGTGAACATGTGTGTGGACTACATCCGGTTCAACGCCATGTCTCTCCACCGGGCCATGGCTGGCTTGGGCACCGACGACGACACACTCATAACGATCATTGTCCTGCGGGCTGAGGTAAATATTCCACACACACACACACACACCCACACACACACACACACACACACACACACTCTGAGTACCTATTACGTACCACCTCTCTGTCGGACCAGTAGAAAAAAAGGAGTTATCGTGCACACACACACACACACACGCACAAACACACACACAAAAAAAACACACAGTACGCACGCACACATTGGCTTTCCCACACTTCAATAAATATCCTATGAAATTATAGAGTTCAAACTGGCAACTCTTTTTGACCTTCAAAAACTGCCTCTCCGTTTGACAATAATATAGTATGCAGCATCGTAAAATAATCATTTAGGTTCACCTTTAAGATGCCTTAAGCGTGAAACTATGCAATGCTCATAAAAACAAGAAATGAATACGTAAGCTAGAAAAAAAAAATATTGGCAGCATTATAATATTATTGTTTTGGTATCATTCCTTGTTTCTGAGCATGTAAAACAAACAAATCTTAATACTGAAGCCAAATCTGATGCTTCGAGACCTGCAGGTGTCTTAAATGATATTACACGATTTTCTATCAACCTGTATTATGAAATTTGATCGCCTAATAGGATATCAGCAGTAATAACAACAACAACAAAAAATACTCGAAATGAAAAAAAAAACCCTAAGTGAAGAAAACAAAGATATCAAAATGTCATCAATGTCAATGTGGCATTGTGCACATGAGCACATTCATATCGTGATTTAGCGGCTTAGACTCTTTTAACTTAAGTCGAAGATTACGAGTTCGAATAATCCTTTCAAGTACTCACTTCCCTGGACCAGATGCCTTTACCAAGGGAGCACCTCCCTGCTTTTCCCATGATGTGTAACAGCAAGTAGAGTAACATTTTTTTTTTCGACAGCACTAGGAGTTTCCATGAATTAGGATGCATAAAGAGCCACATTCGCGAGCATTGATCAGTGCTTATCTGTTTTATAGCTTGACCTTGAGAACATCAAGGTCATCTTCCAGAAGTTGTATGACAAGTCCCTCCGCGACGCTGTCTCCGGAGATACCAGCGGTGACTATCGTGCTGCCCTCCTTGCTATCATCGGAGACTGAACTAACCTGAGGTACCCAGCCTTTTGAGCGTCTCATGCTGTAAGAATGATCGTGATAGTAGAGCGCCAGCTTGAGTTGAAATGTTGTCATTTTGGGCATGTTGGGGCCCTGCACAAGAGAGACTCCTCTTGATGTGATGGATCAAAGAGTCAATAATATGTATGTAAAGGAAATGAAGAAGAAAACGTCAAGATGAATTTATATGAGGAAATCAATGAAGGAGTTAACATAAATTGTGTAAATAAGTATTGTAGGTAGATGTGTACATATTCATAGAATCATTTTGTGTACGACTTTAATTGTAAAAAACTACACCACAATTGTTGCATGAAATGTAGTTCTTTTTTCTTTTTGAAAGTCTACTTTAAAACCGTAATCATTCTGTATTAAGTAGTGATTATGCTATGGATCAGATTCTTACATTTACTTTTGTGTGTACAATATTGCGTTCAGTTGCACATTTCAATATCCTGTAACACTCTATTTTTCACATTTAAAGGCATTTCAGAGAATATAGGTTCCAGTTTGTACCTATTTTCTGTGGAAAGCAAGGTTTCCTATGTCAATGAAGATTTCATGGACACAAAGAGTTAAAGTAAATCTTATTTTGGTATAACGATGATACAGAGCCTTGACTGAAATCACTCTCGCTGCTGCCACCGGAAGGAAATGGAAGTATGAACCCTTTGGGTGGGAGCCCTTGGTCTTATCTACTGTGAAAAAAGAAGCTCCTCATTATGTGACTATTGAATGCGGGAAAACGTTCTCCAGCACCGCCTACTATTTTGTTCATCATTCTCATGCATTAAGTCATTATAACTATGATGCAAATTCACACAGGTACAATTATAAAGCAATTTCTTCTTCACTTGTGTGCACGTGTATGTCCATGTGGCGTCGAAATATTTTCTGGATTAGACATTTTGATGTAATAAAGTATAATATAGCCATTGAGTTATCGTCAGGAAGTATTCTAGACGAATGCCTTTGCAAACATTTACGAATTCAATTTTCGATTCCATTATATTTTCTATATTGCGCAATGGAGAGCAACGACAAATGCAACGTATAGCTGTACGGCAAGTTCCAGCTAGGCTTTGATAAAATTGACGACTCAATTTCACTTAAGGCATTGTCCGTGTTTTCTGTTTCTTTGCTGTCGTATCCCCCCCCCCCCCCCCCATCCCAGAAAAGAAAATGAAAAGCAAGAAAGGAAAATAGATAGGAGCAAAGGAATGGGAATAGAAAGTAATAGTTGCAGCATTCAGAAGAAAGAAATAATCATGAAGAAAAGGTTAAAAAATGAACAAAATGATAATAGTGAAGGATGCGAACAACAACAACAACACCAACAACAAAACTATTAGATCAAAGACATGGGATATGGAGAGAGAGAGAGAGAATAAATAGTACAAGTATAGTAGCCGAAGGAGGAGGAGGAGAAGGAGGAAGAAGAAGAGAAGGAGAGAATGAGAACGAAGCGGACGGAAAAGGGGAAGAAAATGGAAAATAAAGATGATGAAGAATAAGAACAGAAGAAGAAGACGACAAAAAGAAAAGACGGGGAAGAAAAAGGAAGAAGAGGAAAGAAGGAAGGAGCCTATCATTGGTAGCAACGATTACCTATAAGTATTTACCATTATTCTGGTATCACAAAGATCACAAAGATCTCCAATGTATTATCAGTATTTTTATTTGTTGTAACCTAAGAAAGAATCTATCAGTACTATACTGACTTTAAAGATACAGAATTGACTTACATACCAAACTATATACACAAATGTTACAAAAAACGTGGTCATTCATATACTTTTTTTTCTATCTTTTCGGCCTTAAAGTGCCACATGAATAATCTAAACAAACCCTGTCTGTATCATGAAATCAGGGAATTGATTTTCTTCTTTTTTACGTAGTGGATGTCAGCCATGTTTATGTAATTTGACGAAGGCACTTGCCTGATGCGACGTCGTATTATCTGATTATGCCGACGATATTTTGTTCCTGCTGTTTATCGCAAAAGGTTACTGAGAAGTAAAGCATTAAAATGAATACTAAACCTTCTGAAAATTCTTTTTTTTTTCTTCGTCTTTGCTCAGGTCTGTTGTCTTCGAAATGTGTCAAATCTTCGAATAATTTCAATCTTTGAGCTTAGTGATGAGTGACAAAGAAAAGACAAGGAAATACTATGTCATTTTATTGAGTCAGTATCTCTACGCTTACACCGGTTGCTTAGGAATGTGTGTGAGCAATCGAGTGATACACACATCAATGAACTCGGGCGAAGTCAGGCACACCGAAAGAAAGTTAAGCATGAACATTGAACGATTTCTAACACGTTTGTCGGTAAACACGTTTGTCGGTTGAAATCATTCCTTTTATTGCCTGTAATCCCACCACTCGACTTATCATGAAAGCAAAGCAAAACAAAGCAAAATAGTGACGACCCTTTTCACAGTAAAACATGTAATGCGGCACACAGTCGACGGATGTACTCATGCAATGGACGTTGCAATGTCACTTTTAATAACATTCAGTGACAATCGTAGTCTTTATACTTGTTATTTCACATATTACGTCATCTTCAATAGCGATGAGATTTCAATTGCTCGCCAGGTGAGGAGTCTCTTTATGACATCCACTCCCATCTATCACCGAGTGATTGAAATTTTCATAGTGCACCTTACCCCGGCTCGTGCGCATCGGAATTTGTAGTCAATAAAGAATCCCCTTTATCTGTGTTATGTGTATAACCGCCTGCATCTTCGATCGTCTGCACCCGCACGCAACTGCAGCGGCGCGTTTCGCCGCGGAGTTCAGTCCTTACAGACCGGCGTGCTTGTTCATCCTGCACTTGGCGTTGTGTTGCAAACCGTACCGGTCGACGATCAAACGCGCTCGTATGCATTGGGGAGTTTACCGTACCCTGTCCACTGCACTGGATCTTGTCAATTTTGCCCCGGGCAGAACTCGCTCGCTGTCTACGCCTGGACGTCCGCCTTGGGATATTACCAGCGTTCCGTTTCTCTCTCAACTCGATTAAAATTGTTCGCACCCGCAGAACTACTCATCGTTTGCATGAGCAATGGCTGCAGTTGAGGTATGTCCTGATTATAATATTCTCAGTAATCCACACATTTTTTTTTTTGTCAGCTCTGCCTATAGTTGTATTATCTTTTTATCTTTTTATCTAGTCTAGGCCCTTTATACCTGTACTTTAATGTTTGTTCATGTTTCCACGGTGCCCAGGGTTGTGAATAGTAAAAGTTAATAGCTCTCATCAAAGATATAATGTCGCTTATCGCATTACAAAGTCTACAGTCAAGTGAAGCAATTATATAGCGTCATAACAATCAGCTCATGGGCGTATAGAAGCATGGCGGTGACACGCAAGCTAAACAGTGTCCACGCGACTCCCGGAGCAGCCCCCATCTTTCAACCCGTCCCGTGTTTTGTTTTCATTGGTTGCCTGAGTTACATTCTCCCTCAAGCACATAACATTATGAATGCATTATGATATACCAATACATAAACGAATGCACATAATAATGAATAAAGATGGCATGATGTGATATGCAATAAACGTGATGCACTCTGCACGGTTGATGGCTAATTTGAGAAATTTCTTTCGATGATATCCTCGCTAATGGGTAGGTATTAAAGGCACATAGAGATTTTATTGCACACATTATTTTCTTTCATTGTCATAAATAGATTTCTAATCTAGACCTATAGTATATCATGAGATATGATTATGAATTACATAATACATATATGTTTGTATATGAATATATGACTGTGTTTATTTGTGTATTTATGTGTTTATAATCTATATGTATAAAAAAAAATAGACAGAATGAGAATTTAGATACGCTTTCGTGAGGTAAGGAAGTGTACACAATTGACGTTTTTCTTAATCCCACCGTAACATATATTATGGATGATCGCGCAGTATATTTTGAGATGCAATAGAAAAAAGCATGTTCAGTGACATGCTTTTCTAGCATCAATATACCCCAATATGTGATATACCCATATATGTATATAATTATGAATGAATAACATGAATAGAGAAAATCTGGGAAGAGTAACGTTTGCATGTTACTTATTATCAGTTTTCTCATTTTGTTTTTGATTGGGGGTTATTAATCGTCAGTGCAGATCCTTTGTAATGTAGGGATGTAGAGATGTAAAACTCATGTACGGTCTTTGTTATCATTTGAAAAATAAAAGGATAATAGAAAACAGGTATATATTAGCTATACGCTGAACTCCCTGCGAATCGAAACAATCAGAAGCAGAATTTCTGATGCGCTCTAATTATCTTGCCGATGCTACTAGTCTCGCTCTATACATGAGATATGCTATTTCGTAATTCAACATCCCCCCTCCCAGAAATGCGAATCTCAAAATGATGAACCAACATACATTATGGTCCCGCCTTTGCCATAGAAGAAAACATTCCCAGTAAGCTAGAGCTAGAGGCACCCCTCCCCTCCCCCGAAAATAAATACATACTAAGTATACATACATGGATACATACATATACACACTTTCACACCCAGACGTTATCCTTATAATTATGATGAAGGCATTATCATTTTTTTTTCTCAAGTAGAACTGTGGAAAGTATTACTTTAATTTCTGCTTCTATGTGTATGTTTTGTGTATTTTCTATGTATACCGTGGCAAACTGGGGGGATCTGGTTTGTGGTCAAGGAGAGAATCCAATATCATCTCTCTATTATTACTGTAGTTCTAAGTGACTATCATGTTACATCTGCATTGGTGCATTCATGTATTTGAGTACACATTCGTACATACGTGTGCGTGTGTGTGTGTGTGTGTGTGTTGTATGTATGTGTGTGTGGGCGTGTGCTTGTACATTGCTTTTTTGCGTGTGTATCTGTGTGTGTATTGTAGGAGAGAAGCCGCCAAGGGATCTTGCACTTAAAAAAAAAAGGAAAGGAAGAATACAACGTCTTTACTGGATACAACGTATTCTACACTCAATGAGATTCACCCGTTGCATCTTCTTCTTTTTTTTCCTCCTCCAGGCTTGTCCAAACACTTATTTTAATATCGGTGGAATCCATTATCAAATCCCTCCCTTGGAGCCCCTGTGGAGGGGAGAAAAACCCTTAAATTATCTTGCGGGCAATTATTTCGCTGACTGCTGTGAGAAAAAAAAAAAAGAAGGTCATTGCTCCCTGCGGAGTGCATATAAATACAGCCATACTAACGAAAACCACGCCGATCAGCGCGTATGATGATGAGGGCTGCGGCAGCCTGCGCCAAATGATCAGCGAGCAGTGGCGTGTCACACAACGACGCGTTGACTGCCTATACGTGTAACACAAATATGCAGTACAGTAACTATCAAAGGCCCAAAATAATCAAGGAGCTTCAAGCACATACCCCTCGTATCAAGCACGTACACAAGCGGACAAGTACGCACACACACACACACAAACACAGACGCACAGAGAGACAGATAAGTTCGTCTGAGGTCGTGGTGAACTCTTGCAGCTTGGTGGTTGTATTAAAGGATGAGGATGTTCCCATGATATAACCAGGGAAGTGGGAAAAGGTATCCTATCTCCCTGATGTAACAAATGTTTAGATATTGTAAATAAAAGTATCACCGATTGCAATTCTGGCGGTGGAGTTGATAGCGTTAGAGAAATATATTTTCTAGATACTGTTATTGTTATTAATAGCCATATTATATCATCCCTATAATCATCTGCATGACAACATCATTACTATCAAAGCGAAAAACACCCGTGTGATATCACTGAATTTGCGCTCATTCTTTTAAAATTGCGTGCATTCAACAACAACGAACAGCGGTAGCGCCTGACCACTGGAAAGCTTGTCCAAGGCTTACGCGACATAGCAGCAACCGATTATACCGGAATCCAGGTATTGAAATGCATTGAGTTTGTACAGGTGGATGGAATGACCTTTTACAAGGTACCCAGAGGCATACTGTCCATGACTCAGACTTTGTTTGATGGTGGGCTCTTCTGTTGTCATTACTGCTACCCATGCTATTGCAGCGCCGTAAGTGGTGAAAATTACCATCCTAATGAATATTCATGATTTCAACGAAGAACAAACCGACAACAGAGTAGCTGGTAAACCTAGACTAGGTACTCAGGATGGCATATCTCCAGGGATCCTCTATGAACTCAATCACCTATCGAAGGATACATCACATGTGTTCACACAGGAAAAGGGGGAAGAAAGTGAGAGCCCCCGTGCTGTGGCACGCAGACGAGCCAAAGATAGGCGGGAGTAAACATGGCACAGACACATATTCACATACCAACACGCACACACACACACACACACACGATCACACACACGCACGCACGAACACACACACACACACAAACATACACACACGCACAATTTTTTTTTATGGCAATGAACTGTTTTTTATTAGATTTTCATTCAATATCAGGCTCATTTTCACAAGGAAATTAGTATGGAAAGACATAAACAGCTGTATTCCTCTCGCTTGTGCTGTTCAATCATTTTTCTTGGTTTAACTTACAATACAAATATGCCTATTTTATGCAAACTATGCCATACAAAGCTGATATAAAATTCTTTGTAAATCTCATAATACAAAAAAAGCTTCTTCATCAACTTGCTCAAACTAATCAGCACACACACACGCACACACATGCACACACAGACAGACAGACAGGAAAGCGAGACGGGGGTGGAGAAGAGGGTAATGGGGAGGCGGGTTGGGAGATGCAGGGGACACAAATTGAGCTTGGAATAACACATAGATTGTACGGGAAGTAATGCGGATTACCCCCATGAACGTGGCTCGGTTCCATTTTCCCTTTTGAGTTTCTCCGTAGGTTTCCCTTTTGGAAAGCCACGTACGGAACCGTTGGCCGGACTTGCTGACTATAGAATCTCAAAGACCGTCGATCGTATTGGCGTCTTTTCGACAAGATCGTTCCCCCTCCCAAGGCCCCGTTATATTCGTGACTAAGATTGTCTGTGTCCCCCTGCTTCATCGTTCAGTCACTACCGAACATCCCGAGTGAGCAAAAACACGCCAGATATCTCTGTATCGCTCGGGAATACATGCCTGCTCACGTCACGAAGATGAAGGAGAAAAATATAGGTGGGGGGGGGGGGGGGGGGGTATGAGAGAGAGAGAAAGAGAGGATAGCAAACAGCAAGGAACGCTGTGTATATACATGTAATACGTTAAAGGGACTGTACAGTACTGGTTGAGGTGGGGATTTGTGTTTTGAACATTCCTAAGTGAGATAATGAGAAACCTCTTATGAAATATTAAAGAGCATGTAATTTTAAGAAGGATTCAACGTTTATTCAATGAAAATTTGGTTTTCAAATAGGTGAGATAACCAAAAAAGTGATAATTATAAAAGGCGACTGGCCACGCGTTTTATTACGATATCTTTGTTTCACATTGTTTTTGGATATCTCAGCCATTTGAAAACCGATTTTCATCAAATAAACTTTTGATACCCCTTAGAATTGCATACTCTTTGATACCTCATAGAGTGGTTTCTGAATATCTCGCAAAGCTAAATCTTCACCGCAACCAGAACTGTACACACCCTTTAACTTTTAATATACGCAACATGTATAGCCTTAACCCAATGCCTCCAATGTAAGTCGATTCTCCATAGAGTTAATACATAGAACACAAGGATCGTGTGCGCAAAGGGGTAATCCATCCGATTCTGCTATTCATGCACTTTCTATAATTCCGACTCATTATGACTGCCATATTTACCATAGTTACTCACACATTCGATTTCGCTACAATTGATTTTCGTATTTCTAAATGAAAATGTATGCCAAGTAACAAAATAACATAATACATGATATCCAGCTTGGATGTATACATTCGAATATTATCAATATAGAACAAAGCGGTCTGAAATTCAAGTAGAAAAATGCGGGAGAAATACGATGGAACCTACCTGAAAACATGCTTATTTAGCGTAGGTCCCGATAGAAATCTAGTGTGAAGAATACGATAAGGAGCAAGGATACACAACAAACTAAGGAAAGACATAACGGTATACAGAAGTGAAGATACTTCGGATGAAATGCAACTTATATAGGGTAAACAAATGAATCACATGCTGCAGGCAAATTAACGTTCGTTATGATAGAAGTATTGACAATAGTGCAAAGGTGCGATTAAGACATTCCTAAAACGACATATATACGTTACATTAAACTTGTAACGTCCACTCAGCAAGATACAGGAGATCATTGAGAAAAATAAACAACAACCTGCTGAAAGCCAATTTGTTCCTGAAGTAATCCTTTATTTTATAGCTCTGACTTATATGCCACCGCTAACGACCTGACAAGTTTAGAATCACTGTTTGTTTGTTTTTATTTTGTTCTTTTTCTCTTTTGTTTTGTGTAGTAAATATTGTTTCAATTTCAATCTTATTCAATTTTCGACAAAAAACATGTAGACATCACTCTTTAGGTAATAGAAAATAAGGTGCGTAATACTATGTACAATGAAAAAGTGTACAGTATTGTAAAACCTTACGATAATTATACATTGCATTTTGTTGAAATGATATTGTTGAATCGCTTTGAGTCTGTACAGAAAAGACACTTCATCAATATTGGTTAATGCCATTATTGTTTTCTTCTTCTTCTTCTTATTATTATTATTATTATTATTATTATTATTATCATTATTATTATTATTATTATTATTATTATTATTATCATCATTATTATTGTTATTATCATTATTATAAAAAGAAAGAGTATGGACAAAACAATTCCAGAGTGATTTGATGTATATGCTTTCCCGTTTCCGTTTGTGCCAGGATTCCAAAGGGTTATTACAATCGTGTTAGGGGAAATGTATTTGCACAGAGAAGAGAGGAAAAGGCCAACGAGCAAAAGAAGTACATAACAAAGAAGAAAAATGGAAGACGGAAATACCAATATTGATTAAAAAATGGATCATAATAGTGAAGAGACTGTATACCCTGGGGAAATATAAGACCACAATTTATGATACATTTATAGCATTGGCATTGATGATAAAAACATGCATATGACTTCCCTACTTTTACAAAAGGTATCACAACTTTTAATATCATTCTTTTATTGATTATTGAACGTAATAATATTTAGAACGAACGATTTGGTAAAAAAAAAAGATAAGAAATAATAATCAAGTCGGTCGTGTGATCAGGGAACTTTCAGGTTCCACATGTTTCCCCAGACGTTAACATTTATTGCAACCACCTAGATAGAAGTTGATGGTACCTTCACTTAATAACACTTTCATGTCATTGAAGAGGGAAAAAATGAAGAAGTGCCCCAAAATATGATATAAAAGATATGTTTCGTTTTGTTGTTGTTTCTTGGATAGACTATCAATAACAATTTCTATCGCTGAGCTGCCATGACAACACAGTCGTTCATCAGCAGGATGTGAAATATTCATATCGATGTTGTGAAACAAAATGAGGTTGAGTGGAATGACTTCGTCTAATTTGCGTTTCAGTTAATTGGTCGTAAAGAATGCGTCATGATCGCATGTGATATTTCATCTCAGATTTTAGGGAACCTACTTCACCGCTTGCTTTATTTTACCAAGGGTATCAATTTTACTCAACTCAGTAGGGCCTACAACCAACGTTTACGCGGGCTGAAGTTGCACTTTAAAAGTGGCAATAAAATTGTCATTGTATCGCGCTGACAGGGATGTCATTTTTGACACACAGCGGCATTCGGAGAAGGAAGCGGTGCCCTCTTTAACAAGAATGGTATGAACTGGCGGCGCCTCATATACCTTCTTGACAACATCCCTCCTCCACCCACCCCCCCCCCCCCCCCTACCTACCTACCCCTCGAAACCTACCTCACCACTCCCTCCCATCTCTCTCTCTTCCTCCTGTGCATGTTTCCGTTTCATGCTGCTCCCAGAGGTCACGTTTAAATCGTAAATATAACCATTTTTAAACTACAATATGAATATATAGCAACACACGCGAGAATTATAGTGCGCTTTCCTGATGGCGTGCCGACACGTCGGGGTTTCCCTATCGACTTCAATGAGCTCCTTAACTTGTGATCAGGTGCTATAACGCAAACGCCACCGATCAACAAAATAGGAAGATAAAGGTAGGTTCAACTACGGAGGATCGTCACGGAGTTATGATGAAGGAAAGATGGAAAGGCAGACAGACAAATAAAGACCGACGCATAGAGACGGGAAAAGTTTAAAGGGACAGTATAGTATGGGACGATGGCCCGGTGGCCCGGGGCCACCAAAATGAAAGTCGGGCCACCAAGTTTCAAAAAAGGGAAAATTTGGTGGCCCGCCTTGGGCCACCAAAATTTTTTGAAAAGTGTCATTTATTCATGTTAAGATGTTGCAACCCATGTGCCTGTCAATGAATATTTATACTTAGTCATACCATTCAGCAGTTTAATTTGTTTAAAGGATAGATGAAAAGGACTGAATGAGTGCCTGAGAGTGAGTGTTGCAAGTTTGTTGAGGTTTATTTATGAGTAGATACTTATGTCCAGCTTCCAATTCTTACTGTGGTAAAACTTAAATATTTGACTCATCAAAACAAAAAAAGCAGGAATTTTAATGTTTTTTATTATTTTTTTTGGGGGGGCGCACCAAATTTTTTTCCTCGGGCCACCAAAAATTTGAAATTGATGATTTTGGTGGCCAGATAATGAAAAAGGTTAGTGTGGAGCCCTGTTTAAAGGGATAGTATAGTATCGCTTGAAGTGAGGATCTAGCCTTGAATTTCTTGCAAGATGCTTAGAAAAGAAAAAGATGATATAAAATTTTAAAGAACATATGATTTTAAGAGTAATTCAGGGTTCATTTGATGAAAATCGGTTTTAAAATGGCTGAGATATCCAAAGAAAAATTGAAACATACTGTTTTTAATAGGATTGCTTTGTTTTGGATGTCTCGCCTATTTCAAAACCAATTTTCATCGAATTAAACTTTGAATTCCTCTTAGATTTATACGCTTTCATTTTTCATAAAAAAAAAAATCAAAGGGGAGGGGGGCGACTTAATACAATTATACTACCGAGATGAAAGTTTAAATAATTTACAATTGCAATCGAGATGAGGAAGAGTCGCAGAATGTCAGGGGAAAAAAGTTACGGGTTAGGTGGTTCTTTAGTCCAAAGGATACATTTTGTAAAAATACAGCCCAACATTCGTAAAGATCAACTTGAAGCTTGCTTGAATTATGATCGAAGCCGGAAATTGTAAGTCGATCTACTCGTAATACCAGTACAGAGAAGTATATGAAATAGGGGAGAATATCCCTGAGTGGGGAAAACACAACAAAAGAAAACAAAACCCATAAGATTGTTGGAGAAAAGATGAGTATTGTGTATTTATCTTAGTTTCCATCCAACATGTTTAAAGACAAGAAGAGAAGTTACTATTTTCTTTCTCATGCTTTTTTTCGCTTTCGTTTTATTTTAATTATGTCTTTACAATCAAATGTATATTTACGCACTAGGTAATTTTGTTGATTTTTACTATTCTTGTAACTCTGAGCTACAGAGGGCACAAACTATACTTTCTTTTTTTGATTATCGGAATATCAAATGTATCATCGAATATAAACGTATTGCAAGGAGGCGGGTTATTGTGCGCGTTAATTCACTCCTATAATAGAACATGTGTAGAGCATTGAGCAATTTTAATAACCACTTCGTGTTCAAGTGAAATCCCGTCAAAATTAAGCGTGGAATGTGATGTTTAAAGCTCACGCCTGCTTTCAGGAAAAAGTAAAATTTCTCCACAATCACTGACAGCACATGCACGCTAAGCTTAGATCGGAATGATGCTAATAAGTTTGACTGGAACACCAATCCTGACTAAATGTCTTTCTTTTTTTCATTTAAGTACAAGAAGATGGCAGTACGCAGTCATCTCACATTTCTGGCATCTCTTTCAGACACACCGAGTTGTCATATAACCATACGACGTATTGATATACTTTGACAGAATGTACCAAAATTCTTAATTTTTAGAAACGTCATACTAGTCGTTGCGTAGAAAAACAAACAAACAAACAGACAAACACATGGAGCCATTAGGGGAAAACTAGCATTTCATGTTACATAGAACCGGTGGTTCCCTGTTTGACGACAGTCGAAATTATTGTAACATGTTTATCGCTTCAATGTCAAGTATAGTATTAACAAAATAATCTGGGAGCTGCATTTTGGACTCCCGAATAAAAAAAGATAGAGTCTTTGGCTTTAAAGGTTTTAAACGGACTTTGTATGACATAAATAGCAAAGTTCACTTTAAAAAGCATCGCACAAAATTAAACGGATGTGGGGAGTTAGTCAACTTTTTGGTTTGTTTTGCTTTACAGGAAATGACCACAAGGTTTAGAGAAAAAAAAAAGTGTGCAGGAATTGTTTATTCTTATCTTCACCCCAAAACAACGCCAGCGTTTATTAATATCTCCAAGCTAGTTATATACGATTCACTCCAGGTTTTAATTGTGTTTGAATGACATGCATGGTTTAATTTAGAACCGCTGCGGTGGATTAACAGGTCTATTTTTACTCATGCCTTGCCTTCCTCATTTACGTGCCATAGGCTAAACTATCTGAAACTGGTATGCGGACATAAGGACTATATATGGTCGCTACATCAAACGTTGCCTTGGTATTTCGAGTCGCCTTTGGTGTAAGATTTTATTATTATGCTGTCAGGAGGCAACGCAATTTTAGAACATTTTCATCGATGTCATATTGCTCGAACTATTAACAACTTTGATTTTATTCTCAGCACCTACAACACCTCTCCCCTCAAATTCTGTCTCTTGATAGCGTATGCTATCGTGAGTCCTCAAAAATGCATTACTCGTTATCACTTTCTAAATAACAACTGGCGATTTTTAGTGGTATGCATAGGTTTGCCGCGGAACTTTTTGGCTGTTAAAGAAAAAATTGGACACCCCCACCCCGGCAAAATAGAAACAGAGAAGTAAAATGGAAAAAAAAAGGTACAGAAAGAAAGAAAGAAATCACAACAACCCCCACCCTTCACACACACACAGACACAAACACACTTAAAAATGTTTTGGCGGCCCCTGTGCATAGTCATATTGGTTATCATACTTTGCCTTTAGAGTTCTTGGTTAAAACTATATAGGCAGAGGTGGCAGTGAGACCTATTATTTTTATAACCAGAAGCTCGAATTTAGGCAGAGCATAATTGCTTTATATTTTGGATCTAAAATCTCATTAAAAAAAAAGGAGGGGAAAGTGTGAGGAGAGAAGGCGTGTGGTGGATGCGATGTTATGGAGGGCATGGCCGTATAAGGAAGCAGTGCGCGATGTCACAATTGCTTTGTGACATCATTTCACAAACAGTGCACTGATTTGGAAAATGTCGCCATAAACAGTGACGTCATTTTCCAAATAGTGGGGCCTATACCATGGAGTGTCAGACAGGCCAACGTTCTAAACAGTTGAAAATACATTTGTAGGATCACGAGAAGCTCCTTCAACCAATCACTGGAGGATTGATAGCGATAATCATAACAAAATATAATAGTAACTAATAATTTCAACTACAGCATAAAGTAACTCACGTGACTATCTCTTTGATTTCGAGGCATATTCAAGTGCCGGTCTGACTTCTTATTATTATAATATTATGCAATCATACTTTTATTTTTTTTTTCAATTTTCAACCTCTTGCATAGTAGGTAGCACACTTTTCTCTTTCAACAAGTTAAGGTTTGTCAGCGCGTTTCAATTAGAACGAACTTTTATCTTCCGTTTTATGCTGATATAATAAATGAAAAAACTCAAACGTAGTGATATCGTTCCTTGTTCTCTCCAGATTACTGTCCTTTGCATAATACCATTCGGCCAATTATGAGCCAATAACAAATGCGTCAAAATCTTTTAATGCGAAGGGCTGGGGGGGGGGGGGGGGGGAGCTTACGAGTCCGCAATTCTGTGTGGTAGGGCACGCTGAGGACGTGGCGAAAAGAGTAGACCCTCGGAAAGGAGGCTACTGTCGGGCATGCGACCCGTAATTCGAGCGCGGAGATCCGGGTTGACTGTCTCGATTTCACAGGCTACGCGATGCTCCCCCGTAAAAACTTACAACGACTTAAACCCAGGCATATTCAAGTGCCGGTCTGACTTCTTATTATTATAATATTATGCAATCATACTTTTATTTTTTTTTTCAATTTTCAACCTCTTGCATAGTAGGTAGCACACTTTTCTCTTTCAACAAGTTAAGGTTTGTCAGCGCGTTTCAATTAGAACGAACTTTTATCTTCCGTTTTATGCTGATATAATAAATGAAAAAACTCAAACGTAGTGATATCGTTCCTTGTTCTCTCCAGATTACTGTCCTTTGCATAATACCATTCGGCCAATTATGAGCCAATAACAAATGCGTCAAAATCTTTTAATGCGAAGGGCTGGGGGGGGGGGAGCTTACGAGTCCGCAATTCTGTGTGGTAGGGCACGCTGAGGACGTGGCGAAAAGAGTAGACCCTCGGAAAGGAGGCTACTGTCGGGCATGCGACCCGTAATTCGAGCGCGGAGATCCGGGTTGACTGTCTCGATTTCACAGGCTACGCGATGCTCCCCCGTAAAA
Source organism: Diadema antillarum (assembly GCF_040938485.1). NCBI lineage: Eukaryota > Metazoa > Echinodermata > Echinoidea > Diadematoida > Diadematidae > Diadema > Diadema antillarum. The sequence goes on from NW_027272232.1 coordinate 913,939, forward strand.
ACTTACAACGACTTAAACCCAGAAAGAGACATGCGTTCCTGTCGGCACGGGCGGGTACTTCTAAAGAATACGAGACGGCCAATAATAATTTGATTGTAAGTTGAGGTCGCGATGGGAATATTGGACTCAATTGAACAGAAAGCACGTCACAGTGATTTTTTTTTCAACCAATTTTAATAAGTGCCATGCTCACCATAAAGCACACGTCCTTTTCAAATCGGCATGTTGTCTATTGTGCGAGATTTTACACCTATACAATCAGAAGAAGATACTTGATATCAAAGAAAGACGTAATTCTCACCGGCAATGAAGATTTTTGTAATGGAAAAAAAAATGCTCCGTTCACCTATACATATATATAAAAATATATATATATATATATATATATATATATATATACAAAGTCTTATTAAATTTTATGATAAATATGCGGCTTTGCTCATGTGTTAGCCACAGTATTCGGGTACAAAATATTAAGCAAGTTTCAGTTCAAAGTCAGATTGAGATTTGTGGGGTTTGTGTCGCAGGTGTTTGTAATGAATGCTCATTCTACCTAAAAGATACTCCTGGCGCTGTGGAATACAGCATGAATAGGTTTATGCTACGTTACAACATAGTATCATAGAAGATGCAACGATCAGGGACAATTAATAAGCAAACAAACACACAATGTACGTATAGGCACATAGTACAAACACACAATGTGCGTATACCATACACCTAAACAATATTACGAATGCAAATTAAAAAGGCATGTTCGTATAAGAACTTATCTGAACCTTGTTTGTTTAAGTATCGAAATAAGGGGTCAACTCAGTATTTGCATAATATCAAAATGATATGTCGGGATGGGTCACTTTCTAGTCCCATGTTGTAGAGGGAGTTATGCTGTACAGAAGTGATCATTACCCCTCTCAACACTTCCGCACGTATCATATTCAATTACCGGTATTGCGATACTTGAGGGTATAGCATTTCCGATGACAGGCAGTGCGCACGCGCGAATGAATTGGGTCGTGATGATAACACATGGGTCATTACTCCACTTTGGCGGGTTCAGCCACCTCCCCCCTCATCCCGTGATAAAGAAATATGAGTTTTAATATTCCCCATGCTATTAGGTACGTCTGTCATATATTTCTCGTTATGATGAAAAAAAACAACAACAACAACACTCATTCGTATATAGAACGTTCGAGAAAATTCCCCGTTGAAGGAACCTCCGGATGATTTTCAGATTTTTACGTTTGAACAACTATAAATTAGTTATACTGAGGACAGAGTTTCTGAATTCATGATAATTGGGATGAAGAATAAGAATATTTTTCAAAATTTAGAACAAATTGCAATGAACAAGGATGATGACATGGCAGAGTTACCATAAGAATGCATGAGTTGGGGCTCAAGGAAGCAGAACAAAAGAAGAAGGCATGCATAGATTATACACAGGTGAACTGGCAAGCAAGCGGTATTGTAATAGAATTACACTGCTACATTTTTGAAATATGTGAATCTCCTATGTCATCATCCTTGTTCAGTGTAATTTGTTTAAGGTTTTTCAAAGTATTGTTTCTCTGCTCAAGCACCACAATAACTTCCACAAATCTACACATGGAGTTGTCAATTTATGTACTACATAGTGTGAAATAAATTATTATGAAAATCGTCTGGAATGCCCCTTTAAGTGCGTTTGCTTTTCATCATTTTTTTTAGAGAAAAAAAAAAACATCAACAAAATCTGTCAATTATTCTGTCTCTCATGGCTTCTTTTACTTTCGACTTATATGGATGGCGACTCCTAAATCAGGTAGATTTAACTAGGAGCAAAACCTGGACAAGCTAACCTGGCAAGATTTCAGGATTGTATACAAACATGTGTCACGTAGAATTACTATTTGAATACAAAGCCAACGAGAATCAATAGCTCAAGCTCGGGGTAGGTCCTATATGCACGACATATGTGTTCATGGATAAAAAGGGGAAATTACCACTTGAGGGAATTGGCTGTCACTGAGGTGGTACTGCTTTGAAATTGCTAGATCACATGTACCAAGAAACTTCACTAGTACCATGCTTGCATTACATTATTTTATCCCAGTGTGTATCATTTCATGGGATGCTTGAGCGGAAATGACGGACAATTGTTGTTTCATGAGCACATGTGAAACTTCCATTACCAATTTCATTTAATGTCCAATTTCAATGAAACTTTTGAAAATGCTCTTTGCAATCTATTAGGAAGACACTTAGAGCCAAACTTCAGACGACAGCAGTCTAAGTGAACACGATATATAAAGTGGCGCAATTATTTTGAATTTTCCAATAGTTAACGCAATTTTCCCATTATTAACGCAATACATACTCCAAACTACTTGTTTGTATGCCCTGTATGCCTCTCACCTGCCTTTTGTACCATTTTCTTTTGTGTTGCACCTTTTTCGCATAAGCAGTATAATGTTTTTTATTCGTAAGGTGTAACTGGCTTTTTGTACAAGAAAATAATTAATCTCGTTCCACTGCTGTCTGATTGTTATAGCCTTCCTATCCACCAATGACGCAGGACGTGTAACTGTATAACTATATGATTATAACTATATAACTTCCTACCTTTCGAACGGATTGTCCGATTTTCCTCAAACGCCGCCATCGTCCTCTGCTATTAAATATTTATCTTTTCATTACGTTAACCTAGAATCATGTTCGGAGTGAATTTCCCTTTAAATCTCCATCCGCCATCTCGCAAACGTCCTGAAATCGAGAGTTCTTAAATACAATGGAGAGAGCAATCATATAGGCGGTGCAAGTTGCTTGGCTCTGTTTTCAAGGTGCTAATTTCCAGTCAGCGCTTCCTCTCAGCTCTGTGTCTGAAGTGTGTGTGTGTGTGCGTGTGTGTTGTATTGTGTACGTGTGTGTGTATGTGTGAGTGTGTGTGTGTGTGTGTGTGTGTGTGTGTGTGCGTGTCGGATGTATCAAACGCTCTACCTATATCCATCACGTGACTGAATGGCTCATTATGAGCGCGCTGAACGTGTTAAAATCGGATGCGGCCTGCAGATTGCCGGTCACACGATATCAGCCGGAGACGTGACTTCGGAGGAGATTCGGTTGCCGAACCGGGCTCTTAAAGGGAGTTATGTGGCATTGATTAAAGACCCTCATTAAAAAGCCTCTTCCACACATGACAGTAGGATTCAAGACAGCAAATGTTAAAGGCATAATTTACCATTTGCGGATGAACATTAGTGCTTTAAAATAGTTCTGAAAAGTGAGTTATGGATAGAAACAACCACTGTAAAAATTTGATTCTGTATAATCGATGTTTAGTATTGTTAGATACGCAGAATGTGAACTATAGTTGTAATAGAAATGTTTCCAGAGTCGGGAGACAACAAATTCTACTATATCCGAGACGCAGTTTCAATAGGGTCTTTACCACGAATGGAGTAGGATGCCACCATCTAAACATGGAAACTGTAGAAGCTCACATTATCGACGTTCGAAACGGCTGTTAATCAATACTAAACGTGTCAGTGCTCTGATGTTTTCAAATCGATTATGAGGGTGGGGTGGTGCAGGAAGATCGACATTTTAAGGTGCAAAGCACACGCGTTCGGCCTCACCGACTTTCCGAGTAGGCCTATGCACACTCCATTTCAATAATGGTGCTTTTATTGTGACCAAGAGAACGGTGTAGATCTAAATTTTGTCTCACAGACAATCAAACTAAACTAAATGTAAAAAAGGAAGGCAAACAAACAACATGAAAAAATGTAAACGATTCAGAATGTTTTAGATTAGTCATTTTAACAAAATTGCATGAGCCAATGAATTATGATGTAAGTTGCAAACTATGAACTGAAACGCAAAGCAAACCTGTTGTTTCGGATGCACGTCACGAGACCAACACCCACGAGTCATACAGCCCACGAGTCATCACAGCTCACGAGTCATACAGCCCATGAGTTATACAGCTCACGAGTTATACAGCCCATGAGTTCGACACTAAGCCAACAAGGCCCACGAGACCGACACATTTTAAGCCCCGTGTTGTATCTGTCGAACTCGTGGGTTGTTTTTACTTAGTGTCGAACTAATGGGCCTATACAGTGTCGAACTCATGGGCTATATGACTCGTGAGCTGTATGACTCATGGACCTGTTTTTGATGCCAAACTCGTGGGCTGTATTACTCGTGGGTGTCGGTCTCGTGGGATGACCCCGTTGTTTTTAGGGCTGATCTTAAAGCTGACGCCTTTTCGCCAGCTGCACGTGGACTAGTGACCTCGGAGTATAGCGAGATGAATGAACCTTCATGACTAACGATTTCTCGTTGTCAGTTTTCTCTCGTCTTCGTTTCGTGATTGATATTGAGTCTCTTTCCCTCTCCCCCTCTCTCTCTAAGATCTCTCTCTCTCTCTCTGTGTTATGGCTGTCATGTCCGGTAGGATATTGGCTATTAACGGAGCTTCCGTAGCCACTGCTGAGTAAGTTGTGAGGGACGTACGCAGTGACTGGGGTCTCTTCGAATGGTCATCGTCCAACTTGTTTTGTCCTATACTTTCAACTCCTTCCTTCTCTACCCCTCCCCGCCCCCTTCTATTTACTTTTCTAAGTAAGCGTTTCAATGCAATGTGATATTGTTACTATTCCCTTTCTTTGTTTTGCTTACCTTCTCATGAAGACATTCATGACCTCGAAGCACTTACACGATTTGCATTTCACTTTTCGTCAGTACGAGAGCGGACCTAGGGGCATTTTGTGGCATGAAGTGTTTTGTCGGATACTTTTTTTTCGGACACATTTGCCAATCAGTTGTACTGATTTCAGTAGCTTATAACAACTTGTCAGAAAAACAAATATCTGACAAAACGTGTAATAAAATGCCCCCTGATGTTCACTTCATCTCATTTATTCTCATTTCCAACATGGTTTCTTTCTGACTATCCTTTGTTGCAATGTTATGATAATTTTGTAGATCTGGAATCTTTTGTCTATCTTTTGTTAGAAATGGAAATAAATGGACGCGATGAAATGTTGGGAATTTATTCACCTTGCACAGCTTACAGACTTACACTTACCCGACAGATATCAGGCACAATATGGAGAGAGAGAGAGAGAAAAAAAACATTAGCCAAGCACAACATAGAACCAAGTGTGCTGTTTTGATGCCAACGTGATTGCACGCACAAAAGCGATAAATATCTCTAATTTCAAGAGAAAGTCATGGCTGAGTTGCCGTGTAATTATTTTCGAGTGTTTCTCGAAGGTTTATGCCATCCTTATGACTAGACACATCTTCACGTGGTCTGAAACACACACACACACACACACACACACACACACACAAACAATAAAGACTTTTACTAGAAAAAAAAATACATAATGAAAATACATCCATTTACCAGTATCATAATGATTATTTGATAAACTGTATGATAAGATTGTACTATACTTTTATGATAGGCACTGGTGTAATAGCAAAACACTTTTTTGTTACCAAATAGTCTCGTTTTGCTAACTTTCCCTATTAGGGTATTTTTTCCCCTTTACTCTTTATTTTCATGCACAGTAATTGTACTAAGTGAAATTATAGAGGGAAAGGGATCTCAAGACATGAGAATGACAGAACAAAGAAAAGTATGCCTTTGAACGTGGCAATATCGTCATCAGCTACGGGGCAACGTTCGGAAATAAAGGGGTGGGGCGTGACTATTTTCTCCCGGTTTAGAGCTCCGGAGATTCACTCGGCACGCATCGTTAAACCCCACGATGCATAGAAAGTCCCCGCCATCTCGCTGGTTATTGCCCCCCTATGTTCCGCCTTCGAGATTGGAGGCGTGATTCTGAATTCGTTCCAAGCCAGACCAAATCGTGACATCATCACTGACGAGCCCCACGTTGCAGGGTTTCATCAGGGAGGTGGAAGTCTCTTTTACACCTCCTCGGTTTCATTGACACCTGAAAAATAAAAGATAGAGAATTCCAAGGGAGAGCTAATAAAAAAAACAAAACAAAAAAACACCCCAAAGTGAGTCTATCTGGAGCTTCCATGTAGCGCAATAAATAGACACTGCTTTCCTATAATGAACTAACATTCTATGCATAGCCCTGCAGCAAAAGATGTTGTTGATGTCTAGACATTATTCTCTCGAGGCATGTCCAATATAGTAACCAAAAAAAAAAAAACCGTATTAAATGGATTCCAAGTATTAAAACGCATTTCATTATGCACACCATACTTTTGATGAGGTCGTTACTAATGACATTAGCTGAAGGACGAAAAACAATATCGCACAATGAACACCCATTCTGTCGCATGCCAGAAAAAAATATTAAAAAACAGAATCAGCCAAAAATACTCGTTTTTTAGATAAGTTACTCCTCATGCCTTTGCCCCACAAAGGAGAATTATTCCCATAAAAGATTGTTCATATTTTGTCGGTCTTTTTGTGAGGAGAAATACCACGGAATATACCGTGCAAATAGCATCATGCGTTTTCGGGCCAAAGCATCCAGACTGTCTGTAAACATTTTTAACATCTATTGTCCCCCTCAGTTTTGCCCGTCATGCTATCCTTAGCAATGTTGCATTTCACATTTATCTGTTCCTGCTTTATTTCGCGACCATTTTCTCTTGTTTCGAGTTTCATTGCATACCCTCACTGAAAGGGGCATTTACTCCACAACATTGTATAATGATATGGTTTCTGTAATGTCGAAATGAGGAGTTTATTTGCAAAAGGGGCTAGATCCACTTTTAGTACTTTATAGAGAAAAACTGGTTTGTTTGTGAGAACTTGTACACAAGTGTATGGAAAATAAAATTCTAATTTTGCCAGAATTTCTTTTCAAATGTTTGTCTGGATTTGAAATTTTCACTGTAACTAACTCAAATGAAATTCTGTGAAGTGATGCTAATAACTCAATTTTCATCAAAAATGGATCTAACTCCTTTTTGCAAATGAGCTCTTCAAATACTAGTGGCCAAAATCAGTTTAACGAAGGTCAAAGGTCGGAGGAAGCAACGAAGTTTTCTAATTTGATTAAACTCGATTACCATCACTGCAGGATGGCAACAAAAATCCGTGATGTCACAGTTAAGGAGACTCTTAAAAAAAGGGGGGGCAATCTAAGGGGGGGGGGGGGAGAATCTACATGTCTTTGAGATTACAAGGACACTTCCCCTGGACTGAGAGTAATGTTATTGAAGGGTTACAGATGAAAATAGATGGATTTTCCTTCATTTCTTTACACTGTTTCACTATCGTAACATCGGGAAATATTATAATCTTCATATCCAACAATGTATTCTATACAAATACTTACCAAAACATTACTTTAAATCGGCTACAGTCGGCTTTTCTTCAATTTCCGCATTCACTAAATCCAGGGTTTAGCAATGGCTAAGTAGTCCCGTGGGAGGGACGCTATAGATGAGCAATTCACGATGAACACGATACTAACCTTACTCACCCTTTACGTTTCTCCGCCTGTCAAGTTCACAGAGTGTGATAGAGATAGACTTGGTTCAAACTCGTCATCATTTCATCGGGTTCCAGAGGTGCATTTGGTCGTATAGAGCTAGTTCAGCTCAGTTCAGTTCAATTTCTTCACGCATTTCGTTTTCGATACAATCTGTAGCAGAATTTGATAAAATAACATAAATTGTACATATGAATTGTTCCCACACACTAATTCACATTAAGGAGAAATTATCGTATAGGGAAAGAGGAAAATCCAAAAAGCAGTGTCAAATTTAGGGACCATTACACGAGAGGGGACAATTTGAATTATGTTTTGAGACAGAAATTGTATATTTATAAATTGGAAATGTAAGAGGGGACCATCTTCATAAGCAGAACTTGATTGGGAAGATGACCTGAGGATATAGCCAAACGGTCCACTCCGTACGTTCTTCATTATAAGCGTTCAAAAATTGTACTCGCGTGTCTTGCTCCATTCTAGCAAACCTAGCAATCAAACGGCGATTGTAGACAGGACAATCTCCCACTGGTTCACCAGCGGTTACGCGTTGAAATTCTTCTTCGAAAATGCATACCTTATTTTCCGATGACCTTGTCAATGAAACACATCTGGAATGTGGTTTATAAACTGTCCCTGTGGAAACATGGGACCTTAAAAAAGTTATAAAACAAATATCCCCTCCTCACATCCTACACTTATCGTACCAAGAGTAATGTTACACGATAATAGTTGAGCGTCGAGTCATCTCCCACGGAATCCTCAATGTATTCTCAGGCACTGTGTTGGGGGTAAACACAGAAATTGCTGCTGGCTTTACACGTCGGGAATCCACTCCCTCACGGTGCAATGAGTTTCATCGGACCTCATCGTTCTCTCGGTCTGAAAAGAGATAGGGGGTGATTCATCCCCGCTTATCGGTGATGCGCGAGGCATTTTCCTCCTGTGGAATTACCATGAGGAGTGTATCGAAGAGCTAATCGGTGAAGTCTGTCTTAAATGAAGGAGAAGCATGCTGTAGGATGGACGAAGACGGAGGAGCTACACACACAGTAGTGTGGGATACTAAGGATGGGAATAGAGCAATGTAGTGACCCCCTTCATCAGTTTGATTTTAATGAGGTATAGGCTTGTGTGTGGTTAGATGGCCGTATACGGTTCATACGGCTTGTTATAATAATGCTAATTCGTTTTTATTATTTTTTTCTCCCTCTTTCACATCTGCATCTCCACAGTTTCACGCTAGAGGTGGCGGGAAGATTAATGATAAATGAAATACGTTGCGATGGAGAAAGATGGGTACTCCCTTCACCCCACTGAAATTTGCATTGTGGGGAAAAATGTAAACATGGGATCTGGTCTAGACGCATGCTGTGCGAAGGAGCAAAATTTTAATTATGGTTCATAACCATTGTGATAATCTGTACTCTTAATAACGATGCCGCTTTTTTGTTTGTGTAACGTTTGCTTCATTTTGACTCTTGAATGTTTTTTTTTTTCTGTATGTTGACACGTACTGTATGTTCTGATGACGATGGAATATTTATTTTATACATATTTCAACGTATTTTTTTTTTCTTCAGTAGTTGTGTGTGTTTCGACTTTGATGGGTACATACTGACGGATCAGCCAATAGAACGTACACAGTACGGTGGCTTTTACGGCACAAGAAAACTACACGGCATGTACGGGCTCCCATTGCGTTGTGCCTTGGGATATGGCGTGTCTGGGAGGACCGCGTGGCGCCAAAACCTGATATCAAGCTTGCGACGCGCGCCAAAACCCAATACCAGCCAATTCCGCCAAAATCTCGAACATGCCACTCGCATTCAACCCTTGTATGCTCTTTTCCCTTCATCATGTACCCACTTCCGCTTAATACAACATTTGATCCAGGGAACTTGCACCCGGTTCCTTGGAGATTGGAATTACAGGATTATTTTCCCCATCCCACAATAGCAGACAAGCATGCACACATACACGCACACACACACACACATACACACACACGTGACACCACACCCGACGACATATTATGTGACCCACAATTTAGACATCCTCAATCATTGCCTCATAAAGAAAAGGGAGAAAAAATGCCTGCGAGCAAAGGGTTCACGTTTTGAAATTCCGTCCAATCTGATGTGTCCAAAAGAAAGCCGACGCGGAAAGAACATTAAGACAGTAAGCATGGTAAGGCGTAATTATCACTGGTTCACTTATAGATTTCAAGGCTGTGCGTTACAGTTGACTCTGGGATGAAATCGATTCAAACCTTCCAGGTGAAAAGGTACACTGCAAAAGTCAACCCATAGGTGACCATCAGCCGATTACGTGTATCATGATTATTTCCGTCTTCATAAGATCTCTTCTTTTTTTTTTGTATCCTGACACGTGAGGCGTTGCAGATCTTGTGTTTTTCTTCTCGCGCGCGAACACGAAGCCGCAGCTATTCCATCCCCTCGTGCGCCCGAACGCGCACACACAAGTCTACGCTTACCAAGACAATCAGTGCGTTATTTTCTAACCCTTCGTTTGCTTTTGGTCAATTCCCAAACGTCCAAGTAGACGTGATACCGCTCTGGGGTCTCTGCTTCGGACTTTGCAAACATTTGGCATACTTTCTTTTACTTTCGAGGATTGCGGTGTGGGCTTCGTTTCAACACCAGTCCTTTTCTCACCGTCGAATTATCTAATAAGAAAGGTAAGATGACCGCTATTATATCTCAAAAGCTTGAAATTTGCAGGTGAACAATATGTGATATTACATTGTTTAAATCGTCGTCGTTTTTGTTTGTTTTTGTTTTGTCTTTTCTTTCGATAACTGCCACCTTTAACTCATACCATATCAATGCCAGACAACAAAACGAGATAAGATAAAAGCTATGCAGCGTATAAGAGTAGAAATGCAATGACAACATGTACTACATATGTCAAAGACCGAGAAACAGAATGATGTCATAATAGCAAAGTTTTGGTATGACCTTGTCACTATAACGTTGGATTACTTCTTCCGTTTTTGTTGTCTACACAGGAGAACGCTATATTTAATTTTGACACCACCCTGTGTACATGGCTGATGTTGTCATTTTATGATACATCCTCCCATCTGTATTCATTTTTTTTTCTGGATATCACTTTCCCCTTTCATTAAAAAAAAAAAAAAATCTTTTCAGTAATTCATCTGAAAGAGGGAGAAGGCCTATACACCAGATGTGTTTATAGGCATGCTTTGGTATCCTCTCTGGTTTGTTCTTGCTGCCGTTTGTCATCGTAACTTTTGCACTCTCGTAGCTGAAATCTGCTTGTGACACATACATAGTTTCTATCAATCTTGCCAGGAACGAACAAACAAACAAATAAAACAAAACTCTTCTTTTCTGGATGTTTAAGCGCAGGAAGTTCAGATTCACTTTTAGTAAGGAAAATATTTCGGCACGTAAGCACTGTGGATTCTACTCAGAAGCATCAAGAAAGACTATACAGTCACATTTGAAGAGTTTTTGTTTTTGTTTTATTCGGAATAAAAATTTCCACGTTTGGTTGTTAGTAAACAATCCCGGGCCGAAAGGCAATGGAATGCCCCCAACTACGTGTATAAAAGCTTTATTGATATCAGCTCTGCTTTGAATAACCACACGACGTTGATGCGGAGTTGCTTATATACTATTTTTTTACACCCATTGTCTTTGTTTATAGGCCTACTTAGCACACCTTTCCTGCATCTCTTCCATTAAATACTCATCAAGCTAACATGCCCCTCCATGTGTTATCAGGCCATTAATTCTTCATTAAAGCGGGCATTTCCTCGTCGGTGCTATGGGTAGCTGTGTATGTTTATATCATACATTAAAGCAGGTGCAGGGGAATCAAATGAGGTCAAGTCGAAATCCACACGATGGTGATTCTGGCCGTTCACTTCCAAGCAATCAAAATCGTCCGTAGATGTTGACCTACTCTGACCCTGGGATGACCTTTCGAACAAGTCTCTTGAAACTGAGCGCACTTCAGCGAACCCAAACCCGAGACCGTCTTTGATCGCGGATTATTATCTTTAGTGATCGACTCTCCTTGTTCGCCAGAAGCCTGCCTGTAAATACTGAAGATATCCCAATGTGACGCCAAAAGCGAAATTATTGCTTTGTGATCTGTGTAAAGTGTGCGGGGAGAGGTATGTATGTAGGCATATTTTAATCGAATGTGTGTGTGTTTTCGTTTGTGCGCAATTGCGCATTCAATGCAGAAGGTTTGTCTTTACTCGAGTGTTGTTTATTGTGGACCTGTACTGTGCTGAAAATACATCTGGTGTACACATTGTTCCCCGAAATCTCGCTTGAGATTTGCTTTCTTCCTATGCTTATGTGTAGTGCGTAGGCCTACTTTTTTGATAACCAATTAACGCTTGGACAAACCGTTTTAAGCCATGACCGCGATGGGCGTAGTCCCTATAACTGCCAATTTACTGTAAGCATTAATGAGCAGTGAGGCATCAGGCTTTCACAGTGGCTATTGACTGGTATCCGAGCAAAACGCCTCATTGATCTGCCTGCATGAATATATTGACAAAATTTATTTCAAATGCACTCCCTTTGTTCTTCGAATTACACTCAGAACTGTACAACGGCTTCTACATGCGCACCCAAGTAAAACGCAACAGGATTTTGTGTGCGCGTAATGAAAGTATGTATATATCGCACTCATGTCGTACATAGAAAAGATCTCTAAAATATGGATGTGATATTATAAAACAAGCTTGCTACTATCTTGTTAACCCTAAAGGGGCCGGGCTTTTTTTGGCTATGCTCAGACCGGGGGGGGGGGGGGGGATGGATTCCGCCCCCCCCCCCCAGATCTCGGCCATCGGTGGTGTGATCGCGATGAAAATTTGCATGCGTGAGACCCGCGTCATAATCTACAAGATTGTGTCATAAGATTTTTTTAAACAATCAATTTCTAATTTTAATTAGTTAATTATGTAAATTAAGCTCAAGATGATATTTTAGCCTAATTAAAAGCAATGAGAGTCTAATTTTTGATCTGCAAATCTGTTTTAGCATATTCAACAATTGTACCTCACAAAAACTTCCAAAACTCATTTCAATTCTTATGTATTTTATTGTTTTCAGAATTTCTTATGTATTTCTTTGTTTTTCAACTTTTGTTTTTTTCTTTGTTTTTTCATTGGAAATTGTCACTGACCACTTTTCTACCATAATTAGCACAAAATTAATCAATGAAAGTGATTAATTGTAAAAACAGTCAGGTTTTTATGACTTTCATGACAGAGCACTGTTTTCCATAGGAAATGTACACAAAATCACAAAATTGTGCCCGTTTTGGGGCGACATTCCGTTACAAAAATGGGCGTGGCTTCGCAAAAGTATGCGCGGACGTTGCAAATTTGGTCTCAAAAAAGTTGCGCGAGACTTGAATAAGAAAGTCAAGAAGCCTCGCGACGAGGCCTTCTCGCGTTACAGAATTATAGCGCGAAACGTGGGGGGGGGGGGGGCGGCCCTTTTAGGGTTAAGTTTAATGATTGTTATTCGTATACCTCTTAATACTGAAATGCGCTTGGTGGGATTACTAAAACGCTCAAGGCTGTACATGATGAATTTCCTCGGAGAGATTAACGTAAAATTCATCAATCAAATGTCAGTCGAACCAACGTTTAACATTAAACCAGTCAGTTTAACCCTTTCTGTCTGCTGTTAAATCATGTTGACCTCTTGTGAGACATTCAGCAGAATTTTTCTGGTTATACTGATTGGTTCCCTGCTTGAAAGAACACAGTGTCTCACAGTGTGTTCACAGTGTGGTCACACAGTCAACAATGTGAAAACACTCGAATTTAACAGTGTGGAGATGATTTCACACTGTGGTATGGTTTTCACAGAGTGTTCACATGGTAATGTTCTGTGTCACACAGTGAATTGATGATTCACACTGTGTTCACATTGTGTTCTTACTATGTTTCTCACACTGTGGGACACTGCGTTCTCTCCAGCAGGGTTTCTTTGTATTGATACTTATTTACGTAGGGCCACACAACTGATACACTATACACGTAAATGTTGTTACAGCCACTCGAGCGCAATACACAGCGTAGCATAGATGATACCACATACGTAATCCATCATTATCGCAATGGACGCTGGGATAATCATCTATCCAATATTGATTGAAATTGGAGAGTCTACTCTTCGATACTTCTCACATCTGGACACGTGCCAACGCTAACGTTGGTACACAGCTTTAGATGATGCGTCAGCAGTTGAATAAATGATATTTCCTTTTGCCCAACGAGCCCCACACCTGACAGCTTCTGATATTATTGTGTATTCATCGTTTTCGAAAAAAAAAATGGGAGGAAGAAGAAAAGACATTGGCAGCGGTTGCAGATTTCAAGGCACTCGCTAGATAGCAGTCGTTGCATATTAACTCTGCTTCCCCGTACGAATAAAGATCTTGATAGGAGTGCATACATTGGTAGTGCACAACCTTGACTTCTCTCCGAACGTTGAGACGAAAGGAAACGCCGACTCCAAGACATAGTCGAATACGCCGTGTATCATCTATCGTACACCGTGACGAGTTACGCGATTTTGTCTTCAACACACCTTGACTGCGGCATCGACTTTGAAATACAGAAGTCTAATTTTGCTCTACCCACAGGGACACGTGATAAACGATCTTTGTGTACCACCATATCGATCTCTTACGTCTTCGGAGCACTATGAAAGCAATAATGTCTTTGACTATGAAACTGTTTTTTTTTCCATGAACGTTGGAATGGGTGGGGCTGTATCGACTATAATGCTCCTTTCATTCAATATGTATGTTGTATACGCTTTATTTCGTGTCATATGTATTGTGTGTGTGTGTGTGTGTGTGTGTATTTGTGTGTTTTTATTTCAAATTGTAGCGGCCTTGGTGGGGAAATATGACTGGCGTAACAATAAGGGGGCTGACAATGCAACGCGGAACAAAAAAAAAATGTGATGCAATATTGAAGAGGGTATGGATTAGCTCGGTTAGAAGACGTAAGAGCGATAAAGGGACGAAAATTATGCTTTATCACCGCAAAAATACTTCTTGACTGGTGAAGACTCTATAGGATGTCAATATGAAGAGGATGGGAAATGGGAAAGGTAGGGGTAACAGGAGAGGCAGACAACATCAATGCTGGCACATTTCAATTTGATTGTTTTGTTTCTGAATAATGGACATAAATATTTTGTATGGATGGATACATGTATTTGTTTGGGGTGATTGTGGTGCTGAAATCGCACGTGGATGGAATGGATACGTAATAATAGAGAGGAGGTCTTGGGGAACATAAGGATCACAGAACAAGAGATAGATAGATAGATAGATAGATAGATAGATAGATAGATAAATAGATAGATAGATAAATAGACAGAATGAAAGAGGGAGAGAGGAAATAAAGAGAAAAACACGATGACATTCGCAATGCAAGAATCATGTGAAATAGCATCTTTGTGTCATTTTCTTTATATTAGTTATTTTAATTAAGACCCAAGTGTTATTGTGTACAGGACAATAACAGAGTAAGAATATTCATTTGTACAAACAGGTGATGATAAGCGATACAAGCAAATATATTTGCATATTTATCCTGCATGTGCGCATACATGCAGACATATAACGTAACATTCTTTTGACATTATTGGCAACAAGGAAAATTGAAGACAGCATGCATTGATACTGAATTGTAATGAATACGAAAAGAACTTGCCAAAACGAACCAAAGATTGTACAACTAGAAATCTCTCTATATAAACATGATAAAAAAACGAGAAGTTTCCCTTCTTTCCGTGTGTAGAAAAATACATGAAATAAAAAGTATTTGCATAATTATGTAAAACTTACAATCGAACTATAAGATTGGACATGCACTCCAATAGCATAAATTATAGATACATAGGTTTGCACTGTATTTCCGTACACATAATCACTTTGTGAAAGTTGCTGTAGCTCCATAGGGTAGCTCCATGGTTGAATTGAATCATTAGACGTCTAACATCCAGAGGTAATTAGTCACTGCCTTTTCTCCAGAAAAACAAAGCAAGAAGGAGTGCAGGAGAAGATCCTGGGAGGCGACCCGCTTGTGATTTCGCATCATCTTTAGATCGTTCTTATCCTCCGAACCGAAATGAACACATCCCCCGGCCCACGCCGTATCGTGTAGCTCTGCATCTGGGTTAGCGTTTAGCGCATTCCATCCTGTGTGTGGAATCCTAATGCAATTAACACGGCCATACAAACGCGTCCCTCTACGTTCTCCTCCTTCGCCCCCCCCCCCCCCCCCACCTCTTCATTTTTTTTTTCTTCACCTACAACCTCTAATGGCGTGTTCTTGCCATCCGCGGGCGAATGGTGTCGGATGGTTAATGAACATTCCTTGATAATGAACGCGAAATTTCAGCGGCTCTTGTGCAAGCGGCGCCTGCCACGCAGGTATTGCTTGCAAAGATTCAGCATGTGAGATGAGAGTTTGGAACCAATCCCCCCCCCCCCCCCCACGGACCGACTCTTGACTACGACCAGTGCATTTCTTTCTTTCTATTCAGATGTCATGTAATCTACGTTCTTCGTCAATATTTACCGAAATATGGAGATGCGCCTATATTGCAATCGTTCGAGAGTGTAGGGTCTAATATCAGTCTCCCAGAAACAAAACGTCGGTCTGACATTCTAATGCTTACGACCATTGCGAGAGACAATAAGCACATCTCATGGTATACAGGAGATGAGACTGGCTGGTCATCATCATTGCCATGGTTACAGTGCGGATGTTTGAATTGTTCCTCTGTTTGTACACATATCGACTGTAGGGAAGTGGTTGCCGTCGGTGCAAGTCGTTGCTCCAAGCTGACACAATGCGTATTTGCAAGGCCCCTCTCCCCCCTTCCCCATCATCAGTATTCGTGATTTCAATTTATCTCTTGCGATAAAGATAGGTGGCTGAGAGTAACAGAGAAACAGGAGAGAGAAATAGGGAGGAAGAAAGATACATCGAAAATGAGAGAGGGAGAGGAAAAGACCTGAAGATGGCAGAAATGCAAGAAGGGGTAGGGAAAAGAGGATGAAAAGAAGAAGTGGCAGAAAAGGGGAGAAAAAAAAGGAGGAGGAGGTGGTGGAGGAAAAGGAGGAGGTGGTGGAGGAGGAGGAGGAGGAGAAGGAGGAGGAGAAAGAGGAGGAGGAGGAAGAGGAGAAGGAGGAGGTGGTGGAGGAAGAGAAGGAGGAGGAGGAGGTGGTGGTGGAGGAGGGGTGGTAGAGGAGGAGGAGAAGGAGGAGGAGGAGGAGAAGGAGGAGAAGGAGGAGGTGGTGGAGGAAGAGGAGAAGGAGGAGGAGGAGGTGGTGGAGGAGGAGGAGAAGGAGGAGGAGGAGGAGGAGGTGGTGGTGGAGGAGGAGAAGAAGGAGGAGGAGGAGGAGGTGGTGGAGGAGGAGGAGGAGGAGGAGAAGGATGAGGTGGTGGAGGAGGAGGAGAAGGAGGAGGTGAGGAGGAGAAGGAGGAGGAGGAGAAGGATGAGGTGGTGGAGGAGGAGGAGAAGGAGGAGGAGGTTAGGAGGAGAAGGAGGAGGAGGAGAAGAAGGAGGAGAAGGAGGAGGTGCTGGAGGAAGAGGAGAAGGAGGGGGAGGAGAAGGAGGAGGAGGAGGAGGTGGTGGTGGTGGAGGAGGAGGAGAAGGAGGAGAAGGAGGAGGTGGTGGAGGAAGAGGAGAAGGAGGAGGAGGTGGTGGAGGAGGAGGAGAAGGAGGAGGAGGAGGAGGAGGTGGTGGAGGAGGAGAAGGAGGAGGAGGAGAAGGAGGAGGAGGAGGAGGTGGTGGAGGAGGAGGAGAAGGATGAGGTGGTGGAGGAGGAGAAGGAGGAGGAGGTGAGGAGGAGAAGGAGGAGGAGGAGAAGAAAGAGGAGAAGGAGGAGGTGGTGGAGGAAGAGGAGAAGGAGGAGGAGGTGGTGGAGGAGGAGGAGAAGGAGGAGGTCGTGGAGGAGGAAGAGGAGGAAGTGGAGGGGAGGGAGAAAAGTACAAATACATGGAAAGGAAGCCAAAGAAAGAATTAAGGAAGATGAGGAGGACGAGGTGGAGGAGGAGGAAAGAGGAATGGAGCGGGAGAAAAAGAGGCAGAAGTTGATAGCATCCAGGCATATAAAAGGTTACAACAAAAAGATGCATAGGGCTTGGTGGGTGAGGGGTGGGGAGGGATGGGGGAGGGGTATTCCAGGAAAGAGATAAGTCGAAAGCGGGTCATGTAGCAGAGGTCTCCAGGAATAATAAGCCGGCAGACGGACAAATGAAAAATGTAACCTTGAACGTTGTTTTGCCATCCCTGCAAACACAGCTATATGATCATGATGATATAACATCTATGCATCGTCATACGTACTGCCCTTGTGTATATTATCTTTTTCTCATTCTCAAGGACAACCAGTCGATCAAAAATAATCATAAATACATGACTTTGCCGTCATCTTATTACAGTATTGTGTACGAAAGCTGTCAAGGTTACAGCCGTTGTGTTAGGCAATATAATAACTGCTCAGAGCGCGTTATGGGAGTTATTGTTATTTTTGTTATTCTTGGAATCAAACCCTATCCTTAATTCACGCTTTTCCCAGGGGAGTATGTTTAAAGTGATGGGATGTTCATGATTAGCATACGCCATGCTTCTTGTAACCATAGCAACGATTGGTTTACGAACAGGTATTCCACTGATCAGATGCACTTGGGTAGGGGAAGGAGCGTGTGGAAATAATCGAACTCAGAACCTGCTTAGTAACAGCGTTGTATGTATTCTTTTGGAAAACCACACATTCAATGCCGTTAAAATTGCAGTGATTTGGTAGTATTATCCATCCCGGGTATAGCCTTTTCAGTCTTAGCTGCACTGATGTACGAGCACGGACCGAGATATCATTACTCTTACAATGTTTCACGAAAACCGTGTTATTCAAAAGGACTTCCATGCACTTCTGGAAGAGTATTTCATCACTCACGTTACGCGATGACTTCAGATGAAACCCCGTTTGATTTTGAAACAGTTACACTAACTTATCAGTGATTATGTCGGCCATAACGAGGGGAGGGGGCTTCAAAAATAAGAAGAAAATGTAATTCCATGGATTATGCGATAAGTCGCGTGACATAAAGCATCTATTGTTAGGTATACTACCCCCCCCCCCCCCCCCCGCTATGGCTGAAATAGACACTTACAAAAAATAGATAACTAAACTAGGATCAAACCGAACAGATCTTTACGAATTCTACACTGTTCTCTCATATCATAATACTCTGGACTCTCCATACACATGGAGAAGAAAACCCATAAAGCCAATTAAAGTCCCTTATAGATGGGGTATGTGACATCGATGGCGGTTTATGTGATTGTTAATTCATTCATATAACGATGTATCACATTGAAAGTTTAAAGAGGAAAAATTTCTCACGCTGTTACAAATTCCCGAAATCGTAAGTAGTGTCTGTCCTTTTGCTCAGGCGTTGTTCAATATACCTTTGTATCTAATGAGATATGGACGGGACACAAAGCGTTTGGAAGAAACTGGGCATTAATCTAGTATGTTAAGGAGGAGAGAGGAGTATGAAAATCCCTGCTGTTTC
The DNA here is from genome assembly GCF_040938485.1 of Diadema antillarum. Classification (NCBI taxonomy): domain Eukaryota; kingdom Metazoa; phylum Echinodermata; class Echinoidea; order Diadematoida; family Diadematidae; genus Diadema; species Diadema antillarum. The sequence goes on from NW_027272232.1 coordinate 933,052, forward strand.
AGGGTGATTCAAGGGCTGAAGAGTGACCTTTCTCCTGCAAACGGAGAATTGACAATAATGCTGTCACGATCAAAATGTATCTTGCCGGTATTACCGGTAGAAATGAAATTTCAACACAATATCAAGCGTAATAACTGGGTCTCGACAGTGGTCTCGCGTTGCCAAGGAGACGAGCACTGTTTAATCATCTGCAAGTTTTTCCCGCCTTCCCCTTCCTCCTCCCTCCCTTTCCCCTCCATCCCTCTTCTTTTTGTCTCCCCCTTTCTCGTCTGTTTCTATTCTTTCTTACTGTCATTTAGCTTCTTTTTCTCACTCATTTTTGTTTCTGTCCTTCATCTCTCGAGTCTGTCTCACTTGCCCTCCATCCATCCCTCCCCCCTCTCCCAATCTCTCTTTATTCACAATGTTGTATTCTGGTCTGTCAGGGCAACATGTCGATAAAGACGTAATGGTTTTGATGAAAATTATGCTGCAAATGCATTTTCACACGACCTCATCATACCCTGCAACATGTTATTAATATTCAAACACGTAATGAAATGGAAGGCCGTGTTTCCGTCGTATAGCACAGTGCTGACGAAATACGGAAAATCAATATAGGCGTCTATTCGAATTCCTACTTCAGTCACACAAGTGTATTACTTTTTTATTTGAGAGTAAAGATATGAGGCAGAACTTTTTATCGTCTTGGCGTATATATAATACATCCATATATTGCTAGTTGTTCAGGGTGTTTCCTTCCGTGCAGTACAATTTTATGCGTTTATGAAATTGTTGATATAACAGAACGTCATAGACTAAGAAAGGAGAAAAAGCCATGTATTCGTTAAACATGAACAAAAACTAATATTAATGTTCAAACAACACGGGTTGTACAACTGTGTCATTTCCGAGTTTAGCATCCTACTCTCCCTGACAGGTGCTTTTGTTAAAGTGCATCTACATTCGGCCCAGTTTTTCTAATCTGAAAAGCCAGAATATTCAACACTAAAATTCTAATGTTCATTTACGGCGTTACAGTGCTTAAAGTATGCAAAGACGGGATTTCTAACGGCCAAACAACACATCACAAAATTCTTCAAGTATGTTCAGTACCTACATGTATGTATCTCTAAAAAAGAGGGAATGTATAACTTTGATGTAGTCTTCTCTTCAGACCCGGCATTAACAGAAGTCTTTCCAATGCATCAAGTTCAAGTTTAAGTTCAAGTTCAAGATCAAGTTCAATGTCATTTATTTCCAACAAATATGTATCATTTGTATGAATACAAGTAACATGCAGCCAATTTGGAAATACTGGCATCACATTTCTAGAATTACAACAACTTGTGACGAGTGTGCCCTTAACCTATATAAATGAGTATTACGTTCCATAACAATGCAGCATCATAGTAAATGAAACTACAAAATCGAGGTAAGGACAAGGACAAGGACAGAGATATAGAAAATAACAGACAATAATAGGCATACTCGTGTGAGACATAGACAATAACATAAAAACATAGACAATAACATTGACAATTACAGCTCCCGTCAACAATCAGCGATGATCAATTAGACTTTTATCTCATTGTTGGTCCAATCGACTAATTATTACGGTACCACTCACATGTTAGTATTATGAGCTATATAGATAAGAATTGAGCAGGTAAATATATGGCTAAACAAATTAATCAATTCATGCAGAGTGAATAGACGTGTGAAGGCACAAAATAAAGGCTTGGGCAAATAGATATTATAGGAACCTACATGGTGTAATTACAAAGCGATTAACAAGAAGATTCCTGCTAATATCCGGACGGTAGAGCATCTAATGTTCAGAAGTTTCTATGAATCATTAACACTATCTAGATTTCAATTTGATTGCAGAACGATTCAAGTGTGCGTTTTGGTTTCTGCAGAGTACTTTGATAATACATGCAGGAGTTTGATGTTTAGTAATCGTATCGTCCATTTTATGGGTTCTTTTTAAGGAAGATGACACCCAAATATAAATTTCTATTTCTATTTCTGCAGCAATATATAAAAAGAAAACACCATTGAAGTTTGAGGAAAATCAGGCAATCTCTTCAATCTAAACGTTATGAACTGAAAACGTTTTGGTGCCTTCATGGCTGGATGCGAAGACTACAATATCCTGTGACGTCACGCATGGCCAACGATATATGAACATGAAAATTAAACATATATTTTCAGTTTTCTAGCAAAATGAAAAGAGCACTTGACTTACCCCTTTCAGAAAGCGGTCGGGGGAATGTTACCCTTAGCATTATAATCATTTACAAGTCCATGCTTGGAATGTGTACGTTTCATTGACATTTTATTCTAATTTCTTTCTCTCTGTTTTCTTTAAATCGTTGCCCATGCGTTACTTAGCATGTTGTTGTCTTCTCATCCAGCGATGGCGGCACCGAAACTTTAGAAATCCATAACTCTGTCCAATTTTCCTCAAATTTCAATGATGTGTTCCGGTGATGTGTCCTAATAATTTCACTGCATTTACTCAATCCAAATGTAGAATATCTGGGTTGTATTCCCCTTTAACATGCCGGTAGCTCCCCAGTTTAGCAGACGATTTGAACAGTTCAAGGCACACGCGCGGGCGCAAAAATAAAAAGAGAAGGTAATAACAATAATAATAATAATAATAAAGATAATTACGAACGTCGCCAAAGTGGCGCTCGGGTGCTTTGCAAATCGGAATCCACGCAGTGTGTAACGCAGAGGAACGATACACTGTTGCATTCTGCTAAACATATTAACATTCCATCTCTGGAACAACAAGGAAAAAACACAGATGTCACGGTCATTGTCGTGCGCACCCTATTTGTCGTTTCCTCTTCGCGGGCGCACGAGAAAAAGCCATTTTGAGTGAATACGCAGACCGTGCCATGTCGGCTATCAGCCCTCGATCCTATCGAGCAAATTATCAATTTGCGTTGTTAAAGCGAGAACTTACACACAATTTCCGTCCAGTACCTATGAAGCACAAGATGTTGGTTTTTACAAAGTCTTAATATGTTGAGTTATGTTTAAGTTTTAAATTGCTTACAGGGTCCTTCAACAAATGGGGCTCTAACTCGCGTAAGTTTTGGAAGCCAATTAAAAACATCCATATTCTATCGCTGGTGTCTACTTCTGAACGAAGGCAACATCTGGGCATTTCTTCCTTTGCGCTACGAGCCTCTGTACCTGCAAGAATCAAACAGTATAGTCACAAGCGTAAGGATCCCGCTGTTCGCAGCCAGGGCAGGGGCGCAGTGTGATATCCCCCGTCAACCAACAAAAAAGAAGAAGAAAAGAATGGAATCAAAAGAACGAGGTTGGTTTCTATGCTGTCTGCGCTCGTTCAAGTTCAGAGGTGGCACTCGAACCAAATCCGAGTATTTCCTTTTCTTGCACTTCGCGTCTTTGTTATCTGTCAGAATCAAACAATCCCATCGTGGGCTGGGATACAGGAAAAGATTCGAACAGGCGTAGCTATGGCAACGACTGTTATGAGTCATCCTTTGTTATTGTTCCTTGTGTCAACTGCAAGTAAGGCATTATTGTCCCCAAGGGACAAAATAATGAAATGAACTAGCTGAGCGAATTATCACAAAACAGAAGATATTGTTACTACATATCTCATATTCATAAGTCTCCTCTGAAAAGTGAAAATTGCCCCTTTTTTCAGTTTCTTTCCTTTTTGTTGTAAGTGTGTATATATGGGCTCGTGTGCATTATGCGTGTTGTCGTGCAGGGAATTGGAGTATAACGATCAAAGAAAAACTATTGTTGGTGAAATGTTCACACGGGTACTACCTGCGCATTTCATTTTATAATGAGTGTGTTAGGCAGTGTGCATGTACACCTTGCGTGTGTGTATGTATGTATGCATAAATGCATGTTAAGTAAGTGTGCGTGTTGTTAGCAAAGAGCGAAAGATAGACGTCAACAATAATGATACAGGGATAATGCGAGATAGAAAATAAGTAGAGGAATAGAGAGTGAGAAATGGAGTTTAATAGAGTTGTAAAAGAAGAGGTCAAAAGGAAGCATAGTTGACTTAGAAATCATCATGATGTCGAAGAAAAAGGTCAGTATTAATCTAGCATTGTTTACCTGTCGCTATAGGCTATATACGTACAATTCTCAAACAACTTGGTTTCGTCAGCACAGCTGTCGGTGTATACCATATTTCATATTTGTGTACGTTCAAAGGCCAGCGACTTTTAGTGCTCCTCCTATACTGGTTTCAATATGAAATAGCACTGTTTCCATTAAATCAGAAAAGGGGCAACATTATACAAATGTATAGGTCTATTTACTACGAGTGTGGCATATCACTTTCAACGACCATTTTAGTCGCCAATCATATCTGTCTATTGTTTATTTGCATCGAACTCAGAGATCTTGCAGTTTATTGCCCCATGCTGTCTGTGCTAACATGAAGTCACATCGCAACTCGTTATGAAAGGAGAACTAACCACAATAAAAATAATAGTATTTCATGTGAAAGATGCAATAAAGAGATGCAATAAGTAACATCGAGCAAAATCAGATCAATTCGTATGAAAGATCACCATGATTACGAGACATTCAAAATGCGTCATCTGACATGACCTCCCATCTTGTGCCGCAATTTAGGAGGAATCATGTGACTATGACGTCATTGCCTATCTTACCCCCTTTGCTTTATACTTGGAATGCTCCACATCTCACTAATGCTCGAAAGTAACAATTTGTATACGTGACTCCGCTCAAAATGACTCTTCGAATTTTGTTTTTATGTATTTTCTTCTAAAACAGAGGATGCTGAATTTATAATCCCTCAACAATGCGCAATCAAAGAGAAAGACCTCATAGTCATTTTGAGTTCGAAGCATGACAAAATTAATGAAATGTTTCGTCGCAGACTGGCCTATTAAACGGTAGGTCATTTGAGATCATTAACCGACATTCAAATGGTTGTTCTCAAATTGCCGAATCTCCCTGCGATCATAATACCTCCAAAGTACTGTTATAATGTATCTGCAATCATGCAAATAAGTTATTCCCATGAAGGTCGATCGTCATTAATATTGTGTGTATCACACAGCTTTATTATTATAGGCCTATAGACAGTTCGTCATATCTTTATATAAAAAACAAACAAACATAGAAAATACAGGAGGTGGGATCGCGAAGAGAGCTAGGGATGAATGTATCGTGAGCATTGCCCTTACCTATCTATACCAGTGACCCATTGACCAGCACTCATCTGCCTTGAACTTTCCACCTATTTTTGTTTTTATTGTTGTTTTATTTTTGTGTTCAATGATAATTAAAGGAATAGATCACATGCATTGCATCGAGAGTTGATCGCGGTGAAGTAATGACTGTTAGTAGCAAAAACAAACAAACAAAAAACACAACAACAGCAACAAAGTGTTGTATCGTTGCTGAATTATGAACAGCAGCTCGATTGTATAACAACACAAACACACACCACCACCATCACTGAGAGGGTTTTGAGCGGCGATGACGTCATCATAATGAATGTGACGTAACGAAATGTAATGTAACGTAATTTTAAGTGAGGGGACAGCACAATATACAATTTCGCTTTTTAGCAGCCCCTCAACTTTCATTTCCATCAAGTCCTTAATGAAACAAGGTGTATTCCTACTGATCATGTGATACTATGTTGCAAGAATTAATTATTTTGACGTTTGTGTTGTCAATGTATGTATATGTTATTTGGAAATGAAGATTGAAAAAAAAAGGTGATATTCAGGAATGAATTAATGAATATCAAACATTCAATAGCGTTTTGAATGAACCTTTAAAGTCGTTGTATACATGCTATAATGCCAGTTGGAAATTTATTGCCAATTGGGCATGATCAACTTATTTAGTTTGTTATAATCGTATATTCAATATCATTGCTTGCTATGGTAACAATCCATGGCAAACTGCTACAATTGCCTCTTTCTTTCTTTTTTTCTTTTCTTTGCTTTCGTCCTTTTTCTTGGGGGGGGGGGGATGAGACAACACAGCAGTTACGATCGCCTTGTGTTTTATTTCATGCTTTTCAGTAAAAGATTTTGATTGAATTCTAAATGTCAGTGAGAACATTCAGGGTAGGCACGCTACGATTGTCTGTCTTTACATCTTAATGAGACAATTTCGTGTGGATTTACATCATTAGGCAAACAGAGAAAAAAGAAAGAAAGAGATAAACCACCTAGAATTCAGTGTGGTTGTGTCATTTCGACAGATGACATTTTTTGAGCTTGACTCATACGTGATAACTAAAATACATGTAGGGCCTATTATGTAGGTTGATTTCGCGCAACAGAACTTGAATAGTATTAAAAACAGCGCTTTGCCGAGATTGATATGGGTTCGAGAAGTCGTGAAGAACTGACATTTTTGTGAGAATTCTGCCAGTGAGCGTGAAGAAACATTAATATTCACCACCGTGTCTACTGCATTTCTTCAAGTCGGCCTTTGTCATTTCTCAAAGACTGTAAAATCGAACGGCACAAGAATGGACGACATAATGAGGGGATTATTTACTGTCGTAGATTTGAAAAAAGCAAAGAGAAGCCTGACGGAGAAGACTAATCGCACCCTTCCCTAATTCGCAAGTTCGAATTATGCCCAATTCCCCGCAGACGTGTTCCGATCCAATTACGCGCACATTCTGATGTGAGCGGCGCGTGTCGTAGCTACGTGACAGGCTAGTGCAGATCAAATTAGGCGTCTTCTCCAATTGCCCCGTTTTTCGTATAGCTCATACCGTCTGCTAATTGATCTAATTCGGATGAATCCCTGCGTAATTACCGCTCGCCACTTCCGATATTTATGCTACACGTGCGTAGATTCTTCAACGACCGTCGACCGCCCATATACCTTTCTATGTCTCTCTATATTTCTGTCCACCTTCTTTTTTCCCCCGAGTGAATCTTCGTGTTCTTCAATGTTCCAATCCTTTATTTTCTTTTTCCTGGTAAGGCCTCCTCGATAACGAACCAGGCTGAATGTGCATCGTCATTAAATGCGTATGAGCTTTGTACAGTTTTGTCGCTAATGTAAACATTCCATATATGGAGAGTGGAAGTGAGGTATCAAAGCTATATGGGGAGAGTGATTAACATCACGGGGCAATTAGGATCTTGATTGAATGCTTAATTCTTATCTCTCTTTTTATGCATGTAAACATTTGGTATTGCCTTCATTTTTTTTTTCGCCACTTGTATCTCATTAGTCCCAGACAGTTTAATCTTTAGTGTTGTTTTTTTTTTTGTGTGTGTGTGTGTGTGTGTGTGTTTCCGGATCTCCCCAACTTTGTGTGTGCATGTGTGTACGTATTTGCTTCACTGGTGCTATGAGGAGTTTAAGGTTGTTACAAAGGAATATAGGCCTTGATAATGAGGAGTATAATCTACTGAAGAATCACATGCTGTTACCTTGACGTTCGCTCGAGAAACTTTAATGAAATAGAAATGCTTATTATATTGGTTATAACAATAACAGCTTTGTCCAATTTATAAACAGTATCAAAAAAGGAAAATTGTAATCAAGGACTTGACTGCATGTCATTCAAATAAAAATCGTCAGCGAAATTACACGTCCATACGTCTAAAACTTCATAATGGAGAAACCACACATAGGCCTACTTTCATCATACAGGCACACCAGCCCACTCACAACGTTATCAACATACGATAGTAATTTTGTATAAGACATCGCAATATATATATATATATATATATATATATATATATATATATTATTATTATTATTATTATTATTATTATTATTATTATTATTATTATAATTATTATTATATGAGAGAGAGAGAGAGAGAGAGAAATAGGGGATGAGAAAGGGCTGCTTGACAGGATTAACCCATTCGGCACCATGAGCAAGGTATCTTTGTATTCGTTACCAATTTTAAGACGGCGGGCGTGATGGGTTAAACGGAAGGTCAAAAAGTTGTGGATTGAAAATGCTTGCAGCACGTGCGCTGGTACACCACGCGCGCATGATTTGTTAGGCTTATCAGCGCAAGCGAGCCCAAATTAAGGCATGTTGGCGATAGACGGAACAGCTGAATAAAGCACGGTGCGAACCCGAAATTGAATGATTAGGGTTAATCAATTAGGACAAATCACAAAAGCTCCCGCACTCAGGGCTGCAGAAATTCAATAATTGGGTAACGGAGTCAAACAGCTTTCCTCCCCCCCCCCCCCCCCCACTCACACACACACTCTCTCTCTCTCTCCTCTCTCTGACTTTATGTAATAATACTATATCTTTGCTTCACTATCTTCGAAGGGCTTCGTCATGTTCGTCCGTTGAATGAACGTTAATGAAAATACGTTCTTTGATGAATACAACCGTGATTTCATTGTGCAGTCGGGGGGGGGGGGGGGGGCACATTGTGCCTCCACCCCCGCCACCATGTAACTTCTTTATGATTTAATGTATCGCCATCATATTTGGCACCTGGGTAGAACAATTTATACTCTACGTGACCCATTATTTAAAACTTCTCAAGGTCACTTAATTGAGGGCGCTATTCACCAAAATATAAAGAAATATGCAAAATATGCAAAATATTTTTTTTTTGATAATTTCTTTATCTCTGTATAATACTTATTTATTTCAGACCAATCATTTTCATATTTGCCACAGAGGAAAAACAAGTCAAACTTGATTATTTGTGACCCTGCACCTCAAAACAAACAGAAAGTCGCCAGACATAAATTTTTAGTTAAGACCATATTCTGAAAGAGCAGACTTTAAGCTTTAAAATGATGCATAACTCAAATCAAATGGACTCTCCAAACCTATCTAAATATTGGAAAGAAAGCACAAACTCAGGAAAAGTGTGAACTGAGAAAAGAGGCTCTGAAGTACAGTGTATATTCAAGCGCTTAATCTATACCAAACCGTGCTGGCTGTGCGATGAATGGGACAAAAAAAAAACAGGAAGTAAACCACCAGAGTAACAACAATGAAGGGATTATCAGATTAAAATGAAATCAAGCATGCCTCATTCACACATTCTGTCTATAATTAATGCCAACTTTCAAAGCAGTAGCACTATCCTTTCAAAAGTTATTAGAGTTGAAAGTGAAGAGTGTGGACAAGGTTTTTCAGAAATGAAAAAGGGATTCTAAAGACACGCCTAATTAACACACTATTCTACAAAAAAAATGTTCGAGATAAACTGCTAAAAAACACACTCTCCTGCCCATGCTATGATACCAAATTTTAGTATAATGTAAAAGAAGACCCGCTCTTTCAGAAAATATGAAAAATTCAAGTTCGGCTAGGTTGACCCATTTCACTTATTTTCAGTCCTCATGCAAAATCAGTGTGTGCGACTTTATGTTCGTTTTGAGGTGCACGGTCACATTTGTTGTAGTTACAATTTCTCTGGGTCAACACATGGGGGCGTTTTTCATTACAATTAAAGAAATATATGAAACCTATGATGTATTACTTGGGATATATAGGTACATAATAATGTGTAGGTATCACATTTCTTATTTTCATAATATTGGAATTTTGAGTTTGCAGATTGAAAATATGGTAAAGAAATGATACTACAGGCAAAATTGTGTGAAAGATTCAAAATGACAAAGAAATAAAGGAGTAGTCTTTGGAAAATACTGTATTGTCACTTATTTATATTATATCTATGGCATGATGCCGATGTTAAATGAGAAATAAAGGAAATAATAAGAAGTCTATTTCAGGGTCATTCACAGCTCCGATATTATTCTTCATATTTCGATCCTTAAGCAATTTGTGGCCAAGAAAATTACTCTTTCATCTCCCACAATATAGTTAACTAAAATTGGAAATGAAAAATATGCAAAATCTGACCGACATGCATGGTTGTCACTTTATGGTTACCCTGAGAACCATCAATATCGGACATAGCTAAATTATAATATATGAAAATGTTTGCAATGAAATTTTAGGAAAAGTCACCAAATTTGGTTGAAATTGGTGTAGGGCGTAGGGGTGACAAATGAAATATGGTACGGGTTACAATGTGCCCCCCCCCCCCCCCCCGGTTTTAAAGAGTCAAAAGAAACACCATTGTATTATATAAGAGACATATGTCCGTTTTTGTTGAAATTGCGTGACTTTGTGTGATACTGTTCTACTGCAACGCAACAAGTTAATCCCTTAATTCGTTTTCAAGCTCCTATTTCAACACAGGGCAATAGGCAAAACGTATACCTGTGTACTGGAATAGACAGTATACAGGAAGGCACCCCCTGTTCAAATATCGCTATACTGATATGTTTGTTCCCAAATGTGACGAATGATATGTACATAAAAAGGGAACCCACATATTGACTGAACAATCAGTATAAATAGGTCTGCAGAGGAACATAACGGAAGGACAAAGGTCTGTTTGAATTGGGTTACCTTTGAATTGATTTCATCTTTATTCCCTGTTTCGTATTGTTTAAAGGAGACCTCCGGATAATATTCCGATTTTTACAATTAAACAACTATAAATTAGTTCTACTTAAGACAGAGTTTCAGAATTTGTGATAATTGGGATGAAGAATAAGAAATTTTGAATTATTATCTAGAACAAATTACAATGAACTAGCCGAGGATGCTGACATGGGAGAGTCACCGTAAGAATTCACAAATTGGGGATCAACAAGCAGAACAAAAGAAGAAGGCATGCATAGATTTTACACAGGTGAACTCGTGAGCAAGCGGTATTGTTTTGGAATTACAATGCAACATTTCTGAAATATGTGAACCTCTATGTCATCATCCTTGTTCAGTGTAATTTGTTTAAGGTTTTTCAAAGTATTGTTTCTCTGCTCAAGAACCGCAATAAATTCTACAAATCTATACATGGAGTTGTCGATTTACGTACTACATGATGTGAAATTATGAAAATCGTCTGGAATGTCCCTTTAAGTTGTTCCAAACGGGCTTGTATTGCAAAATTAAACGGGTCACATTAGGTCCTACGTCTTAATGACTCACATTTTGTGATTTTATTTTATAATGAACACCACCCTGAAAGATATCTGTTGTTTTTTTTTTTGTTTCCTAATGTCCCACTTATAGAGGTGACATTAACTGAAAATCTATTTCTTTAAAACAATATTGGTACTTAAATGCAACTAGCCGAGAAAACTCAGAAGCTAATAACGCCTTAGAATTAAAATACATTGTGATATTTAACTACATAAGTTGGAGTCATCGTTGTGATATTCAACTATATAAGTTGGAGTCGTTGTGCACGATATCCCAATGTCAAGGCAAACCAACCTCTTCTCACTTTTACGTCAAGATAAATATTATATACTAAATCGACAACAAACTATTACGCCATAAAAATAAAACGACCCAGGGGTAGATTAGTGGGGTTGTGGACATGAGGGTCATGAAAAAGGAGGTATAATTTTGCAGGAAACGTGTCGTATATCCAGCAGATGACAAAGGTCCCATGTCACACACTATTTTTTACAGGCATTTTACGTCATAATAAAATAATTACATGGCAAATCATCTACTATAAGAGGTCGGATGATATGCGCTATGTGAGCTTGATGAGGTCTACGCAGATTTAAAAAAAAAAAATGGTAGAATAGAAATACCTCTAGACCGCTAGTTCCTTCACAACTATAGTCCAGGGTGATATTCGTGGATCCGAAAATGAAATTGGTTTCGTCATTTCGATATTTCGTTATTCCGAAACACACGAATTCCCTACAGGCCTACCTATATGACCAATGCTTCGTTAGTCTGAACATTTTGTGGCTTTATCCGAAGGTATATCATTCCGAAGGTTCGTTAATGCGAAAGTGAAAATGAAATAAGGCTTGTTATTGCGAAATTACGATAATCCGAAAATTAGATAGGGTTCGTTAATCCGAATACAAAAAGAACGTGCGTGCTACTGAACCTTCCGAAGTACAAACCTTATATCGTTTCAAGATTAAGGAACCTTCGGAGTAACGAACCTTCGGATTATCGAATCTTTGGGGTAACGAATTGTTAACCGTATCCTAGAGTACGCCTGCGTAACGGATAATATCGTCAGCCATTCTCTCTGCATGAGGGTTGATGAGGATAACACACAATTATACCAGATCCAAGGGTGAGAAATACATAACACACACACGCACGCGCGCGCACGCACACACGCACACACACACGCACATACACAAGCACTCACACATACAATACACACTGTCCGACAGACAAACGTTATGTTGATGTTGAAAATGAGGAATCGGTTCCTGGATGCCATTTTGTTGTTCTCACGAGAGCTTTTATGTCTCATGAAACTCGACGGTCCATAAAAATACGGGCCATTCTAATCCAGTTTCAATTTTCTAATAACACCTGCAGCGAGCTATTCGTGCGTGGCATGATTACAGAACATACAAGTTGAGCCAATCAAGAAATGAGCGCCAATAGCGCTATGAATTCAATAGCCACGTTGGTGGTTATAATAGGAGTGTATGAAATGAAAATTTTCAAGCCATGTTTCATCGGTGTCCAACATCAAGAACAATGCTTACTGCACACTTCATCGTTATTACTCTCCTTCACTCGCTCTGAAATTGATGAAAATTGAAACCAATATACCTGTTTTACATTAATTTGACACCGACACTCATGAACTTCCGCACATTATTAACACATTATGAGACGGTATGTGATAAAATTGGTGTGTATCAAATTCGAACAGAAGTTGAGGATGAATTAGGTATTCCCTGCACATTTTGAACGAGCTTGGTATAGTAATACACTCGGTTTTTTTACAGGCAAGTGCCAGTCTTTTTGTTTTTACTTATGTTCGCCTACAATGTTCACTTGAGCACATGCAAATTTTATCATTCTGCAAGTCAGTAAACACCTCCGCCTGGAGTAAAATGTCGCGGGCATGGCGGGTGTCTTTTCAAGTGAGTAGGAAGCGCACGTTCGCACATTTCGGATAAGCTTCATCCTTTTATTCTCGGATATTACTTGTGTTGTACTTCGACTGTGCTGTCCGTCTAAGAAGTACTTCTATTTGGACCAAACTGGCGTTTCTTTCCTCAATTTCGGCAATAGATGCATTGGAACTGCATATTGCGACCATTCTGCGTCGCCTTCGAAGCCACCGCCCCCCCCCCCCCCCTTCCTAACGCTTCGTCAGCGAAGAAAACTTCCTCATTATGCTACACAGTACGCATGCCCTTACCTTTGGAAGGCTGTTCACCTCGGGGAAGTGAGCGCAGCATTTATCACGAGGGCTTACTTAGTCTTGTCTCTGACATAGTGCGGGTGCTACGTTATGAATCATCCTGTTTTTCTACCGTCCGAGAAAAGGTTGATTTCTTTTCCATACAACTAAATGCCTCAATATAAAGCGACCTAGATATACAATGTAATATATATCTTGAAGTGTAGACTTATATATTTAGTTTTGTAAACTATCTTAGAGAACACAGAGACAGAAACAATCGTGCCAAATTCATTATTGATTTATCATGAGTGTGATGGCAGTAGTCTGCCATAATTATATTACAGGCATTTCCAAATGCTTTCAGCCCATGGGTGGGGGGGGGGGGGGGGAGAGACGTAGGCCTACCAGTTACATGTTTTGTTCCGGTGTCGCATCATATTGTGAACAAAATAGTGTCAATCGACGCCTTACTTTGTTCTGCACTGTTCCAAATGTTCATCTTTTTAACGGCAGAATTCGAGTTCTCAGGTCGAAAAACCAGTACAAACCAGTAAGAACCAGCAAACATTTCTATCTGGTCTCTGCTGGTTCTAACTGGTCTTAACTGGTTTCAGCCGGTACCAGTTCAAACCAGAAGACCGCTCCAATTTTCCCGTAACTGAATACTGGTAACTGAATACTGTGATCACGTTATACTTTCGCTGTTGCGAATCTAAAATTCATGTTTATTGTGTGTCCGACAACAAACATTCCAGATAACAGAACAGTAGATAACATTGTCTATTATAGGATTTTTGGTATATTTCTGGATTTTTCTCCCCTGAACGTAATAAGAGCTTTTTGCACTCCGCTGTTTATTTTTACATGAATTTTGTGCGGTATTGATTGTTGCCAAAAAAAAGTTAGTATTAGCGGACATTGATTTCTAGATGCTTCTGTTGGTGACCATGATATAAATGTTCATAGCAAAAGGGGAAAAAAATCGACTCTGTGTGTGTATGTGCGTGTGCGTTGGTATATGTGTACGTGTAGATAATTGGAAACATTGAATACAACGTTGACGTTGCGTTTACTGATGTCAAACAATATCAACGATGCTCTGAATGCCTTTGTCAAGAGCTGACAGATCCGCAAGTTTTTTTTTAATGATAGGATAAACAATCAAATGCACAATATCACCCTTGTTTTTCGCACCATTGACCTGTTTTCAACGCTTTACGCCCAATTTCCTCAGCTTTCGGAATCTTAGCATCAAGGAGGTAGTAATAACTACCTCATTGGCCTGAAGATGTTCTTAAATCCCCTCCTCGGACTTCCACGACGTCCTTCGATTTGCTTGTCGTTACCTCCGTAGAAAACCAGGTTTTCTTCCATCGAAGCGTATTAACCCCTTCTGCGCTATGAGTCAACTGTGCACATATTTCACACACAAACATAAGAATAGGTAGTTGATGTGGTGTGCAGAGGGTTATAAAGCCCGCTGCTTTCCGACCACCAGACGCAGACGGACACGGGCAATACCTATTCGACCGGCGCATATCTTCCCTCATTATTATTGGGCAGTTATGAGTTTGCAGCGTGGAGCGCGGTATTCCAGCTCGGGCTTTGTGTCACTATCAATATTGTACCTCATTGCATCCAATTTGGTGCTCTCCACAATTTCAAGGTTTGCAGAAAGTCGGCTGAAAGAGGTGGTGGCGATCGGCAGTTCGAAGCTCTTCCATACTGCGTTCGGCCGTACATGCATTTCTCCGCATTATAAAAAGAGAGCATCGCCACATAACAATGCAACTCGATATTGCTTTAATATGCAGTGCCGTTTCTTGAAACATAATAACAAATAATGCAGAAGGCTAATAACTGGCCAACATTTCGAAAGGTAGATGTCTTTTGAAATAATCAGATCAAACACAATGGTATAAAAGCGACCAGAAATCTGCAAACACATCGCGTACACTGTAAAAACAGCGGTGTTAGATTTAACACCACGGGTGTTAAATCTAACACCGATCAAACTTCAATAAAGGACCACACCCACAGGTGTTAAAAATGCACTGTGATGGTGTTGAAAAGTGTTCACCTGACACTTCGCGGTGTTAATTTGACACTGTACCTGGTGTTATTTTGACACTGTACTGGTGTTAATTCAAAAATGACACCACATGGTGTTGATTTGATATTTGTTGGTGTTAATATCGATGGTTTAACACCCGTCCAGCTTCAATAAGAGACCACACCAGCTGGTGTTACTTTGGTGTAAATTTATTTTCACATTTTTTCAAAAATCTAATATTTTAATGTAAAATTCTTGATCGTCTTGTTTAAATTAAAAATCAAAAAGAAGTGCAGTTACTAAGAAACTCTTCAAAAAACAGTTTAAAATTTGGAAGTGACACCCGGAGGTGTTAATTTAACACCATAAATGAGCACCGAAAATTTAACACCAGCTCGGTGTTCACTATTTAACACCGGACTTTTTGCAGTGTACCTCATACAATCTCACTGTATATTTACATGTATGTGTTAAATTTTGTAGTTTTATACAAATGAATATTCCAATAAACATACACGCACGCGCGCACACACATCGTTATGCCATAGAAAGTATACGGTTTTAAAGATTATGTGTGTCTGTGTGTGTGTGTGTGTGTGTGTGTGTGTGTGTGTGCGTACGTGTTCATTAGTGTTTGCCCGTGAGGATATATAGATATGGATATGTGGATACACATATAGATCAGCAGGGCATAAGAACAGAAGTCGCGAATTATGACATTATCATCAAGAGACATTTCTTGGCGTAGAGAAATCCCTCGAGAAATTGGTGAGACGCAAACTAGAACAAAGAAAATCGGAAAGCTTGCTCTGATTTGAGCCCACATTGTGATTATTATTACCATCTAATAATCATGCCGTCATCGATAACAACCACAGAATATCGGGGGGGGGGGGGACAAAATATCGGGAGAGGGCGTGGGTGTGGAGGGTAGGGGGAGGGTAGTTTCATTGCTATCGGCATGGGATTGGAGAATCATCGTTCGAATGCAACGGGAACCGTATGGTGATAATGTTCTCCAAGGGAGAGAGAGAGTATTGTCCACAACTATAGATTTATAACAGCCATCGAAGATGCTACGCGGAATTGTCAACGGGGGCGTGACTAGTTGGAGAAAAATGTAATAAGAGAAGAGATACAATTCAGTTTGATCCTTTGTAGAAAATGCTTATTTATCCCTTTCCCTTTTTTTATCTCCCATTCCATCTCTCTCTCTCTCTCTCTCTCTCTCTCTCTCTCTCTATGTATATATATATATATATATATATATATATATATATATATATTCATGTATATATGTATTAGCATATACAGTAATATATATGTAATTATATACATCTATCTATCTCTCTCCTTCGCACACAGTTGCTGTACGTTCTGACACACACAAACACACACAAACACACACATACTTATTAGACAAAATAAACGATTTATACACGATGAAACATATGAATGTTATTTCCGCATAATATGTTTCTCACTGCAATCGGTTGGTACTTTCTACATATAAAACTGCTTCCGAATCCTCACTTTGAGAACAGCCTTTCAGTGGGTACCTTCATTTTTCGCACTTTGCGCAAGGTTATACTTTATTTCGACCACTTCTTTTCACAATGTATAATTAATATATGCTTCCTCAGTTATTGTATACCTTTTCATTCTACAATGTTCTGTTTACCTTAATCTCTGCTATATCAAAGGGAGTGACATGTATGTGTTTTGTCGAAAAATCATATAAATAAATAAACTTTGAAATTGAAATTTGAACATGTCACACATTTAATTTCACAACTATACAACGTTCGTGTAACACATACACACACAAGCACAAGCACACACACATAATCGGCATGTATTGAGAGTTAAGTCAATGCGTGTGAAAGAAAAAAGATAAAAACATGAATCTTTAAATACGTAGGCCCTAGACTGTGCATTCAGTTTACACTGATACATACATGGAGTCAAACTACAATATGCCTCTCTTGTCCCCCCCCCCTTCTCTCTCTCTCTCTCTCTCTCTCTCTCTCTCTCTTTCTCCCTCTTCTTGTATTGTCCGGCTTTCTTGGTTATGTCAGAGTCACGCTGGATTCATCCAATATAGGTATAACTTCGTTTGTTGGCTGTACGTTCGAAAATTGCCAGCAAATTAGATTGCAAAAGGACAGGAACATCAACGGAACAAAAAAGAGCACACGCGGATTTCAGCATGATGTGAGTGTGATTTGCATAGGACAATCCACATGATGAGATTTTAGTAGGGAGGAAACCCTCAAACTGTAATAGCCATTATAGTTTCCTTTATTACCGCGAAATATATCTGTTAACGTTCCCTATCTATCCCTCACGTTATACCCACACACACGAACAACACACAAACGCGCGCACACACACACACACACACACACACACACACACACACATATATACAACCGTTATAAGTACAACATTTGATATTACATAGGCCTACATATTACATCAAGTGTACAATCCCCCCTCCCCACATTCCAGTATGCACATATTCAATACACACAAATGCAAACACACACCTAGTATTTGATGTTGGGCCTACTACATAATTATAATTATAATAATAATGTATTACAACTACAAAATACACTCCCTGATTTGCTATGCATTTTTCCTTTTCATCGAAGATATCATATGTGACCCTGCACCACAAAACAAACAAAAAAATCGCCAGACATGGATTTTTAGTTAAGGGCAGATTCTGAAAGAACAGACTCTAAGCTTTAAAATGATGTATAACTCAATTCAAGTGGACTACCCTAACCTATCTAAATTCTGGAAATAAGGCACACATTCTGGAAAAATGTGAACTGAGAAAGGAGGCTCTGAAGTACACCGTCTATTTAAGCGGATAATCTTTACCAAGCTGTGCTAGCTGTGCGATGAAAGGGACAAAACGCAGGATGTAAAACATCGGAGCAACAACAATGAAGAGATTATCAGATTAATCTGAAATTAAGCATGTTCTTAAACACATTCTGTTCATGACCAATGCTAACTTTCAGAGCAGTAGCAATATCCTTTCAAAAGTTATTAGACTTGAAAGTGAAGAGTGTGAAAAGGATTTGAAGAAATGAAAACATACCTGATTATTCTACTCTCCTCCAAAAAAGGGTTGTAGAAATTCTGCTGGAAACACACTTTCACATTCATGTTATGAACCCAAATGACATGATAATGTAGAAGAAGGATAGCTTTTCCGAAAACAATATACCTCAAGATTGACTCGGTTGACCAATTTCACCTTTTTTAAGCCCTCACGTAAAATCAAGGGGTGCGACTTTTTGTTCGTTTTGTGATGCACGGTCACATAAAGTTATTAACACAAGAGTAATTTTAAGCACTTTGGTTCTCACATGAATTTTTTGCTTTGATTTTGGTTCGTCAATATTATGTCAGTTCTGATAAATGTACTCTTTACATTCACACAATAAAGGGCAATGTGGATCAAATAAAATTGATCCGATCAGTTCGAAATCCACGATCAATTTCTTTTTTGTGTGTGTGTTCGTCGCTATAGCATCTTAAAGATTGAAAATAGGAAAGTAAAAACAAAAAACAAAAAAAACTAACTATTCAACTAACTAACTAACTAACAAAGAACAGAGTTTACTCTCACCATGGCCAAACTGCAGTGAATATTATTCTCTTTCAGAGGTACAGCTAGAAAACAGATTTATTGCGCCAGCCCTCAAGTTCCTTGTATGGTGCGAAAACCAACTAAAAACAAATGAATAATAAACAGACAAAAATCCTTGCCCGCTGCTATTCAAATAAATATTGATGGCGAACGGGATGCCCCATTGCTCATTTATAAGTGATCGACTTTTGGCCGACCGAGATAATCGAACTCCAGGGATAGGGGCAGAGGGAGCAATGGACCTGTGTGTGCATCAATATTTCCGGATAAAGAATTACCGGGGTACAAAGTTACAATGTTCAAAACATTGAGTCAAACTTTCATTCTGATTTATGCCCCTCAAAAAAACAAAAACAAAACAAAACAAACAAACGATCGTCACCATCGTTAACAGCAGGGATCATCAAATCATATTTCCCATTTTTTTTTGTATGTGTTGTTATTATTGAATACGCACAACTTTATAATGTGGTTTCAAAAAATGTTTCGAAGCAAATTAGTGTCTTCGAAGTAGCCATCATGAAAAATATAAAAATTACCATGGGTATACATATTTGGGTTATGCATGCCCATAATTTTTGTTTATTTATTATGGCTTATGTCTAAACACTGAATAATAGGCACATTGAAGAAGGGCTATTTGTCAATCACTTACAGCTGTAAACAGGTTGATGCAAAAATTAATTAATTTGAATGTTTCGAAGCTTTTGCAGTACATGATGATATACAAATAATTATTAACACTGAATTAACATCAACAATTGACAAGAGAAATAAACATATACAAGACAATCGCAAGATGAAGTTATATGTCAATTGCACATTCATCAACTTTGTTCCACAAACAGGCCTGTCTTTCTTTATAGAAGTGTCAGCGAGTGCTAAAACGTGAATATGGGTGGAGAAATTGTTCGAAAAAAAAAAAAGAATCATATCCCCCCACCCCAAATTGCTTTCTACCCGAAACCCTATTTTAACAGACCTTACCCCGACAACGTCGGGACAACGTCCGGAAAACAAAATCCTTCGCCTTGGGCAATAAACCGCACGCAGGAGAGAGCGAGGGGTATACCGTTTTAACAAACACACCGCAACTTTTCTCCGGGTAGGTTTCCATAACAACATCCCAGTTCATGCGCAAAGGGGCTGTGGTTACAATCCATGGACGCGATCGGCGCTGGGTGTGTCATTCTGTGTGGACTACAAGCATTGCGCATACGTGTTGAGTGTATCATCGGGATGTTACCGCGAGAGCCGCGTCTTTACAAAAGAGTTGTCGCGGTAATGTCGCGGTAGTGTCGGGGTAATGTTTGGTAGTAGGCTTAGTCAGAATTTTGCAAAAGTTACCGACCATCATTTTACGAGGACCGTCTTGATAGATATGGAAAGAAAGATTACCCGGAAGTTGTCGCGGTAACTGTGAAACGTTCCGTTAAAACGGGGATTTAGTCTCGCTGGCACGTCAGTGTTGTATCGTTTCTGTTCTGTAAAGTAAACATCGCAAATAAAAAAAAAAAAATTGTAACAGTAATCTGGGCATGCTAGCAGAATGCATGCAAACGATCAATTAATTATGGCGAATGTTTCATACGATGTAACATTAGCAGTTTTTCTTCATATCTTTGAAAGGAGCTCCAAGGATTCCTGAAAGACAATGAGACAATCAGAAGCCCTGAGACATTGTTATTGTTTTTGTTTTATTATTGAAAAGTTGTTTTGTATGTACCGTTGGGAGTGAGGGAATGCCAAAATAATTTCACAAAGTATGAAATCTGCTGTAGGACCAATATTTTCCAGCTCATGAGACGGTTTTTTTTTTTCTTGAAGTGCCCATGCATATCAAGGCGTTACCATGGATACGCCGCAGCCAATAGCGAAGACAGTGTGGCTACATGGTGTAAGACACGTTGTCACTAATAATGACCATCTTATGGCGTAGGAGTGTGGATATGGATCGGGGTTTTGAGAGAGGGAAGAAGAGGAGAAACCTGAGGTAATGTGCCCTATTGACAGTGAGCGATATGAATTTCATGATTTGCCGGGAAAAAAAATACACAAGGGCATGTACATCATAATGGGCTCAGCCTTTCCCCTGTCAAAACATTACGGCGGTCGCAGATTCTGATAATTGCTGTTGCAGATTTTGCTTTCTTTTTCTTGGAGATACTAAAACTTCACTTTATTGCAACAGCGGGATACCTTAAAAAAAAAATGCGAATCTCTTACTTGAGCGTTCCATTTCATAATGGACTCTATTATAGGTGTATCACTCTATAGGTAGGCAGACGGCAGTAACACTTGTTGTTTATCATAATATTTCCACTTTGGGCAACAGTGAGAAACAATGAGAAACAAAACGTAGAAAAGAGATGTAAACAATCTCCGACATTTGATAAAGTTCTGGTTATGTTATTCTTTCTTATGACTGCTAAATTACCTAATAAAATTTAACCAATAATAAGTGGGATGAGCGTCTCGAAACATGCTAATTACTATTTTATTTTTCGGATGATCAGAAGATTACAAATTTAATGTACAAATGGTAACGTTGCTTTAGGAGTTCTTTTCGTAGTCCTTCAAAAGACATTAGATCCTTGTAACGTCGGAAGACTACCCCCCCCCCCCCCCCCCGCAAAGATATCGATCGCATCAGGAAGTGATTGACAGGGAATACGTGACAAATTCACCGGAAACGAAAGGGCTATCAAAAATAATTTTACTTTCAATTATATCACACGGTGTAACATTACTTGAGATGAGGACTGCGGTACTACTTACTTGCAGTGGCTGTCTAGGTGTATAGGTATGGGAATATAGTTGATGTACACGTATTGCCCAGGGAAGATTGCGCCAATATAGAGATAATTACCTGAAACTGAAGCAATTTTGAGACCTATCGTCAGAAAATCATGTTGGGGGTTATTAGATTGTAATCATAACATCAATGAAAAGTGCCCGGAGGTGGCAGAATTTGCGCTTATCACTATATCGATAAACCTCGTTAAATTTGTCAAGTTCTATGTAATCTAAATACCGTGATATAGTTACCAAGCCCTTATGCTGTTATAAACCTTGGAGTTAAGTACTCATTGCATCTGCCCAGCTCGTAAAACCCCTACCAAGAATGTATTACCCACTGTAACCGTTCGCAGTGAATTTTCAGGTGTACCATGGGTGTACAAACGGGGATCTGTCAACCACGGCGCTCGCACGGCGATGCCAACAGCGCCCGAAATGGAACGAACACATCTAGCTTTAACTATGGGTAAGGTAATCACCCGGGATAAAACGTAGAAAAAAAACACGTGCTGTTGTCGTTAATAACTTTAGTTCAACTCGATATCAATTCTGAGAGATCATATGTATTGCTTGCTTGCAGCATCAGTTCCGACAAGGATACAGACCCACATTTGCAGTTGGCTCTTCTTTACGGTCATGCCATCATTACGCTCATGTTACATTGTCAGCCGCTTTCATTATATCCCATGTGTGACATTCGTGACGAAGGCATATATATATATATATATATATATATATATATATATATATATGTGTGTGTGTGTGTGTGTGTGTGTGTGTGTGTATGTATATATATATATATATATATATATATATATATATATATATATATAATATAAATATATATATTTGATCCATTGTAAATAAATTGATAAATTGTGTAATGCACGTACCAACATATCTCCAATGGCACCATGACACTTAGTGGTTGGTTAGTGAGAGAGTGTGCTTGTTTGTGTTTGGGTATATGTTACGGAAGGGTGATAAAAAATCCCTTTACAGCGTGCTTTTCTGCAACAGTCACTTCCAGCATATTTCATATTTTTAATACACACTCTCAAATATGGTAGCATATGTCTCGCTTTTATACACATATGCATTTCATATTCGGTTTTTCCTGTAATTTTCATTATAGCAAGTCGACTCATTACCCGCTCTTTTATCTATTTTCACTGCCAGCCCTCTCCCGAATATCCATGTTGCCTCTCCAAACTATATACTGTAGGTTTCCGTAATAGTGTAAAGTGCGTCAACCTTGATATACAGAGCTAATTTCATCCGCTGGATCCAACTACTCTTGCCTCATTTTCTGGTCGGCCCGATTGACCAAATAAGTCAAGAATACGATATGTCTCTTCGACCACTCAAACTTTGCAAGTTACATGCAGACAGATGGTTTACAGATTGATAGAGAGAGAGAAAAAATGAGGGATCCTCATTCCTAAATCTGTGCGGATTTTCCACCGAAATTTCGGATAACGTTGGAAGCGGCATTGTCTGAGGAAGGTGTAGTTGACACTGGCATGCTAACTCTTGAAAGACCTGGGAAATAAAAAAATCTTTTTTTGCGGCGTGTTTGTGAACAGTCATGAACTCTTTACATCCGCGATGAAGCAATCGTGTGGTGGTAAAATGAATTCTCCGCACTAATAATGGTAAAAGTGATTCATGCTAACATGATGATATGGCAATGTCGTTATTGATTATCATCATCACTTCTATGATGATGATAATGGTGTAAATGATAATAATGACAAGATATTAGTTGCAGACATATCCCTTGTACAAAACGCAAGATTTCCAATCGCTTTCTCGATGAAATAGAATAATGTAGGTAAATTTGATATATATCGAGATAAAAAAAGAAGAGAAAAAAACGGCGACTAAGAACAGCATAAGACAAAAGAATAACCAGTATTTTACAATATTTGATTGAAAGAGATAGTGTATTAGTCAAATTACCCTTAATACACACGTATCCATGTCAGCCAGAGTAAGATTTCTCAAATCTTTGGATGGGATGAACAAGTCCGAAGTCAAAACAAAACAAAACAAACAAACAAACAAACGAACAATAAAAAAGGATGTTGATCCTGCAGTTAGCATTCTAGAGGAATTGAATTTCTCGAGTATGGATGAATTTTCCACTGGCAGCATTGAGAACTGTTGTTGTTGGTGGTGGTGTTGTTGTTGCTGTTGTTGTTGATTTTACAATTTTACCATGAGTTAGCTGTATAAGAATATCAACTTGAGTAGTGTAGTGTATGTAGGCCCTTGTATCATGATTATATGTATAAGATATATTCGTATATGTGTGTGTGTATTACTGTTTTAGTTATGTATTCATTTATTTGTTTATTGTTTTGAATTTTGGTAGGTTGACGATGATCATTCAGTCATGTTAGTGAGCCATATATAGTTATGGTTATATTACAGACACAGCGTTTTGCTCCGAGATTCACAATGAATGCCGTGTATAATGCCCATAATCATCTGTTGCCATATAAGAGCAAGCTTGTTCCCATCTCTTTTATATACCCTCTCCCTTTATCCCTATAGCTCCCTTCTTCCTTTCCTTTCTCTGTCGTTCCCTCCAACTTATATTTTTTTCCTTCCTCATTTGAAGCATCAAGGTCGGTTGTGCAACTATCGCTCATTAGCGTAATGCAAAAAAAAAAAAAAATGACAAGAAAAAAATATATATATCGCTGCACCTCGCATGCATTACAGGACGGCACGCATGGCTAATGGTGCGGCCTACATTAGCAGCGAAGAAAATAACCCTTCTCTTGTTGATGAATTACATATATATTTAAACTTCGAAAATATGCTTGCACGCAGCGGTCGTGAGAAAAGGTTGCCACGATTACGCTTTGCAAGTAACGCCATCAACGCACACCCCAACCACATATCTACGCTAAGAATATATTTCGCTCAATAACATGTATACAGATTATGATTATTAGAGAAAATCGTCAAAAGGGAGCGCTCAGCTCACAAAGTTACATACAAAACCCATTACCTAATCCATTCAGCTTGACTTACCTGTTACTAGAGAATTTCGATTTCAATTTCCGTTCAAATTTCTGATTGAATCTCTTTTTGTTTTGTTTTTCTGTTTTGTGGAGGGCAGTAATTCAACATGATGTCAGTGTGTTAATATTCCTATCTTCATCTCAAAACGCAAAAGTTTTATCTCTTCATTTTCTGAGAGCGAGAGAGATGGAAAAATTATGTTCCGTAATTCATTCCATGCAAAGCAATATGAAGTCGTTTGGGTTTTAAACTGTATTGCTATAATGTAACTACAATAGTGTATTCATTTTCTGCTTAACACAAAGGGTTATTGTCAAGTTGAAAAACGATAAGAGATCACCTCGTTTTGTTCGTGTGCGCGATGGCTTTATTATGACTATGCAATAACGTTGTATTGTACGTTGTATTAAAGGCATAATTTACCATTTGCAAATGAAACAAAAACCCAGCTTTAGTGCTTCAAAACAGTTCTAAAATGTGAGTTAGGGATAGGAACAGCCAATGTAAAAAGCTGAATCAGTATAAGTATTGTTAGATATACAAAATGTGAACTATAGTTATGATAAAGATATTTCTAGACTAAACTGTCTACGGTTATGGTTTCTTGAGAAAAATAGTAATATCTCCTTATGTTTTAGACTTTCTTGCGAAATTTTTACATGGTAGGATGTTTTGTGAAATAGCTGACCTACACATCTATGCATCAAATGTGATATCTTGAGGGTTTTTTTTTAAATAACTGCTTCCAATGGTAAAAAGTACCTTTAAAGGACTGCCATGATAGTATACAGAGCGATATAGGAGTGTCTATTTCTTGACCCCCATTATAGTCTCCAAGTTGTCCACTCCGGCCCTTTCCTATAAATACATCCAAACAGGAAGACGACCATTACAGCGCCCGCTTCCTGCCCGTCAAAACACATCAGCTTGTCAAGCAAGTCACGGGACAAATCACTATACGTCACAATAATAGCAGCATCGGTTGTCCACAGCAGCCCGGAGTCGTTAAGGACAAAAGGGTCTAAAAATGAAAGACTATCAAAGCTCCGAATGTGATGTTTCTTAAAATATTTCTTTTGGGTGTCTCTTGCAAGTCAATTGCCAAAGAACCTGATTTTGAGCTCAACACTGTGCCGCAGATTATTGATTTCTGTGCAGAGTATATATACGTACGATTAGACAGGGACGTTTCATAGCTTTTACCCTAATATGAAAAAGAGGAGGGGGGGGGGAACAAAGGCTTACCATGAAGTAGTGTGACATACCTACTGGACGCAATTTTGCAAGATAATTGCCACTCCTATGACAGAAGTAATTCCCTTGTGAATGCCGTGTTCATTTTACTTTAAGACATCATAAAATAATAATTATTTGGCTGATAAAAATAGGAGGAAAAAATTTGATAGCATCGACGTGGCGGTACAATTCATTCTTGCTTTCTTTTGGGGCTTTTGTACTTATTGAAGTTTGCTACAAATATATTACTCTGCATTCACATCTTAAAGGGATGTGCAGTATTGGTTGAGATGAGGATTCAGGTTTTTCAGCATATTTGCGAGATACTTGGAAACCACCTATGAAGTGTTTAAGAGCATACAATTCTATCAAGAGGTATTACAAATCTTAATAGATGAAATTCGGTTTTGAAATGACGCCTTATTTTGGATATGCAGCCATTTATATTATACAAATATACTTGGCCTTGAGAGTTTCTTGTTAAAACTATGGGCAGAGGTGACTCCAAACTAGTACTATTCACTGAGGGGCGCAGCCCCGAAGTGAATAGTACTAGTTTGGAGTCACCGAGGCCCATAGTTTTAACAAGAAACTCGAAACTAGGCAAAGTATATTTGTTTTATATTTTGGATCAAAAATTTGAATAAAAAGTGAAAATCATATAGGCTTAGCCGCACTGCGGCGGCAGCGCAGCGCCTGCAATACGCAACAGTGCGAGAGATCGGAAATTGAAAAACGTAGTAGCCGTGGCACTGCCAGAGTTGCCCGTCGCATGTATCCAAGCGCTCGTATGGCCGCTGCAAACCTGAACACTAGAATTCGGGATCGGACGCGGACGGGTACACTTGATTGTAAAGAAGAGTGATTGTGACATCATTTTGCAAATAGCATACTATTTGCAAAATGTCGTCATAAAAGTGACGTCATTTTGCAAATAGTACTTCATGGAGTGTAAAACACACCAACACTCTAAAATAGTTCAAAATACCTATAATCACGTGAAGCTCTTTTAACCAATCAATGGAAAACAAATTTTTGATCCAAAATATAAATATATATATATATTATATATATATATATATATATATATAACGGTCTACGCACGACTAATTATGCCATATGCCACACACTGACCAGTAAGATCACTCCTTTGTTGCTAGGGGCGGAGTCTATCTGGGGCGCTAAATCCAAATCTTCACTCACGTTTTTGTTCCTTTGAAAGTCGTAAAATCATGGCTCAGAAAAACGCTAATTTCTTGGTGTTCCTTTGATCAGCTTCGAAATTTCGGCAGATGATACACGAAATATTAGACAACAAAATTATGCCAGAACCAGAAAATAGATGGTTTTGACCAGTTTTGACTTTAAATTTGATTTTCTCGGCTCAGCCGTCAGCGACTTTCGAATCCTTTTGTCGTGGCGGGTCATAATTTTTTTTTTCTCTCTCTCTCTCTCACTCTCTTTGTTCCTACCTATCTTATTATTTCTCTATTTTAGTTATTACATGATATATATACATATATATATATATAATATACATGGTTATATGTTTACATTTATAGATTTATTTATCTCTCCATCTAAAATCTCTCACTCTCTCCCCATATTATTATATTTCACTCAGGAGGGCGGGAAGCAGATCATGCCAGCCGACCAGCCCCCGTGTCCAGTAAGGACCAGACCCGCTATTGTATGCAGAGATTTCCTTTCGAGGGTGAGAAAAAAAAATCGTTGTGATACGTATGTATAATTATGCCGATGATAACTTTAAGTGCACTGGTGGTGTGTTGCATTTAAGTGAACATAGTCATGTTTTTTTTTTCTGTAACTTATTTGTCATTGCTAATAGTACTATCAATACCGCAATAATTTCTGATGTCTTCAAGTATAGGGCCTACACAAACACGAGTAGGCCTTTGTAAATTGAAACAAATTATCAAGAAGTAATTATAAATCAAATCATCAGTCATTAATATTTAGTAACGCAATTGTTTAAATGCATATATCTTTATCATTTAAGTATTACTCCTCTATCCCTCTTTTTTGCTGTTTTTGTTATACACTTTCAGAGTGCAGTTTACAATGGAAACTTTGCAGACTGAACATGTATTGAATTGAAGACAATCGAGTTTGTTTGCACGCGCTTAATAACTTCCTTTTCTCGCACGTAACTCCAATCGAGTCGATGCAGCTGTTAACGTTAAATTAGGGTAAGGGTGTTTCATCCAGACTTCCATATTGTATGGCAGCTCTTCTGGGGACGATAATTACAGGCCTAAACTCTCGGTCCCCAATAGGAGATATCCGAAACCGAAGTGGGACATCGAGACTGGCCGAGTGTTAATCAATTAACTTTATTATTATCATCGATTGTTGTTCTGTCAGGGGACCGTACAGCCAGCAGACCCGTTCAATGTTGAGAAAGACGTTGAGGATCTGCACAAGGCGTTTAAAGGTAAGCTATGTCGCATTAAAAAAGAAATGTAGTTTCATACAGTTAACTCCATGCATATCTTACACGCAATCACGCCGTGATCTCCTCCTTTATTGTAGATATATACCAACAAATCACAAGAGTCAAATTTTATGATCTACTTTATCCGTGCGGTACCTGTCCAGGAAGTGTACATTTACCATTGACACCTCATTCATGCAGTCAACCCGGGGTAGAGAACAAGTCAGTGGATCATTAATTTGTGGGGGAGCTCTTGTGAGACACACGGTTATTTTCATGCAGGACGCATTTAAAGGGATGGTACAGTTTTTATTTAATAGATGGGGCCACCAGTTTCGAACTTTGTGTGTGTGTGTGTGTGTGTGTGTGTGTGTGTGTGTGTGTGAGATAAAGAGAAACATCTTATAAAATTTGAATAAAAATGTAATTCTGAGACGAATTCACAGTTTCTTGATGATAGTTAGTCTTGAAGTGGCTGAGATATCCCAAAAAGTGATACTAAAAATGCGACAGGCTACGACATTCATTAGGGTCTCTTTATCATGTTTATTGTACATTGTACGTTGTTGTTTTTTTTGTATCTCAGTCATTTCAAAACCACAGATTTTCATCATATGTTAAATAATATAAACTTTCAATTTCCCCTAGAATTGTATGCTCTTTAACATTTCATTGAATGGTTTCTAAATACATAATTATTATCTCGCAAAACATTAAAAGCTGAATTCTCACCTCAAGCAATACTATACCAACCCTTTAACATTATTTTGGTAACGTCATTACACACATTCAATTATAATTTTGCGTTGGATGAACGAGAAAAAAAAAAACACAACATAATCATAAATATACAATTTACGTAGAAATGAAGCAAGTGAAATCAAGAGCAATATTATTGAACATACATCAATTGGAAGCGGACTTGCACAGCCCTAAATGACAAAGAAAGAAAGTAAAAGTGATGTCATTTTTATTTATTAGTATTTTCACTTATACATAAATTGTTCTATTATGTTTTGTTTCGTGTTGGTTCTCCGTATTTCTTTGTTTTCTGATATACGAGCTCGTAATGT
This sequence comes from Diadema antillarum, assembly GCF_040938485.1. Lineage (NCBI taxonomy): Eukaryota > Metazoa > Echinodermata > Echinoidea > Diadematoida > Diadematidae > Diadema > Diadema antillarum. Next base: position 962,575 of record NW_027272232.1, read on the forward strand.
TAACGCTGGGCTTGTCATATCAATTGATGGCATTTTCATTCTGTTTACTTACATGATGAACAAGCTCACTGACAATTTCTGAACTTAGAAATGATTAGATTCATTAACTTTTCGCCAAATAGTTGACGCTTGTCGTTCAGCTTCGTACGAACAACAAGAATTACGTTAGTACAATGCGCTGCCGACCTCAAGGTCCTATAAGAGTGGTGAAAACATCAGAGAATATTGCAAAATGTCACAGACAGCGAGCAAAGCGTGGGCTTGATTGACGGATGCTTCCAGACATCATGATATTACATCTGTCATGCCGTGATGCACTATTTTCTCATCTAATGGACGTAATCATAAAACCTTCGTAAACACAGTCACGCAGGCTGCCTATTCACATCTTATCAAATTAGGGCGTGGCGCTTTTTTTTGCGTCAGCGCGGAAGAATACCAAGTTATTGATTTAAAGCAAATCGTCGTGCATTGTTTGAGATGCTGGTTAAAATTTGCTGCCGAGAACACACAAAGCACCTCCACAAAAGATCGTCTGATAATATAACGTCTGAGATTGTATTTACACATGCATGCATATGCTAGTGCGATAATTTAATTGCGCCAGGTATTGTTGGATAAATTGAGGGGGTCGGTGCAATATAGTGCTAACCCACACTTTTGCTAAAATTGAGTTACATGCATTGTCATAATCCATATCCTTCACTCTAACCTCAGTGAAAATATCATATTTGAATTCAACCAATAACATGGTAAAAATGCATGCATTCATGTTTTATTAATGTACAATGTATGGACTTTCCAAACCTTCAACAGCGATTATCTCAAAATGACTATTGTTTGGGTTAGCACTATATTGCACCAACCCCCTCAATTACGAAATTCCCCCCATGATAATACTAGATAAACGAAGTTGACATCGTACTAGAGAATGTGGATCAGAGTTTCTCATGACATTAAGACAGGACAAAAGTTAGGGACACCGAGACCATAAAGAAGGGTGTGGTTCGATGATTTACTTATTCATTCCACTGGAAACATTGATCATTAAAAGGGAAAGATAACAGTTTGAGCTAATGTGATTCGTTATTTTTTAATCCATAGGTTTCAAAGGGGAATTTGAAAAGAAAACAACAGAAAATAATGATAGCACTTAATCTGTTGCGTGATGTAAAATAATTCCTTATAATCGGTGATGTTGTAATCTCAGAGACTTGAGGAAATAATTAAATAACTTAATATGCAGGTTTTTTCTTTTCATTGAATAATATGGTATGGTGATTGTTCTTACAGGTTCGGATGATAAATCAATTACAAGCATTTTGTCTAGACGTACTAATGAACAGAGGCAGCTGATAGCGAAGTCTTACGAAGCCAAATACAGCACAGTGAGTATTGGTAGGGCGGGCACATTTGAAAAGTTTGTCCTTTCTTATTTCTCTTCCTTAACATCTCTGTGTCTGTCGTCAATGTGCAATTCATTGTGATAATTTGTTCTTATTGCAGTTGTTTTTGCTTTTTTATTTTACTTTTAAATTGCAGTATTGGCTATTGGTTAATATCAATCTCGAATATCTTTTCCGTTTTTTCTTTCGCCTCCTGATCTATAATGGTTTTATTTGTATGTAAATATGGGTATCACTTTTTTCCTTTATATTCTTTGTCAAGGTTGAGGTTTATGGTGCTTAGGTTATTCCCCGCACATTTCTAGTCTTTTAAAACTGATGAAAATTAATGTCGTTATTCGTCAAATCTTTTATACAGAGCCTTCTTGCCGAAATGAAGAGCGACCTCAGCGTACAATACCGGAAAACGATAAGCGGCCTTATGGAGAAACCAGACGTATTTTTGGCAAAGCACGTTCACAATACACTACAGGTATGGGTAGGATAAGGTAAACTAAACTACCTTCAGAAGTAGATGAATAGATATATAAATAGATAGATAGATAGATAGACAGATAGATAGATAGATAGATATATGAATTGAATTATTCAATTGAATTGAATAGACAGATACTATAGGAAGATAGATGGATGGATAGATAGATCAATTGATAGAAATATACATAGATAGATAAATGGATGGATAGATAGATAGATAGATAAAATATAGATACATAGATGAAACGAGAGAGGGAGGGATAGAAAAGGAAGGACAGAACGAAGAACACACGGTTTTTTTTTTCTTTACGCAACAGTTATATCGCATCGTTTCGCAGGATGTGAAATCTAAAAAAGGTTTCCATATTGCAGTCTGCCTCAAAAAATTTCCATATAATTATTATCTATCAAGTTGAATATTTCACGAAGTCAATGGATGCTCGTACGTGCCTACCGGAAAGTGAAAAAAAAAAATGAGGAAATGGCAGACAAATTGAGCCCATCATTGATTCATTGTCGGGGTATCCTGCATTTCTTATTTTCTACAATCCCAGCGCTTCCCTAAAATAGTCGTTGTGGAGTACCGCGAAGGGCGAGTATTTCTTAATGAGGCAGGTTTCCTTTCACAAAGTTGACGCTCCATCACTTGACATACACCGCAGGAAAGATTGATGCTATAACCTCGATTAAAATTTTAAAGACTCTGAGCGCCACACTTTGGCCACGCCCTACGTCCTTGTTTCAACGGCAAGCCATTTTTTTTTTCTTTTTAGTAGTTCATCGACGTTTGTGATAAATTCATTACCATAATCACTTCCATCGCTCTTTCTATGTATAGTGATTGACGCGAGGCATAGTTTTTATAGGTTTGCATTATAAACGTGTCAAATTTTAGGGAAGGATAAACAACTTACAATGTCACCTGTGCGATTTGCTCCAAGTGATCTAGAGAGACTTGACATTTAGTGTGGTAAAAAAGATGGAAGTGAAATATTTTCTGGTCATTCCCGCAAACCGGGAAAAATCATTTTAGTGAACGTAGCAAACAAAATGCATCAGGACTCAAGTCAGGGTTTCATTTTTCTTGAGAAGACAGAGTAAAAAAAAAAATATTATGTTGTAATGTGGAGCAAAATTATGAAGAGCATTGATTCTAATTTGTTTCTTTTGGTTGAATAATCCCATTCCGCATGTCTCAACTAATTGTGACTCTTTGCACCCAACTGTTGCTGACTGCTAATTCACTAATGGATTTCTTTTTCTCTTTTTCTCTCCCCCCCCCCCCCCCCCCCCCAACCACAGAATCCCTCGCTGGCTCACAAAGACGTTGCGCTGTTGGAGATGCTCTACCCTCTTGAACCCCAGGCAAGTCGCGGGTAGTGTTTGCCAAGAATTCATTTATTTCGAGAATGAATTTACACGTTTTGATTATAATGGGCTCTTTATAAGTATAATTAGATAATTCTGACGTGTTGAGACAACAAGCGGAAAAAGTGTAAGAACATCGGTTGAGAGGTTACGAGATTGCATTATTGTGAAAGACGGGATGATTATAAATCTATGCATTCAACAATGACTTCAACAATTCAGTTGATGTTCGTGTGATAGCGTTCAGTCGTGCACGAGCCAAAGGCACGCCAATGACACAGAAGAATAATCATAATACATACTTAATTGCTACCCATAATGTCCTGTTCAACCCAGCTAAGGAGTCCTGACTAAATCTCCTGGTAGAAGTGCAGCCACGAAATTGGATACCCTCGTAGTGCGTATACATAGGACATTCTGTTGTTATCTACAATATTGTTATTATTATCATGAGTATGACAATAGAAATAATAGTAATAACAACAATAATGATAATGAAAGTGATGATGATGATAATAATAATAATAATTGTTATTATTATTTTCATTGTAATTATTATTGCTATTATTATTGTTATTATTATCATTGTTATCAATATGATAGGTACGTCTACTCTTACTACTGCTCATATCATTCTGACTATCATTTCAACCAATCGTCATCAGCATCAATCATCATCGACGTCGTCATCTTTTCTCATGTTATAATGACGTCACAATACAGGAGCCTCAGAACGGGGGAATGGCAGGGGGCTGCAGCGCCTCCCCCCCCCCCCCCCCCCCATAGTTTGGGTTGAAAAAAAAATCTGAGAAATGATCGAACAAATAATAAGAAGAAACCCACAGCTATTTATCCACCTACGACTTTCCAAGGGTACCGTCGAGAGATCCTTTCCGTCCAAGCGGAGGGGGGGGGGGGGGGGGGAGGGGACATTAAGCCCCCTCCCCCTTCCATCTAAAAAGGACAATCAATATCAAGTTAAAACAATGACTTTTCCCTCTTTTTGTCTTTGCTTTCTTGCAGGAGGTAGAGGCAATCACCAAAGCTTATAAAGAAGGTGAGATTTTTTCTTTTTCTTTTAAAGAAGTGATACATAGGAAATAACTCTCACTTATTCTGTATTCATCTCATTACCCATTATAAATTACCTTTTTGTGTAGACGCCGGGTTTATGAACCTCAAAACTCATACGCACTCTCTCTAAAAGAAATGCGATTAATTAAGAATTACACATGATAAGAATAAATTTCCGTCATTAAGCAAATAAAGTACATGCTTAAATGTGTAATAGATGATTTCATGATTTCTTTTGGTCAACGAGATTAAGACATTATAATTATGCTTTTTCTGAAGAGCAGCAATGGTATTAAAAGTAACAATTTCGTCTGACTTTTTATTTTTCTTCAGGATAAAAGTATTACATTTTATAGATTTTATAAAAAGCCAATTTTCTGATTGTGTTCAGAATGGTATTTTACAGTAAACTGGGCTTAATTACAGGCGTGTGATTGGCAAAACGACAATTAACTCAACTTGGATTCATTTTGAAAATTCGTCATGTGAATGTTGCAATTTGCGGCTGATAATTGCACGCGATGACTCATCCTCCAGATACACAGAGGACACCCTCCCCCTAAATCTCGATCATGTTGAGGGGATCGTATAGTTTTGTTTGAGACCTAACTTCGGGTTTCTAACAATTTTTTTTTTTTTTTTTTTGTGAGGTGATGAGAAATCTGTTATGAAATACGACAGAGCATACAATTCCAAGAGGAATTCAACATTTATTTGATGAAAATTTATTTTGAAATGGCTGACATAAAATCATAAAAAAGAGGAATCCTAATAAAAAATGGGACCACCTTTTATTAGGATCACTTTGTTTACTTTGTTTTCGGATGTCTCAGCCATTCCAAAACCGATTTTCATCAAATAAACTTCGAATTGCTCTTAGAATGGTAGGGTCTGTAGTATTCATAGGTGGTTTCTTGGTATCTCGCAAAAAGTTACAAGCCTGATCCTCGTCTCCACCAATCCTATATCATCCCTTCAAGTTCCTACGTTTTTATTTAGTACTTTGTTTGGTTTGGGTTGTTGTTTTTTTTTTTTCTGGGGACCTGCACTCACAAGCAACTGCATGCTTCAATGTAGGTTCCCACCGCACACAATTTTATTCATCCGTCATGAATGTAACGTACTTTAGATTGATTTTAATAGATTTTGTTTCATGTAAATGTTAATAGAGTCTTTATAATTATACTGAACTCATAATATAATATTATGTGCTGCTTTACAATACTCGATTGTCATGGATGGGTGTTGCAAATACAACACTGTATAATCTGTGTGGAAAATCAAGGAAAGAAATGAAATGAAATAATAAGCCGTTCAAACCGGAACACCGCAGGGACGATCAGTGTGTCGTAAAAATTATATGAGTCCCATTATCTATGTCTGTCTGGGACTGCCCGTTTGACTTTATTTTCTACCATCTGACAAGTTCCTGTTCAATGCTACACAGGCGATTTCCCAATGTGCAAACTTGTGCTTCGCCGTGGACGTTGTGGGGTTTTGCGGACTCCCTTTATAGATATCAATTACTGGCGTGTAATTGACTTCGTCGCTGAAATTCTTTGACATTTATTGGCAATTAATCCTCGCTCATTTTTTTTTTCTTTTCCTTTTGATCATTTTTTTTCCATATTCAGAATTCAAGCACAGCTTGGAGGAAGAGGTGGAGAAACAGACAAAAGGTTTATTTAAAGCCATTCTCTTGCGCCTTATCACGGTGAGCACCAAGTCTCTCTCTCTCTCCCTCTCTGTCTCACTCCTTTCCTGCCTCTTTTTACTTTTCGTTTTGTATCTTTTCTGTCTGTCTGTCTGTCTGTCTGTCTGTCTATCTTTCTGTCTGTTTGTCTGTCTCTCTCTGTATCTAAAGTTGTATATACTAGTATACATTTATATATGTTTATATTTTACAATATTCTTCTATTTATCTATTGATCTATCTATCTATCTATCAGCGTTATCGATGTAAGATTTCTGTAATAATAATAATAATAATAATAATAACTAGAGATTGTAATTTGTCATCACTGACAAATTAAGGTGATCCGATTTTTTTTTAATCAATGATTCGAGTCCTGATCGTAATAGGCATGACAATACAAGTTTCATCTGTGTTTAGAGACATTGGCCGTGTGAGGTTTGGATTCTCATTTAGAAAAGGGAGTCATATCTGCCATCTTTGGTACCAATTCTGTATACACTGAATAACGAAGATACAGCAACGAATACATATGACCTTTGACCCACCTTTACACTCCCAAGATGGCATCTGAGGAAAAAGTGGTTATTTTGTGAAATGATTCTTGCGACATCGTCTATATTCGTGTGCAAAATATGGCAAAGATAGGACAGGTATTCACCAAGATGCAAAATGCAAAGTCTTAGGTACAACATAAAATCTGGGAGAAATTCACCGAAGGGTAAGTGAGAGCTAGTGCTCGATAAAGAAAAGCATGTCGATTTTCACATTAAAAAAAATCCCTCCCATAGAGATAACACGTCATAACGAAAATACAGAAAGAAGTACATATGACCTTTGACCTCACTTTGCACACCCAAGATGGCGTCTGAGCAAAAAGTGGTTATTTTGTGAAATGATCCTTGTTACATGGTCTTTGTGTGTGCAAAATATGGGAAAGATAGGACATGTATTCACCAAGATACAGGATGAAACATTTATGACCTTTGACCCTAATTTACATACCCAAGATGGTGTCTGATCAAGTAGTTGTTATTTTATGAAATAATGTACGTGACATGAACTAAACATGTGCAAAATATGGGATTGATAGCCATTGTTGTTGTTCATCTATTGCACAGAAAGTAGTAGAAAGAAAGAAAAATAAAGAAAAAAATATGTTATTTTATAGAAATTTGAAGGAGAAGCATAAAAAAATCAGAAAAAGATAAAGTTAGGAAGGGAGATTAAGACTAACTAAAGAAAAAGAAGAAAAAAAGTGTTTAAAAAATGAAAAAAAAAATATTGGCAGGGGTGAGCCTCGAACCAGGGACCTTAGGATTACGAGTCGGATGCGCTATGCAATGACCTATTTCATGCTCCATAGGCCCTGTGTATTAAGCAAAATGACGCTGCATCGAAGCCACGTGCCATTTTCAACCAAGTTTTTCGACGTGATGCCGACGTCGTATGAAAAAATGAAGGGCACATTTACGATAGCCCAAAGTCTCAGCTACAACATACTAAAATCTGGGAAAAATTCACCGAAGCAAAAGTGAGCTAGTGCTCGAAAAAGAGAGTCATGTCAATTTTCACTGCCAGAAAAACTGCTCTCCCATAGAGATAACACGTAAACTGGTCAAATTCTACAAGGATACATTCAATCCATTTTTACGAGGCAATGACGTCATCCAATCAAAATGTTGTTTTTACATTAATGAAAGAACATTTCATAAGCTACAACATACTGAAATATGGGAGAAAATTGGCAGAGGATAAGTGAGATACGCTCGAGTAAACTTGTAATTTGATGACGTCATTTTGAAAATTTACTTTTTTTACTTTATTAAGAAATTTGATATCTTTTAATCATTTTGTCAGCATTGCCTACCCATGAAATGACATGTACAACTCATCAGCTTTCAATATATGTAAAGAAAATGGGGGGTCATCGTCCATCCTGACGAGTAAAATCAGATTTAAAATTGGCAGTTTTTTGGCATAGTTGCACTGTATATCGCCATTGACGCGCGCGCGGAATTTCAACTTTGACGGCCCCGTATGACGTCATATTGAGTCGGATTGACTTGAAACGTGGTATAAATATTCCTTGACATTTCTGACATGCGATCAAAGTGAAAAAACTGGAAATTTCAATTGCATATGAGCTGTGCGTGCGTATATGCGCGCGCGCGTACGCGTCCGTCCGATTTTTTCAATTTTTCAAAAAATGCTCCAAATGGTCTGAAACGTGTGCAAAAAAATTTTGAGCTCGATTGGAGCATACAAATATTTCAACGCGCGCGTACGCGCACGTTTTAAGAGAAAATATGAATTTTGAGAACATGAGTAGAATGCGCATAACTTTAAATATATGTGACGTAAATTTCATTGAAAAATTCTATTTCATTAATGAGATATGATTGAGAATGTGTTTTCATATAATGACGTCATAGTGACGTCACGGTCGACTGATCACAATGATACATTAGATTTGCCGTCTTTGGGACATGATGCATACATGATATAATTTTGAAATTGACAGGCAGCGGACTTTCTGAGCTAACCTCTGCACAACTTTTGAGGAGAAATAAAGAAGAAGAAAAACAAAGAATCCGTACAGATACAGAAGGTGATCCGAGAGGATACTCGGATCACCTAACTATTTCTTATTGAGCGCTTTTACAGGACCTGATCAAAGCGCTGTACATACATCAACAAACAGCATTCACAAAGCATAGGAACATACTTAGTAGTTACAATTGAAATAGTTCAGTCTTGAGTTTCCTTCTAAACACTTCCTCTGAATCACATAGACGGAGTTGTTTTGGTAGAGTGTTCCAGACAACAGATCCAGCATATGAAAATGTACGTTCGAAAGCTTTGGTTTTTGCTTGTGGGATTTGTAGGACTGTCTTATCATTTTGTGACCGGAGTTGATATCTGGTGGCTGTAGGGGTGGTTAGTAGGTTGGATAGGTATTGAGGAGCGGTATTCGTCATGCATTTATAGACAAGAAGGGCTAGTTAGGTGATCCGAGTATCCTTCGGATCACCTTCTGTATCTGTACGGATTCTTTCTTCTTCTTTCTTTCTTTATTTCTCCGCAAAAGTTGTGCAGAGGTTAGCTCAGAAAGTCCGCTGCCTATCAATTTCAAAATTATACCATGTATGCATCATGTCCCAAAGACGACAAATCTAATGTATCATTGTGATCAGTGGACCGTGACGTCACTATGACGTCATTATATGAAAACACATTCTCAATCATATCTCATTAATGGAATGAAATTTTTCAATGAAATTTACGTCACATATATTTCAAATTATGCGCATTCTACTCATGTTCTCAAAATTCATATTTTCTCTTAAAACGTGCGCGTACGCGCGCGTTGAAATATTTGTATGCTCCAATCGAGCTCAAAATTTTTTTGCACACGTTTCAGACCATTTGGAGCATTTTTTGAAAAATTGAAAAAATCGGACGGACGCGTACGCGCGCGCGCATATACGCACGCACAGCTCATGTGCAATTGAAATTTCCAGTTTTTTCACTTTGATCGGATGTCTGAAATGTTAAGGAATATTTATACCAAGTTTCAAATCAATCCGACTCAATATGACGTCATACGGGCCCGTCAAAGTTGAAATTCCGCGCGCGCGTCAATGGCGATATACAGTGCAACTATGCCAAAAAACTGCCAATTTTAAATCCGATTTTACTCGTCAGGATGGACGGTGACCCCCCATTTTCTGTACATATTTTGAAAGCTGATGAGTTGTACATGTCATTTCATGGGGTGGCAATGCTGACAAAATGATTAAAAGATATCAAATTTCTTAATAAAGTAAAAAAAGTAAATTTTCAAAATGACGTCATCAAATTTCAAGTTCATTCGAGCATATCTCACTAGTCCTTAGTCAATTTTCACCCAGATTTCAGTATGATGTAGCTTATTTAATGTTCTTTCAAACATAGAATTACAATATTTTGATTGGATAACGGTATCACCTCGTAAAAATGGATTAAAAGTAATCTTGTCAAATTTGACCAGTTTACGTGTTATCTCTATGGGAGTGCAGTTTTTCTGGAAATGAAAATTGACATGACTATCTTTATCGAGCACTAGCTCACTTAAGCTTCGGTAAATTTCTCCCAGATTTTAATATGTTGTAGCTGAGACTTTACGCTACCGTAAGTGTGCCCTTCGTTTTTTCATACGATGTCAAAATCACGTCAAAAAATTGGGTTGAAATTCAGGCTTATCTTCGATGTATTGAGATATTTCTTTCTTTCTGCAACTTTCTTTGCAATAACTCAAGAAAAACGGCCTCTATCACTTCTATATTTTGCACATGTTTAGTTCATGTCACGTGAATTATTTCATAAAATAACAGCTACTTGATCGGACACCATCTTGGGTATGTAAATTAGGGTCAAAGGTCATAGGTGTTTCACCCTGTATCTTAGTGAATACATGTCTTATCTTTCCCATATTTTGCACACGCAAAGACCATGTTACAAGGATCATTTCACAAAATAATCACTTTTTACTCAGATGCCATCTTGTCTGTGCAAATTGAGGTCAAAGGTCATATGTACTTCTTTTTGTATCTTCGTTATGACGTGTTATCTCTATGGGAGGGAATTTTCTTTAATGTGAAAATTGACATGATTGTCTTTATCGAGCACTAGCTCACTTACCCTTCGGTGAATTTCTCCCAGATTTTAATATATTGTAGCTGAGACTTTGCGCTATCGTTTCATTTCCTTCGTTTTTTCATACGATGTCGGAATTACGATAAAAAATTGGTTGAAATTAAAGCTTATCTTCTATGTATTGAGATATTTCTTTCTTTCTGCAACTTTCTTTGCAATAACTCAAGAAAAACATGCCCTATCACCCCCATATTTTGCACATGTTTAGTTCATGTCTCGTACATTATTTCATAAAATAACAACTACTAGATCGGACAACATCTTGGGTATGTAAATTAGGGTCAAAGGTCATAAATGTTTCATCTTGTATCTTAGTGAATACCTGTCCTATCTTTCCCATATTTTCCACACGTATAGACGATGTCGCGAGAATCATTTCACAAAATAACCACTATTTCATCAGATGCAATCTTGGGAGTGCAAAGGTGGGTCAAAGGTCATATGTATTCATTGCTGTATCTTCGTTATTCAGTGTATACAGAATTTGGTACCAAAGATGGCAGATATGACTCCCTTTTCTAAATGAGAATGCAAACATCACACGGCCAATGTCTCTAAACACAGATGAAACTTGTATGGTCATGCCTATTGCGATCAGGACTCGAATCATTGATAAAAAAAAATCGGATCACCTTAATTTGTCAGTGATGACAAATTACAATCTCTAGTTTGAAATCGATACGCTCTTTGATGGGGAGCCAGTGTAACTGCTTCAGTAAAGGAGCACTCGGGGATCTTCTCTTTACACCAAGCACCAGGCGAGCCACTCGATTTTGGACTTTTTGGAGTCTTTTCACATCACTGACATTCATATTTGCCAGCAGAGAATTTCCATAATCAAGCCTGCTCAGAACTAGAGAGCGCACTGCATGATTACATGCATCTTCTGTGAGATACTTTCGAACATGAGATATGTTTCTCAGATGGAGGTTTGCTGTCTAGCACACTCTACTGACATGATCTGTCATCGACAGTATCTGGTCAAAATGAACACCTAGATTTTTTACAGTGTGTGATACATTGACAGTAGTGTTTCCAAGCCGAATGCTTGTATCACACATGTTTACATCATTAATATATCTATAATCTCTTTGATTGTCTTTTTTCGTCTGCCTACCTATCTTTCTGTCTATCTTTGTCGTTCTCTTACTTCCTTGTGTCCTCTCCCTGCACACGTATCTCTCTAACACCGTCCCGTTCTTCAAACTACAATGTACATCCTTCATATTATCCAGTACTGCAATTAGTAAGACAAATATAGCACAACTTGTCGACCTTGTCGAAGGTATAGCATGAAGCATACAAGAGACACTACATACACACAAATAAACATGCACGTTAACACACTGAAAATAAATGCTGGATAAGGAATTTCCCCCCTCCCCCATTCGAGTAAAAATTCGAGTAAAAATGATAAACGGGAGAAAAACAAGAATGATCCTCATAATGCCAAAGTTATCAAATAACAATACAGAAAACATTTCGTTTATTTCTCACCAGAAAGACTTATATTATCGCAATACAAAAACAAAAATATAATTATTGTTTGAGAAAAAAAAATGTTCTTGCTAGTTGCTTCGTGCCACATTGTTTCAAATATTTCCTCATGTCTTTATGTTCTGTTTTTTTTTCTCTTTCTCTCTACTCAGGGTCAAAGGTCAACTCAGCGGAAAGTCGACGTGCCGCAACGAAACAAAGACTTAGAATACCTCAGAAACGTAAGTTGCAATACAAATTGCAAACATCATACATGTACAAGATAAAGCCCCAGCTGTATCTCATGGGGGGGGGGGGGGAATAGTGATCCCTTACCCGACCAGTTGTGAGCACTGCACCCCCCCCCCCACACACACACACACCGGAGTACAGAAAACATTTCGTATACTCATAATATAGTTGCAGTCTTTGCCAACGTTTAGGTGCTGAGCACGAGATATATTATCTTATATTGAGTATTGTGCAATGCGCTCATAATGCCCCAATTCGATTATTGTGATCTTGTATGGCCAAATTGCTCGTTGACTCTGTTGAGAAAATTGGATTTGTTGCATAATAGAATGATACTGGGTGCTCATCCTACAACACACATTGTTGATTTGTTCAGGAATCTAAAGTGGCAGAACCTTGAAGAAAGGAGACATGTTCATAGAATGTGTGAGGTATCTAAGTGCGTTAACAATTTGAGCCTCCATATCTGTCACAACGCTTTGCAAAGCCCTCACACACAGTGGGTACTAGGTCAAAGACAAATGCATCTCTATCTGAAGGTGGTTGTCAAATTTTGAATAATAGTGGCAAACGCACTTTCCAGTACGTGGGCACTACAGAATGGAACAGTCTCACACCTGAGCAAAGGCAACTAAATACAATTAATGCACTACGAGCATCAATGAGAGGACGCACGCGGCCCATCCCTTACTTGTAAAAACAGTGTAATCCGATTTATGTGCTTTGTTCCTCGATTGTAGCAGATTTTGTTGGTATTGACGTTTGTTTGTAAGCCGTTCACATTTACTTTATCATGCGTTTGGAGTGCCTTCCCTTCTTAGCCCCTCCTTGAGTTATCTCTTTCTTTCCTTCTACTGCCTTTTCCTTCATCTTTCATCTTCCTCTACAATCTCCTTCTTCCTCTTTTCTTCTTCGTACTCCGCCCGTTACCTGCTAATTTTGTGGACTGATTGGAGTGATTTTGGGAGTAAGAAATCAGATTAAACACTTTATCAGTTTATCAATTGTGCATTGTTTTTTTAAGGAGCATTTTATTTTATCATACTTATGGAAATTGATATATGATAATCTTAGACATGTATGTGTACTATAACGAATATTTTGATGATGAATTAATGATTATGTTTCAAGACATTTTAAGTTTATTGTTATCAATTGTGTAACTATGTTTTGAATCTATGTTTTTTTCAGTTGCGGTTTTATCTGTAAATTTTTGTTTTTAAATGTTATGTATTGTATTTTTATGTTTTCACCCATCTGCAGGGCCCTCATTGAAAACAGTTTTATAACTGACGAGGCTACCCTGGTTAAATATAACTGGAAATAAAAAAAATAAAATATTACCTTTAATATAGTATAATATAATATAACATAATATAATATAATATAATATAACATAATATAATATAACATAATATAATATATAGTATCATATTATATCATATATTATAGTAATTATCATATTATGATGTTATACTATATTATATTATTTTATCTTATATTATAATTGTGACATTGCATCACAAAACCAACAAAAAGTCGCACTCACTGATTATGTGTGAGGACTGAAAATAGGTGAAATGGGTCAACTCAGCCATTCTTGAGGTTTTCGTATTTTCTGAAAGAGCAAGTCTTCTTCTACATTGTACTCAAGTTTGGGATCATAAAACAAACAGGGTATTGTGTTTTGGCAGTTTTTCACGAACACTTTTTGGTAGAATAGTGTAATTAGGCGTGTCTTCTAGAGTCCACTTTTTATTTCTTAAAACCATATCCATATTCTTCACTTTCCAGGGGCGGATCCAGGGAGGACCGCAACCGGCGCACGCCCCCTTTATTTTTTGTTGAAACAAAAGAAATAAAAAGAAAAAAAAATGGGGGAGGGGTGCGTGCGCCCCCTTTAATTTTGTAAACGGAATTCCTGGATCCGCCCCTGTTTTCAACTCTAATAACTTTGAAAAGAGTGGTGCTACTGCTGTGAAGTTTGGCTTTGATTATCTACAGAATGTATTAATAAAGCACGCTCAATTTCAGCTTAATCTAAAAGTCCCTTCATTGTCATGACTGTTGTTGCTCCAGCGGTTCACATCCTGATTTTGTTCCATTCATCGCACAGCTAGCACGACTTGGTAAAGATCAAGCGCTTGAATAGACCCTGTACTTCAGAGCCTCTTATCTCAGTTCACACTTTCCAGAGTGTAAGCTTTCTTTCGAGTATTAGGATATATTAGGAGAGTCCATTTTGAATTGAACTATACATCATTTTAAAGCTTAAAGTCTGCTCTTTCAGAATCTGCTCTTCACTAAAAATCCATGTCTGGCAGCTTTTTGTTGGTTTTGTGATGCGGGGTCATATATTGCATTATATAACACCATATTATACATTGATATTATATTGATATTGATACATACTATTGATATCATTATCATAATTATAGATCATATATCACTGTTTTGTTGCAATCAACAGAACACCCAGGAACGCCTTCAATCTGGCGACGAAGAAGTGATCAGGATTTTCGGCAATTCGAGTTTACCCCAACTGTCTTCCATATTCCTCAATTTTGACAAGGTGAGTTATGTAACTCACTCTTCCTCATCTGTTTGTTTGTTTGTTTGTGTGTGTGTGTGTGTGTGTGGGTGTGTATGTGTGTGTGTTTGTGTTTGCGTATATAACTGTCTGTCTGTCAGCAAACTACTCGTATTAAATTTTCAAACTGATGGGATTTCTTAATTCCCTATGTCTTCTTAACCTGGCAATTCGAAAGAGAAGGAAGGAAAGCTAAGGAACGGATTTACAGTTTCAAGGTGTCATTTACACGCCTTCTAATATCTACAAATTTGGACACGTCGAAACTAGTTCTTATTTACATTGATGTGAAAACACATAGCATAATATACAACGGGTTGGTAAAGTAGGACTTAAGGCTTGATTCGCACATATTTCAAAACAAGCAAATGTCTTTCTCATATTCTTATATTTTCTTAATGAAAACTGTTCTTATTTGCCAATTCTACATCTAGATAATATGATATCTGTTTTATCATTTTACTACAACTGCTACTTTTAATATAAAATCATCATCATCAATCGTCAGCATCATCATAGTAATAGTAGTAATAGTGGAAGTAGTAGTAGTAGTCATAATGATAACAACAACAACAATAGTGATAATGATAATAATGATAATAATAATAATGATAATAATAATAATATTAATAATAATAATAATAATAATAATAATAATAATAATAATAATAATAATAATGATAATAATAATGATAATAATAGCGCAGTACACGTAATTATGGGGCGGAGTGGCATAGTGGATAAGACTCTCTACTCTCAATCGGAGGGCCCGAGCTTGATTCCTGCAGTGCTTTAATACATCCTTGGACAAAATGTTTTTACCCACCATGTGTTTCTCAACCCAGGACTGGTGTATAAATGGGTACCTGGCTACGCTAGGATATTGATAATGGCAGGGCCCTCTGGTAGAGCAGTGACAACACTGAAGAGATACCCTGGATAAAAAAGACCTTATTATAACTATCATCTTGAATACTAGATATAGTCATTCCTCTTAACCCAAGAACCATTCCCTTTAAATGAAATATTGATATACCGAAACACACTCCCACGAACGTGAACTGAAAGTCAAACTGGCTATTGCTATTAGGAAATAAATTTTGTTGGAAATTGATCGATGGCTCACGTTAATTTGTCTGCACTGTGTATCATTTATGCGACGAACAGGATGCATCCCCAGCGAAACAAATTTTTCTTCTCTGGCTTCATGGATTTGGTTTTTAGATGACAGATTTATGATTTTAGTCCTTGCATAAAGGATCACGGTTTCCTGGCGACAAATAGGCCACAACTATTCGCATCATAAGACACACAGTGCACAAAATATATGATTTAATTTCCATTATTATGACCAGATGTTAAACGTTCGAAAAGAAGAAAATACGCTGAATTTGATGAGATTCAAATTATCATTCTGCTATCGCTGTTTTTGTTGTTAATCAGAAGGCTGAATAAAGTGAAGTTTCAGCGATGGAGAATTGAATAAGATAAATAAATATAGACATTTTTAGAGCGCCTTTTCCACTGGATACAAAGCGCTATGAGATGTCATCCCTGGTCGCCGTAGGAGATATATATATACAAGTTACCAGGCAGCGACAGTACAAGTCCAGTGCACATATATATATTTTTTCTTCATGTTGCTGCTGTTTGTTGACGTAATAAACAGAGGAGAGTGGAATCTTCTATAAGCAGTGTCATAGCGTCGTTCATGTTAGTTTGAATCTTGCAGATAGTGCAAGCTTGGATGAAAATGTATCTCGGCTGTCACTCAATGTTCGCACTGCAGGGACATTGTGCTTTAATAGTATCATGACAAGAAGAGGAAGAAGAAAAGCTGTATTGCAAAAACTTTTCAATCCTCCTGTATCCCTTGGTTACCCTATCAATTTGAGAGCAGCCACAAAGTTATCTTTGCCCTGGTGCATTTGTGCGTAGGCGATCGACTGCCAGGCTGTAGGGCCTCAATCTCAATGGTTCAAACAGACAACACGTTCTGATAAAGAAAAAGAGCTTAGTGTGGGGCCTTGCTATAGGATAAAATAACACGACGGAGTAACATCAAAACAACGAAATGCCCAATCTTATCATTGATGTCGTGCTGTTGGTATGGTTACAGGCCGGAGGATGCACCCTCCAGGAATACATCCAGCAGAGTAACCTTGATAATCACACGAAGGAGGGATTCAAGGTCATGGGTGAGTTGAGATGAGGGATTATCCCTTTAACTTGTAGTGTTGTTTTTTTCTCTCTATTTTACCGTATTCGCCGGCGATAAGGCCGCACCGGCGGATGGGCCGCATCCCGACTTTGGTGATGAAAAACAGAAGAAAAAATATCAAAGTGATTGTGTTCTTTTCTATGTTATTTTTTAAAAGAAACTGTTATTTCTACGTGTTTCCACACGTTTTCTACTCATAACAATAACAGTCGGCACATTGCATAGTCCCATAAATGATTGTGTGTGTCGGTTAGGCAGGTGATTTGATTATGCTGATGTATAGGCCTTATCCCGACTTTACTGCTTTATTTTTGTTTAAAATAGTGCCGCCTAATTGTCGGCGAATACGGTACCTACCATAGAATTTTATTACGTAAAGAAATTGATTGTCTGCTTTTATTCATCTGTACTTTATTTTGATTTCATTTTGCATTTGAAAACTAGAATGGAGAAACAAACTGATCTTTTTATCTTTCCCCCACCCTGTGGCAGAACGAGTTTTGTGCATTTCACTCTCTGTTCTTCTTTTTTTTTTTGTTCTTCTTTGCTTTGTTGTCTTGTTTTTTTAAGGGAAAGGTAAAAGACGTATATTTGCAGTGAATGACTTGGCGTTTTCCTTTGGATTAAAAGAAAAAATCCTTGCATATAGGGGCATGCAACGATACGATTAAAAGAAGAAAAAGGTTCATGCAGATAAAGAGCATACACCTTTCTAATGTTGCCATGTGTTTCTGATTTGAAAAGTGCGATGACTGGCTTTGTAACATTACTTAACATTTCGTATATTAACGATAGGGCTTGATATGCTCAGTATGTGTAAGGGTTCACACATGGATGCGTGAACTCCATCCACTCGCAATGCGGCGACAGATGCACAGGGATGAATAATTGAATGTTTGTATTTTCAATCTCTCTGCAGTCAATTCAGCGCAAAACGACGCTATGATTTCTATAAACGATTGGCGAATGATTTTTCACTTTCGCCCAAATCAATTCATGATGTCCAGAAGCAATTTACTTACGTATGGTGCATGATATGACATCGTCGATGATTGTCTGTTGACAAGCTTTCTGCAAAGATGTCTTTCCGTTTTAACACTAAACACGAAAGTATGTCACTGGTTAATCGCCAGCATTAAGACGTCAAACATTGCTTGTTTACTAGAAACATTTTGAGAAAGAGAGGGAGAGAGAGAGAGAGAGAGAGAGAGAGGGACATAGACATATGTTTCATAAACATCTTTTTTTCTTTTCTTCCTTTTTTCTTTTTGTTCTTTTTTATTTCGTCATTTCTTTTCTCATATCTTTTTCCTCACTATACCATTTTATGATATTATTTCCCCTCCCTTTCGTACAGTATGTTCATTCTTCATGCTTTGTCTTTTCTCCTTATTTTGTGTGATTTATCTTCTTTGTTTCTGTCTTATCTTTCTGCCAGTTAATCTCCAAGCTTTTCTCGTATCATCTTATTTTTCTCTGAAGTGTTTTTCCTTCTTCGTCTTGTGCCTACTCTTTCAACAATTGTTCCTTTTTTATGTCTCTCTTTCTCTTTCTCGAACCCATTAAACCGATTTTTCCTCCTCATATTCTAATTGTCTCTCTTTTTAAATTGCCATCTTCCTCATCTTCTTCTCCTCCTTCTTCCCCTTCTTCTCCTCATCCTCCTTTTCCTCCTCCCCCTCCTTCTCCTCCTCCTCCTCCTCCACCTCTTCCTCCTCCTCAGCTTCCTCAACCTCCTCCTCCTCCTCCCCTCCTCCCCCTCCTCCTCCTCCTTCTCCTTCTCCTCCTCCTTCTTCTCCTCCTCCTCCTCCTTCTCCCCCTCCTCCTCTTCCTCCTCCCCTCCTCATCCTCCCCTTCCTCTTCCCCTCTTCCTCCTCCTTCTCCTACTCCTACTCCACATTCTTCTCCTCTTCCTTCTTCTTCTTCTTCTTCTCCCCTCCTCCTCCTCCTCCTTCTCCTCCTCCTTCTCCTTCTCCTCCTCCTCCTCCTCCTCCTCCCCCTCCTCCTCCTCCCCTTCCTCTTCCCCTCTTCCTCGATCCTCCTCCTTCTCCTACTCCTCCTACTCCACCTTCTTCTCCTCTTCCTTCTTCTTCTTCTTCTTCTCCCCTCCTCCTCCTCCTTCTCCTCCTCCTCCTTCTCCTCCTCCTCCTCCTTCTCCTCCAGTGCCTCCTCCTCCAGTACCTCCTCCTCCTTTTCCTCCTCAACCTCCTCCTTCTCCTTCTCCTCCTCCTTCTCTTCCTCCTCCTCCTCCTCCTTTGTGTTCCCTTTCCATTTGTTCTCAATTTCCTTTCTCCCCCTTCTTCAGAATCTTCTTTGGCCGTCTCTTTGGTCTCTCTCTCATTCGGTATCGCGCTGTAATTATGATGTATTCGTCTTTCACGTCTCCCCCCGCAGTGAAGAGCGTGTACAACAGGACGGGTTTCTACGCTGACCAGCTCCACATGGCAATAAAGGACATAGGCTGCAAGGAGGATAGTCGACTCATGCGAATCGTCATCTCGAGATCGGAGGTAAAACTAATCATAATGATTGACACAATATTGCTCTGCAGGCCTATTCATACAATACCAATCGAATACCGTGATTAAAATGTAAGATACAACGCCCTACGTGAATATTATTTATCCGTGATATCACACGACGAGTGTCATTTTCCACAGTAAAAACTCCGTGTGACCCCTATCCCTCGCCTTTGTTCTTTAACGAGACGCTAGAATATACCAAGCATACAGATGCCCAGAAATAGCACACACAAACACGAGCAAATGAAACAGAATACGAAAGGAAAGAAATCAGATCATCTAGTATCAAAGTTCCCCATCTTAGGCGGGTATAGCCTGACATGAATCCAGATTAAATTTTAGGTAAAGCTTGAGATTTCTTGTTCTCATTTCAAAGTATTGGAGTCAACATAATGCAGGTATTGAAACATCATTGGCCAATGCAAATGAGCTTGGGGCACAACTTCTATCCTGTCACTCATTATATCACTTTGACACACCAACCCCCCCCCCCTTCCCGTTTTGCCATGTTCAAATTCTGATCTTAAATATTAATTCACTCTAAAGGTAATTTATTGTTGTTGTTTTTTTTACTCGATGTCTACATAATTAAAAAGGAGCAATTGATTGGAATTTCATTTTTGTGTTTTTTTTTTCATCTGTTATGTTTGTTTTTATCAAGCTCAACGCTAGGTTCAGATCATGTATTTTTTTTTCTATTCAAGTTTGTTTCGCTCATTCATCACTCCAACGTTTTATTTTCTTTTTTTTTCAGCATAAAGAGTGGAACAAATTACCAATTCTTATACAGTAATCATTTAGTTGGACTGCATTACAATCGACCCATCCATGCATCGTGTAGCGATTGATATTAATGATTACTTCCTTACGTCATAGCTCAGCATGTGAACACTACTACAGATCAATTTGGCATAAGTTTTGAAATAATTGTATTTGTTTTCATGATTTTCCCCTCTTTATATCTCCTTCAAAGATCGATCTGGAGAACATCAAAGACTTTTTCCAGAGTGCGTACAGCCATACTGTCACAGACCTCGTGTACGACGACACGAGCGGAGACTACCGCGATCTTCTACTCCGATTGGTCGGCATGTGAGCGCACGTGACCAGATAACGTCGTCCAATCCGAGAGCGTCGAGCGTCGAATCCCAGCCAATGAACAATCAGCAACTAGCCCTGTCACAGAGAAACATTTTCGTGCCAGTGTCGTTGGCATGCTAAATCTATGCTAGCATATTTCCATTGTCTTCTTACTGCGGACACTGCTATTCGCCATCTTCATGGGAATAAGCTCATTTTTTCTTTCTTCTTTTCTTTTTACGGAACATTCGAATTTCAGTGGAAATTATATTTTGGTGCCAAATGGCTCTGGAACAGTATTTATGTTTAAAAATCACAGATCAAATCACATACTTGTTGAAGCAGCCAGACATAAAGAAAGTTACATATTCCTCGCGTAATTTCGAATGTATAATGATGGTGTCTTGCACACGCCTGAAATAATTTGTTAAGAAATGGAAGTAGAAATGATCACGTCCACTTCTGGATGGAGCTGTGATATGAGGCACATTCTTCTTATCAACAAACAAGGGTTCCAATATTGGCTGAGATTCTTCTTTCCCACTCCCAAATGCTCATTACGAGTAATTTATTCCTTTTTATCTGTAGTATCTAGCACGACATTGCCACATGACGGCTACAGAGGGTGGGGTGCGACAATCGCTTTACGCTCTTTATTTTGTAGGTCCTATAATCTTTCTTTGTTTATTTCTACCTGTCTATCTTCCTACTTCTCCTCTATCGTCTTCTTTTTTCCATGTTTTCAGGGAGTGTATCTAAATGAAAGTATATAAAAGCACACTTTGTGATATGAATACATCATGCAACGGTACAAAAGCGTATTTCGTGAACAATGTTGATACATATAGTGATTTGCTCGTTTGTGATTTTTTTTTTCATGCATGGGATAGAATGATGTAGATTGTTTATAGCTAGAAAGCGAGTGTAAGAACAAGACATTATTACGATGATACACAAATCAGATATCGGTCAGAAAATAAAGGCTTCAAATCATGCTCTCATAGATAATTGCTTCCCCAAAACCTCTTCGGCAGAATATGTTGTGTTTTGGGATATTGCGATATTTGCGGTTATATATCTGTAGCACACTCTCGTTTGCACAGTGAATACTGCACATTTCGAATTGATATAATTACTTTTTTCTACCATCACTGAAAGATTTCATTCTTGCTGCAACCGAGCGAAACTCTTCTAAAAACACTCATATGGCGCTTCATCATCCGTCTTCAAATCCTATGACTACTTATGAAGTAAAACCGTCAACAGTGTCAATAACGAGACTTCCTAAAAGCTCATACCTGCATGCCTGTAAGGTTGTGTGCGTTACCACGTTGGTGTAAACAGGACTATAATTATAGAGGCACGTGGACAGGACTATAATTATAGAGGCACGTGGATAGACCAGATTAGTATCGATAACAGATACTCTTGGTCAATGTGAATAATAAATGTCATGAAACCAAATCTGTCTTGTGAGAAAGTTTCATTATCTGTAACAATTTTCGCAATCAATCATTCATGACTTGTTCACCACATTCAAATCAAAAATTTTCACTGCATGCAGAACTTCGAGCGATGATGACATACTCTACCCGCATTTATATTATTTTGTATTTGTATCCGTTAACAAATATCATACGACAAAGCTGAATTTGGACTATAAGTACAATCCAGTGACAACGTACAGCAGACGTATGTGATTTGTGAATCTGTCCGGAGCCATTAATGTGTACACTCGCAGCTTCCACTTGATTTTGTTTTTCTCCATTCATTCTGACTTCTTCTGTATTGATATTGCCTTTGTGTGGACATGTGGTTACGTGTGTGCGTATGCACGTTCACGCGTGCACATGTGCCACGTAATGTTACAATGCATCTTTTTTTTTTCAATAATCACTCACCTGATTGTAATGAGAAGATTCTTAGTGCTAATTATTTGAGCAGTTGAACATTTTAAAGAGAAAAAAAAATGTACAAACTTTGCATGTCATAACCACATTTAACAGGAAAAAATAAATCATGAGAAAAACATTAAACAGATAAAGATCCTACCGTATGACACAAAAATAGAATAAGAGTCTTTCACTTTTGTGTTTGTTTACATTTTCATGAATCACTGCAGGGGTAGAGTAGCAATGTGTATAATAACCTCTATACGATATCCAAGTGTACCAATATTTACAATTATAATATTTATGTGTAATTTATGTAAGTATTGACAATTATTTTTGGTCATTGTATTTGACCAGAAGCAAGTCAGGATGAAAAATACGGAATGTGTTTTAATTTGATCAATATCGACTCCTTTGAACTTGTCAAAATCACCACTTTCGACCAGTGTCAACACTACATTACGCAGCAAATCTACACAATTAGTATCAACAGAGTAAGGATTAAGAAAGGGAACTTTAAATGCCAAGTTCACTTTGTTTGGCTCGCGTAATGCTTAAAGAGTCCGTCGAGACAATAACGGCTCCTATGACGTCAGTCTCTGCCTCAGCATGAGGGTTATGTGTTTTATAGACCAGCATGCGCACTTTTTAGCCTGAATATCGACGATTTGTAATGCGATGACACGATATGCGTTTAAAACGTGGACGAGAGGTCATTTTGGAGTGTACCGTTGACTTCACTGTTTCCTGCCCATTATGCTTTGCTGCAAGTGAAGGCTGTACTGTAATTGATGAACTTCCACGTGGAAATGGGAGGGGGATATATATATATGTTATAACCGAATGACCCATTGAGAGACCAGAAGCTGACGAGTATGCAACGTTCTTAATGGTGTAATGATGTGCAATCGTCTCGCTGGGCAAACATTCAAGTTATTCATTAGGGCTTAAGCTCCGTATTTATCCAAGGGAAATAATTTATTCTGCTGACAGGGAGAATGTTTTACTGATAGAATTATAATTCTGCAGATGGCACTTTCATAATTATTATCAAAACAACGTTCTTTTTTGCCGACAACGTTAATGGGTAACGATGATAAAACAATGATTCACCCCCCCCCCCTCCCAGTATCAATGCCTCGTTTGTGGTTTGTATAAGAGTGTAATTATTTTGTACATGTACTGAAATAGAATGATAGTTTGTTGGCTTTCCAGTTTGCGTATTTATGTAGTTTTTGTGTGTTTACCATTACCGTTCAATCTTTCTTCATTTCTGTTCTTTTTGGTGCAATTGACATTACATCTTGTGGATTCTGAGGGAATAACATTAAGTACAAAAGACGGATAATATTGATGTCATATAGCTGCACATTCATAATAAGAAGAGGAAAAGACGAAACAGGAAAAACATCAAACAGTATACACCGGTGTTTTTGTCAGGTCTGTGCATAGCATAAGTCCTACTGGAAGTGTTGTGAGTTAGATGATTGAAATAAAGAAACTAATAGAGCGAATACGGGAGAGCTGTTTTTTATGACTTTTCTTTTCTTTTTTCCATAAGGTAACAATCTACGTATTACATAAACACCGACTGGAAAGGACGGTGTTCAATCATGACAACTGTGCCGCGAATCGTAAGATTTCAAATGGTCTAACCAGTTAGCAACTCAGCGAATGTGTTGGCCGTGTGCAAAGAAAATGCTTTACGGGAAATTCCTATGATAATATAGTCTGCCTTGATAGGGGAAGAGACGACTCCATTACATACCATGATACACGTTGAAAAGATCAACTGTTAACTTTCGGAATGCAACAATAATATTGCAACGTAAGTATTTTATTATGTCCCCTTGTCGTGGATGGGTCGAAATTGATTCTTCAACTCTGTCATGTTTGTTGTGTATGATATAGGCATATATAATTATACTCCAGATAACAGGAATAAAAAATGTTCCAGGTAATCGAAAAAAGAGAAAACGGAAAATTATGTTTACACTATGATTCCGTTATAACGAGTACTTCAGAATGACATTGATTCAAAACTGCATTTTCCCATCAAAATAACAAGATTCGCTAGGGTCTGCGGGTATCATGCACAATAGTCTGTGACATCGACTCTAAATGATTTACAAATGTATATCATATCTTAGACTTCAGTTTGTATTCTCATCGCAATGTTGAACCTCCGAACTTATATAGAGCTTTGACACTGTATTTGCTCATAATTGCGGAGAAGAATATCAACGTATAATGTAATAGACGTTCTAACAGTAGAGAGATTGAAACGCTTTTAACGGTAGAAGTTGAATATGTGTAGCATTGACTTTGTGATCAAACGCGAATGTACATTGTATAATGTCTCTTGCAGCAGGGATCAAACAAAAAGGGTCCAACATTTTCCGTCGGAGACAAAAAAGGGTCAAAAAAGGATCAAACAAAAAGGGTCCAACATTTTCCGTCGGAGACAAAAAATTATATAAAAATCAAGCGATTTCGGCACGCCTCTTTTTCTTAAACTTGACAACTTGCCTTCATACATATCCGACAGAACATTTCAACCATTACAGAAACCCCACGTGACATTTTACATGCATGCATATTTGATCAATATCATACTGTGGCAACGCAAATAATGAAGGAAACCAATTTGAATGGCATAGGTTTATGATAGAAGTCGATAGAATATGTAACTCTGTTTTTATGACATCGGACAAAATATGCTGTTCTTCAAATCTTATGGTCTCTGATGGTCAGAAAGAATCGGTGTAAATATAATTCCTTTTGAGAAAAGAGGTAACTACTGATGTTATGGCAATAACGCGTGTACTCTTGTATCAAGTTGATGTGTAAACAGCAACTATTAATGAACAAACAAACGAACGAACAAACAGGAGGAAAATTTTGTACACTGATATTGATACACAAATGTATCACAAAATACACTTTTTTCTCTTTTTGTGTGTGTGTGGATGAATAATAAACTCCACCACAGGAGACTTAAAGGAGCTATGAATAATACGTGCACATACTGCTATTTCAATTGCATGTACATGTATGTCTTCGCGTATACAAATGTTGATTCACCAGCAAATGTTGACCCTGATTGCAAAAATAAGATCAAACCACATTCCTTGTCCAGTTCTGTTCATTCGGTTACCTTACGTAGTATACTGTAGGTCACTGTTATAGGAATACAACAGATGATATGGCGAGATTTAGAGCAATATCGTATTGATGTTTATCCGGTGCAGGTGTAACTCTCATTTTAAACGTTTGTGGGTTTTTTCTTTAATATTTCTTGGATCCAACATCCTGTTGACATGTTTCTTTAATTTACCTCAGTGTAGTCAACATCAAGTGAGCGTGAAAACAGTCATATTTTACTAGTTATTGTTAAACAGACAATTTCAGAGACAGCCAATGTTAGAGACGTTTTTCTGGATCGTTGTTTTCTTGGATTGGAAACACAACCAATGTTAGAGATGTTTTTGGGAACTGTATTTTCCTGGATAAGAAGCCAACAAGTTCATCTCGGTCACGGCGTGTATAGCGGTATCACAACTAATTTCTCTCTCAGACTGGAAGCCAGGTCAGTGCATTTCATCGTGTTAGCATAGTATCAGTGTTTTCACTGAGAGAGGTTGCGGACGAGCCATAGCCATATTGCGCGAGTTATTGTATAGAAAAGACCATGTTAATGGCGGGGAAAAAAAGATCAGCTCTTCAGCTTCTCAGATGGTGTCTTTGGAATGTGTTGATGTGATGTAGATAATTATACCAACCTGTTGCCTCTCCCTCCCACACACACATATCAGTTTTTGTGCTCGATATGAAATATTTCTGAATGTCTCCTGTATGATAGACCAATTTCTTGACTGTAGCGGACTGATTCTGTAAAGCATTTTCATTGTTTGTGGTAATAAAAAAGAAACATTTGATATTTCTTGACGAGAAACAACAGTGGTTCCAATCTGTGACTCATTCTGTGTCCTGCATAACCATACCTCGCAAGAGTCTAAAGTTTAGATTCCACATCGGGCGTCTTATTCGAAACTATTTAAATGTATCAAACTTCTGGAGTCGGCAACATACTGGGCTCACACGGGTAAATAATTCCCCATAGAGACGTGTGTTAAAATTCAAATTTCACAAAATTCTGTAAAATAGCTGGGAGAAATGAGGTGTTTCATCTTCACTAACCTGGATAAGTGAGATATACCCTTTCATCCATCAAATTTCCAGGGTGGGTTCTTCTGCTCAAATTCTGTCCAAGGGTCCGCAAAGCCAGATTACGAGTTCTTGTCACTCAAAAAATCACCTATTTTCCGTACACGTACCCAATGAAATATAGTCCCCTCAAATTCCATCAGAAAAGCTTTCATCTTCCAACCAAAATGAAGTTTGCAGAGGAATTCATACTCAATATCTACAGCTAGTCAGTTTTTTGCCAAACTACGTCATTGATTTTTAATTGATTTTTTTCTTCATTTATTTTGGTATCTTTGGTACGAATTTGTGAAGGGGTCTGGGACATTCCATCCTATTTACAGGTGTGAGCCCAATAGGGGTGAAAACGCTGTAGAGTGCGGCTGTCGGTTGTGCGTTCACCCTTTGCCTCGCCGTCTCCACCGAAACGAGCTAGTCTCGAATAAGTCGCGAAAGGTCTATATCCATCACCCATGCCTCATTTACGTCGTATTCTCAATATAATGTACTTGTAATTCCACACAACGTTCAAGTTGTGTAATCAAAACAGGTAGAGGACAGACACCAGGAGCGAAAGAAGTTTCAGAAAAAAAAAGAACAAGAAATAGGAACGCTATGAAATTCCAATATCTTGCATATTTTGATGAAACAGTGCCATTAGGAAAAACTACATCCTAAATGCACTGGGGATCACAGGGGATGACGTCATCATCTTCCTAAATGTTCCTTTTTCTTAAAAGGGAAAAAAATAAATAACTGTTATCATATCATTGTAGTCTTGTAATAACTTAGTAAAATTGACAGTTAGAGGGAAAGAAGTTGTAGTTACTAATTGTCGGCCGAAAACAGTGTTCATGATATAATTTCCGTACATACCAATGGGAATGCTGCCAGTTGGCGACACTATCGGCTCTTTTGATTAGTATGGGTGCGTTTGCACCTACACATTACTACCAATACAATTCAACTTGCGTGTGGTGTGGATAACCTGATAATTCCAGACCAGTTAAGATTTAGTCTGAAAAGAAAGACTATCTCTATCGACTCTTCATCAACTGTTTTATGAAAATTAGAAAAAATTCATATTCGTATCTTTCCTGATTTTTATCTGATTTTTCATGAAATTTTACTTGTTGTGCTTATCAAATTTGTCTCTTTCTTCTCAAGACTAATTTTCAGCTGGTCCAGAATGGCCATTAAAGTGCTCGCTGGAGCCAATTTCGCTCTGGTGAAGTAGAACAGACACACAAACAAACACATACAATCACTTTGCTTTCATCCCATGACTTCTGTTTCTTATGGACAATTACGGTAAAACCTCAATATAAGGAAAAACGATGAAACTTTTTTTTTTTCAGACAATGTAGTTTAATTGGTCCAACAATTCACAATTTCTTATACAATTTCCCCGTTTTCTGCCATTCTGATATAAAACCATCTCGATACTACAACAAAATTCGGATAATGGGGATAATGCAGTTGAGGATAGATGTATACTACCCTAAATTGTAACAAGATCAATGACCCAAAAGATACGCTAAAATTGTGCTACATTGGTGCCAGCGGTCAGAACCCGACAACATAAAGGCGATCAAGGAATGGCCAACACAACTCGATGTCTAAAGGATGTCAGAAGCTTTTTTACGCCTGGTTTCAGTGGTCAGATGCCTGCAAAAATGCAAACACCTCACAATCATAGACATAGCCACGGCAATAACACTGAAATACTGTCCCCAACTAGCTAATAAGGGACAAGTAGTACAGCCAGCGAACGAAGATGAAGAACGATCAATTTTTAGCCTGACTTCCGCACTCGACTTTTGCGATCCCACAAAGGAAGCAGCGCTGAAAATGGACGCCCCATACAAGAAATGCAGTATGAGCCTGGGAGTAACATTTTTGGTGATTTTGTACCGAATTATTGATTTTTATTCACAGTACCAGACATTATAAGGTATCAAAGTTAAGCTGGAGTTTTCACAACAGACTCTATATACGGATAAACAGCGACCCCAAAAGAAAATCAACAATTCCGAGACCCATGAACACCTCCGTGTCGGAACCGCGGAATATGAGCGATTTCTCCTAACTCCCGCTATACCAGAGGTCGCTCATGGGGTAGTGTTGTTGGAGTTGGGCACCGTGTAGGCCCCACATGGGGTTGTTGGCTGGGATGTAAGGACTGATACGTTCTTACATCTGCTCATTATTTGTATAACTATCCTTTTTCATCCTTTTTTTTTTTTTTTTTTTGATGCAAGAAGAGCTAACTGGTTGAAATTCAATAAATCTCAACGCCAGGGAGGCCACAGTATACATATAATTCAATGTGTACTGCATTGCCCTTTACAATTGTCCCACACGCCCACAAACTCGGTTTGATTGACGCTTTGGCGAATTATACCCATACCTTCTGATAAAATTATGTATTTGGGGTGGGGATGAACCATCCTGACAAATGACATTTCATCCCATAAAACCCCTTACATAAATTGGTGCCAGGAGTGGAATGTCAAGGTTGGTGTTGAGATTTACACATTTCATATAACATTTATTCATTTGCACTTTAGGTTTATGTTTAATATGCCACAAACATTGTGAAGCAATGCATCAAGCAAGGTAAATGTTGGAACATTGATCAGTTCACATTTTACACGGCCACATAAATGGAAACATTGTTCAGGACAAATCAGTGACAGCCCATTACTGAAAGGCGACAATGTTTAAATGTATATTTAAATATATATTTTGTCTTGTGTTTGAATGGGAATTCAAAGTCAAAATATTTTTAGTATAAAGTACACAGCACATCCACGACAAACCAAGTAGTCCAAGTAGATAGTGCTGGTAACCAAAATGAGAAACAAGTTCCATTGCCTAGTCCTAATCAAGTGGGCAACAAGTCCACAATGGACCAACCAGACCAACGCACACCCGAAGATCAGAAGGTTGGGGTTATCCTGCACCACCTTGCCGGAGACGCAAGAAGAGAGATTTCGGTGCTTCCTCAGGAACAGGGGTTGATAGAGAACATTAATACTTCAAAACTCTGAAGAGGCTCTATGAAGAAAAGAATACCGTGACATCGCTTTTCGGCAGGCTACACGACAGGCGACAAAAGCCAGGGGAGTCAACAAGACAATAATAGCTGGCCTTCAAGGAAATCGAAGGATACGATCTGTGAAGCCAGACTTTGTGAAAAATATCGACGAACTGTTGTGTAGCTGCTTTACTGATGGACTCCGTCGAGAGTATATAGGGTAGCTGTCTCCCGATATTTATGGAGGCAGCAGCAACCCATTTCTTTTGAAGACCTAAAGGAGATTCAGGGCGTACAAAAACTTCGGACCCTATAGTACAACTGGTTGACAAAATGAAGGCCTTTCATAAGATGGTCCCTGCACTGACCGAGCAAGTGACCCAACACAAAGCTCAGGATCGGCAAGGAAACCCAAACTGGGATGAATCGGGGCGACCAAGATGTTTTACTTGCCAAAAGTATGGACACCTGACACGTAATTGCCCCGTAGCAGTACCCCACCAACCATATGGCTGGACCCCCCCCCCCCCCAAACCAATCGATGCCCAGCCGCGGCAAGCACCTGCCAACCCAGTACCACAATGCAGCCTCCCTAACAGCCTGGTTTTCCTCCCAAGTGCCCAAATAAAATGAACCAGGGACCACGTGCCCCTGACCCGGAAAACTAGATTGCTCCAGCGCCGAGGGTTGAGCAACAGAGAGCAAAGAAGGAAGACCCTACAGGAGATACCTCGGTATCAACAGAGAGCACCCAACACGTCATTGGGGGACATCTGTTAGCCACTGCCAGGATTGAAGGCATCGACACCTCATGCATTCTTGACACTGGCTCTCAGGTTTCTACAATTGATAATCATTGTTTGGTATCTCTTCATGTCGAGCAACCAACTGAAACTTCGGGGTAAGAACGGACTAGAAATACCCTATATTGGATGTGTTGAAGTGAAGATGGAGGTGCTTGGCCAGGACTTAGGGAGAGTAAGCATGTTAGTAGTGGACAGAGCATCCTCATTTTCATCCCCCTACCTACTGGGAATGAATGTCACAGACCAATGCCGAAAATCCCTCTTTAGCCAGCTTGGACAGAGCTTTCTCCAACCTACGCAGGTACACAATGGCGAAGCATGGAAACAGGTTATTTCAGTAGGGCAATACACGGATAGCTCAAGCTACTAATTTTAAGTATACCCTGCAGCAAAGCCAGTACGGGTGAAGGCTGGTTGCAAAGAAATTGTCATGGGAGTGTGCCATGCAGTTCAGAATAGAGGGGAACTAATTGGTTTAGTGGAGCCTTGGAGGGATGGAAATCTGCCGAAGGGTATCCTTACCGGCCGTGCAGTGGTGACCGCAAAGAGGGGATTTGTCCCACTGAGAGTTGTAAGCACAGCCCAGGTGATATTTACCTGGACCGATGTACCCAGCTAGCCACACTGCACACCGTGGACCCAGGTGCCATAATCCTATGTGACAGAATATGACTGGAGCAGATTGATGCTGAGACGCTTCAAGTCTCACTAGCCGAACAGTCCCTCCACGACGATATATTTGCAGATGTTGACGTATGTACTGATAGGTCATCAGATACCCAAATCGACATGATAGGGCAACTCCTGACTCAACATAAACAGGTATTCTTGCAGGGCGAGGGAGATTATGGCCATACCACAATAAGCACCCATTCCATACCAACTGGGGACGCCTCGCCCCACAAGGAGCCGTTCCGGCGCATCACTCCTTAGCTCTTCTGAGATGTCAAAGAACACGTCAACCTGCTAGAGAGTGACATCAGGGAGAGCTCATGCCCTTCGGCGTCACCAATAGTCTATAGTTAAGAAACGTGACGACAGTTTACGCTTGTGCATTATCTTAAAGGGATGGTCCTGTTCCTGTTTATGTGGCGTATCAGAATGTTATTTGCTAGTATTTGCAGAATACTCGATGAAATTGTGTTGAGGAAGGATAGTATCAACATCCACGATGGTTCGTTTCACATTACAGGGTAAAATAGATGAGAAAATTACGAATTTAGTACATAGTAATTTGCTGCAAGAAGGCAAAATCTTTCAAACATCTATCAGGATGACCGTTACATACAGAGCGCCACCTGCCGTTTCCATTGCAATACGATACTGTCTCTGCGTTTTGCGAGCCAAACTCCAGCCACCTTCCACGCCTTCCATTCCTCCAAGCGACAGGCCCTCCTGACCCCTTGACCGAAACACATCTATTTTTAGGCTTTCCTATCACTCTGCGAGCTCCCCAAGGACTCTCGGCAGAATCTCTCTCCCCTTCTCCCAACTCTCGCCGTACAGACCTACACACACCAGAGAAACACACCCAATACCCAATGATGCCCAGCCACTTGCTTCATTTGGTGTACGGTGGAACACACACCGGTATCGTAACCCCATTGAACGTGTTGGGTCGCCGATACCAGTATCCCTACCTACCTGGTTATGGAAATGATCCGAATGTCTATATAGTAATGTACAGCTCCAT
This sequence comes from Diadema antillarum, assembly GCF_040938485.1. NCBI lineage: Eukaryota > Metazoa > Echinodermata > Echinoidea > Diadematoida > Diadematidae > Diadema > Diadema antillarum. The sequence continues at coordinate 995,069 of NW_027272232.1, forward strand.
CCATTGAATACTATGTATCCAAGGTTGTGCCATTGGGTACTAAACTTTGTGAGTCCGAAGAAAGTAATTGAATGGTTATGGCACCGACTGTAGATATTTCACGTATGTCTGTACTTGAGCCCACCGGCATCAACGATTTTATCATCTATTCGAACATGAAAGTTTGAAGCTAGACACACGTGTACTAGCTACTACACACACACAGAAAAAAGATCCTAGATGGATTTCGATTGAATTTTTGATGTTCAAACCGCCAGCTCAGAGATATGTTTATGACTGTCTTGACACAGGCTTGATCAGCGCATGTGAGGCACTATTGAATAATCGCGACTAGCCACCCTCACAATTCCCAAAAGTAGGAAAAAAACTCGATCGGTAACTTCCGATTTTTTTTTTTGTGTGTGTGTGTCAAGACATTACAGAAAGTATCCAAACAGATAGACGACGCCAATATTTGAAACGCTACACCTATATTGCAGTCTGCAGCTTCACACACATGAAACGAAAGTAGTTTGCATCAAGATTTCAACCTCCAAATGAGCCAAAATACATTAGTATAAACACTAAATTTTTATAGAAATTAATTGTGAAGTTACAGCCCCCCCCCCCCCCCCCCAAAAAAAAAAAAAAAATTGCTGGGGTGAAATTCAGGCAATCTATCGTCCGGTCATTTATTATCATTTTTTAGTCAAAATTTACCGCATACAGTCACTTCCCGTTACAACTGCCGAAAAAAAGCTAACGAGCAGAGATTTGTTTACGTGAATGATCCATATTACGGGCAGGTATCACGGAGTACTTCCTTGGTATCACAACGTTTTGTACGTGAAGTATTTATAGAATATAATAGAGACAATACTTGGTTTCTTATCATCAAACGATGATAATAGATTTAGTGTTAATTTACTGTTACGGAACTATTGTGGCAAAGTCTGTATTATCAATCGCGTCATGAATAATATGACTTACCTGCTTGACAAATGGTTCATTCTGCTTTATTCTGCTTAGCGCGTGTAAACAAAATAAGTAAACACGTACCGAACGCGATGTGATGAATAATTTGAATCAAAAATATTTTAATCAGAATTATTTTAAGTAAGACCCCCTGGCAGTGACTTGATTACATATTTATGCTGTATATACTTCATGGAAACTTCTAGTTAGAATGCGGTTACAGCTCGTTATTCCGAAGGGTCGTTATTCCGAAGGCTCTTTATTCCTAAGATTCGTTATTCCGAAGGTTCATTGTTCCGAATTTCATTTTCGGATTAACCAATCTTCGGAATAACGAACCTTCGGAATAACGCCACAAATTTTCGGATTAACGAACCCTTTTTCATTTTCGGATTAACGAACCTGTAGGTATAGGGAATTTGCGTGTTTCGGATTAACGACCCTTCGGAATAACGAACCTTCGGAATAGCGAACCTTCGGAATAACGAACAGCACCCTTAGAATGCTATATATACTATCAAATGTCGGGTTTTGTCACCGATGGGATCGTATGTTTTGTTCAGTATAATTATAGTGGTCGAGATTTCACTGATTTCACTGTGCATAGCATACAAACTGACTTGCCCATGTTTAGTGGATCGAGCTATAAGAGCTCCACCGGCGATATTGACAGAATGGAGTTATATGGTTCACAATAGGCGTTTTCACATCAGCCCGATAAAAATCCAAGCTCGAGATATTTTTTAATTTCCCAAGTCAGAAAATAGCGCGCTATTTCGAAACATCGGGCTGATGTGAAAGCGCTTATTGAGTCTTACTGAGCGTTATATTGTTATAAACAATGTATACGTTGGAGGCGATGTGATAGAACCATACACAAGTTTCGGTACGGAGGAATCAACAATGTTTTAATCAAATAATTTTTAGTAAGACCCCCTGAAAGACATTTTATTTAGGTTTATTAATTATTCTTTATGGAAATGTCGTGCTACAATTTCAAATCAATGATAGCTTTTGTTACCAATCGTATAATTCGAGGCCGAGATTTTTGTTTACGTGAATGACCCATATTACTGGCAGGTATCGTACGTAGTACCTCCTTGGTATCACAACGTATACGTGAAGTATTTATAGAATATAATAAAGACAACACTTGGTTTCTTATCATCAAACGATGATTATAGATTTTGTGTTAATTTACTGTTACGGAACTATTGTGGCAAAGTCCAAAATCTTCGAGTGATCCCTGCGGTCACTCCAAAATGAGTGAAAATGAACATGTTCACTCGAAATTCACTCCAATTTCACTCTAAATTCACTCTTTTTTTGTATTCACTCCTTCGAGAGTGAATATTTTCACTCAATCTTTTTTTTTAGAGAGTTATGTTTGATAATAATGTGAGTTATGCGACATACATTTGTAATTGTCAATTGAAAATCAACGACACTGCAATTACCGGTAGGCCTGTAGGACTTGAGTTTCTGAAATTCAAAGTTTTTTCTTAATCATGTCTTTTCAAAGATGGAAATAAAGAAATTAATACATTGAATTGAATTAGAGAAGGAAAATATATACCATTTATTGGCTGGTTCCTTGATTTTGACTGCCAAATCGGTATGTTTAGCAACCAAGGGTCATCTCTATAGGTATGTTAATATTTCAATCTCACTGCTGCTTCTGAAATGTATGAAATTCATGTCCGAAATCATGCGACAAAATAGTAATAATACACGTTTGCATGAATGAAATCACCTTTTTTTTAATAGCTGTGTCTGATACACCTACAGTCACTTCCCCGTTACAACTGTCGAAAAAAAAAAATAAGAGCGGGGATTTGTTTACGTGAATGATCCATATTACGGGCAGGTATCGTACGTATATAGTATCACAACGTTTTATACGTGAAGTATTCATGGAATATAATAAAGACAACACTTGGTTTCTTATCATCAAACGATGATCATAGATTTTGTGTTAATTTACCGTTACGGAACTATTGTGGCAAAGTCTGTATTGTCAATCACGTCATGAATGATATGACTTACCTGCTTGACAAAATAGCATGGTTCATTCTGCTTTATTCTGCTTAGCGCGTGTAAACAAAATAAGTAAACACGTACCGAACGCGATGTGATGAATCATTGAATCAAAAATATTTTACTCAGAATTGTTTTTGGTAAGATCCCCTGGCAGTGACTTGATTACATATCTATGTTGTATTATACTTCATGGAAACTTCTAGTTAGAATGCTATATATAATATCAATTGTCAGGTTTTTGTCAGCGATGGGATCGTATGTTTTGTTCAGTATAATTATAGTGGCCGAAATTTCACTGATTTCACTGTGCATAGCATGCAAACTGACTTGCCCATGTTTAGTGGATCGAGCTACAATAGAGTTCCGATGTATACCTATAATGCAAGTGAATTCGACAGGATCATGCTGGAACATTCAACTCCCTAGCAGTTATCATGATGTACATCTCTCAAGCACCCCACAGTGAAATTCGACTGCGAAACTCGAAATATATTGACAGAATGGAGTCATGGTTCATATTACACAAATCTTACTGAGCGTTTGTTATAAACAACGTATACATTGGAGGCGATGTGATGATCCATAAAAGTTTCGGTACGGAGAAATCAACAATGTTTTAATCAAAAATTTTTAGTAAGACACCCTGAAAGACATTTTATATGATTCTATATTTAGGTTTACATTATTCTATATGGAAATGTCGTGTTACAATTTCAAATCAATGACAGCTTTTTATACCTATATACTCACGTATGAAACAAGGTGTCTTGGCTCATCTGCAGGTTGAAATCTTGGCTGTACATGGAAGGGTGCTGTTCGTTATTCCGAAGGTTCTTTATTCCGAAGGTTCGTTATTCCGAAGGTTCCTTAATGCGAAACACACAAATTCCCTATACCTAGATGTTGGTTAATCTGAAAATGAAAAAGGGTTCGTTAATCCGAACATTTTTGTAGCGTTATTCAGAAGGTTCGCTATCGAAGATTTTGTCAATCCGAAAATGAAATTCGGAATAACGAACCTTCGGAATAACGAAACTTCGGACTGAAGAGCCTTCGGAATAACGAGCCTTCGGAATAACGACCCTTCGGAATAACGAGCTGTAACCGTATGGAAGACGATGCCGTCAAGCAAAAACTCTTGTCAATCTATCTCCACAAGCAAAATCTATAACATGCAGTGACCATATCACAAACAGTGTTTGACAGTGTTCATACAGAGATGTGTGTACATGTGTATTTATTGTAAATTTTGAACACCGCTTGTATTCGCGTGTCTTTTCCCATTCTTCAGAATAGAACTGGAAATTTGAGTAATTTCGAGACAGTTTTACGTATATATATATATATATATATATATATATATATATATATATGTGTGTGTGTGTGTGTGTGTGTGTGTGTGTGACGGAAGGAAAACTTGCAGTATAGACGTTGCGGTGATGTTCAGTCTTGCCTTTATTCCCCAAGCTTTCGGCTGTTTCACCAGCCTTTTTCAAGGGCTTGATGAGACATAAACATAAAAGCAAAATAGCAACCAATTTGCATGCATTTGAACAGAAATAGAAATAGTAATAACAAGAGGCCAATATATATATATATATATATATATATATATATATATATATACAGAATTGTAATAAGAAAATTGGTTTGCTCGGCATCTTGATGATAATAAGTACAAGAATTAGTAGAAGAAGAACGCCGTAAAAAAAAAAATCATAGATCCTGAAGATCTTAAAAACGGAGCATAGCTCTCAAATACTGAAAGGCAAGGTCACACTCTTGAACTGATGAAGAGTGTGACCTTGCCTTTCAGTATTTGAGAGCTATGCTCCGTTTTTAAGATCTTCAAGATCTATGATTTATTTTTTTACGGCGTTCTTCTTCTAATTCTTTTACTTTATATATATATATATATATATATATATATATATATATATATATATATATATATATATATATCTGTATACAGGGGAAACTCGGTATAACGAACACTGCTATAACGAGATATCGGTTATAACGAGGAAATTTTCTCGGTCCCAAATTTCCTTCCACACAAGTCTATGTAAAATGCTACTCTTATAGCGAGATCGGCTATAACGAAATAACTGCTATAACGAGATAAATTTTGTGACTTCCAAACAAAGAAAAACATAGTAAATCAAACCTGCTATAGCGAGGTAAAGCAAAATGCCTTCGGTAAAGCTTTACTTCGCCTGTGCTATCATCTTCCGAGATTGTAAAGCTTGATGCGCCAAAAACTGTCTTGTATACACATAATCATTTTCTTCAGTGCACTCCAGCTAGCACTGCATATTGTACGTGTGAAGTGTGTGTGTGCACGCACACTGATACATGCAGAAAATGTGGTGGGACGGCCATATGTATACATGACATCATCATGACGTTTAGCAGGTGTGAGGCAATCTGATGCTGTGATTGGCCTTCTACTTTATAATAGGGAATTCCCCGTCTTCACACACACGCAGTCATAATGTACATACAGAATGTGTCACAAACACGCACAGCATTGTGCAGACCATATTCAAGCTTTCCACACAACACACACCCATACGATAACCAAATACCAATCCACAGACAATCTTGATACAATCGCAAGCTATATAAATTTACAAATTCAAACATCTACAATTAATAAGTAACACATTCTTGATAATGGATTTCCTTGGCGAAAAACATCTTCTTACCCATAAAGGTGAGTAATTCCCTCACACACAATATCAAGTTATCAGTATTGATTGAAATATGATGGGTAGTCCCACATGTGCAAATTAATGTCTCTATTTTATGCCTTCTTTTATGCCTACTGATATAACGAGATATCGGATATAACGAGGAAAATGACTCGGTCCCGACCATCTCGTTATATCGAGTTTCCACTGTATATAACAAATACTTGTATACATGTACCTATGTAAACCACACCACATATTTTTTTTTTCAATCACAATTCTGACAGTGCTAAACAATGTATCTTGTTTGATGTGAAAAGGTAAGTAGCATACGAAACAAGCCTTATAATAAATAGGGCCTAATGATAAATCTGTTGATCTTAACATTGGAATATTTAAAAAAAAATGCGTGTATTATGGTAAATAATTTTCACATAGTATAAAAATACAACGATAGGCCTACAGACTGCAGCAATTCTCTTTAAATTAAATAGCAAGACTCTTTTGGGCTATTTTGGAGGGGAAAACTATAAAGTATCAACATGGAGACAATTCGCAAACCATAATACAGATGAGACATTGGTGTGAACTATAGATACATGTATCATTTTATAGAAATTGTATACATCACATCCAACTCATTTCGGGCATATACAGATACATAGATGTAAAAGACAGTGTACCAAAATTTTGTGTAGGAATAAGATGTCAATATATTCCTGAAAATCCGGAGATCAGGAGGTCGTAGGTTTGAATTCTTTTCGATTATGTACATCCATGATTTATTTTGTCAAAGATACTTCAAAAACACTGATCAGATTTCTAATGCTTATAAACGTCGATGTATAAAAGGCAATTTTTCAATCGGATGCACCAAGACGAGGGATGAAACTGTGCGGCAGCACACCTCCCCGACCATGGATTACATTCAAATCTTTTCCGACAATTCTGATGTAAAAACTGAAACAAAACAACACGGTAAGCCTGAAACTAAGGTCAGAAAGAGAGAGAGAGAGAGAGAGAAGGAGAGAGAGAGAGGGAGGGAGAGAGAGGGAGGAGATATCTTTCCGTTCACAGTTCCTTGCTGAAACATGAGGTCGACAAAGCTGTGAACTTGACGAACGAAACAAGGTTGATCTTGTCAAGGATTACAAACTCGGTTCTAGTTTAGTTCAGTCTAGTTTTATTCACCATCATTCAAGTACAATGAAGTGCAATAAAAAGACACTAAAAATAATTGAATTACAATATAAATAAATTAGAACAAAACAAGAAGAGTTGATCTTGAAGGTGAACCCTATACATACATATTTTCATATATGCTTTATATTCCCTGGAAGAGCATTTCAGTTGTGCTTAATCAAGTTCCCTCGATTGTTTACAGTTAGTTTCTCGTCAGTGTATAAAGTTTATCTTGCAAGTGCTCTGGATCGGCATCTCGCTTTAAAATTATCCCTCTTGAAGCTAACCGAGCTAACCAGTATCCACGATTACTGCACATTATGACCTCGGACAGAACCGGAGATGGTGATATCGGACCGTACATACCAACATTTCAAGGGAAATGTAAGTACAATTACAAGACGAAGTGTCGATCACTTTTGAAAATGAATATTTCTGTGATTATTCTTATCAACTCGTATAACAGCTAATGAGGCCAATGTGGTTGCGTGAAGTAATTAATGCACTTAACTTTTTTTTTTCATCAATCACAAACACGCAGTTCGTGGTATTAAAAAAAAAATTCGAGGTTATTGCTAAACAAAACAGCTAACTCCTGGAATTGGTATTGCCGCTTGAAATTGTTGCCTTTGTTGTTACCGTTTTTTATACCATTGTAATGATTATCATGAATACTGTACTATTATCATCATCACAAATGATTTCATTCTCTATATAAGTTGTCATTACAAACCTCCCGAGAACCTCTGTTTTGATTGAGGAGAAAATATGTTTTGTCAAGATTATTTTGACGATGCTCATAACGCCAGAGTACGTGGAATCCGTTCCAGTTAGTGCTAATGCTATCGACAATAATTATCTGATATCATTTGGCTCCCAGCCATTAGCCTCTTCACGATTCGCGAGATATAGGCATATAGCACACATACAAAAACAAAAAACACCAATGACCAATGACCAGTAACAGGAACAACAACGATGGCGAGACATAATACTAATAATGTGAATATTATACAAAAATGAATTACACTGATAATACTGAGCAGTAACATGTGAATTATCATTATCTTCGGTTTGACAGTGTTCTTCCCAGTCGTATTCAATATATATCACCTATAATAATTCCACGTCAAGCATATCGCTGTGCTTGAAAGCGCAAATTTAAACTTCTCTCTGCCATTATTTTAAAGAGGTGCGAACATTGCCTGTTTGTTAATAGCAAAATTTACATACTTACCGATGTAATAGATTATCTATAAGAAACTTACGGTCAAGCCACATATTTGCAAAGAAAATTCATACAGGGATAATTCACAGGGATAATATGAGAAAAGGAAGAGAAAAAATATACCTTCGACATAAAAAAGGAAATGTCTGAAAATCAAGCTTATCCGAGGTACTAAAAAGGACAGATTACGAACATCTTGTGGGAATTTACCAGCAGGCCTGTACAGCGTATTGCACTACCAAAGAAATTAACCAGCATACATGTAAACATGTGTGTACACAATGTGTGAACTAATGATTGATCGTTGAGTCAATGTTTTTACTGTTTGAACGTCACTGTACAGTGTAAATTAGGCCCTACGTCCATGTGACGGGGGATGGGCATTCAGGGTAATATCTTTGGAGTGACTGTTGCGTAATGTATACTGAGTATAATATTATTATTTTGTATCGTAATTTGTTGTTTTGTTGAATATGACAAGGGCAATAATAAACAAACATACAGCCTATATAAACATGAAAAATAAGTGAAAACGCGCTGGCATTCATTACTCATCTATACACGCCTATAGGGGGATTCACACGTATAAAAATTACTGGGTAACAAAACGAGAAATTTGTAACCCGCTAGTAAACTGAGTTCTTTGCACGAGTTGACAAAAACCCAACAAAGCGCGGTCAGCAGCGCAATGCTAAACCCAAGAAATCTTGCTGTTATTAGCGCGCTAATCTTTGTCCCGCAAATACACTACACACGTGTGAACGGTCGACCACAAGAACTCGAATCTTTCATATCCCATCATTCATAGCGCACGCCACAACGGCGTGCACTCGACAATGTATGTGAGGTTCAAGAACAATGCTTGTAGTTTTATCGATTTATCGATAGGCAATTAGCGAGTTACTAGTATTTCTGTGAGGGAGAAAGGCTGCAAAAATAAAAACAGACAAATAAAGAAACAGACAAAAAGCCCAACAAACTCTAGTTTCCGAGCGCATAGTATACTCTACTAACCAATTAATTTGGAGAGTGTCGATTAACGGTTTCAACAAAAACAAAGAAAACAAATAAAACAAAACAAAATAAAAACTCGAGTTTCGGGGAGCTTGGTAACCCGCTATATGGTACGTACAAACGCGGCTACTACACTCGTGGACCTTATACGTACAATTTCCTTCATAATACCCTATCAGTACAATGAAACAACCCGGATCGTTCGCATTCATGATCATGCATGTCTTGATATTGTGTTTACTATCTTTCCAGTATGTAGAATATCTACGCGCAATTAGCCGGAGCCACACGTATAACAACATAGCGGGATGACGACCCAGGATGACGATTGAACTCCAAATCTCGAGATTTTTCCCCCTCTTCACGCGTTTGCATGTACCGACAATATTTACGCAGCTGCCACACAGTAGTGTGATGTTGTCATTTACCCATTATTGTGATGCTCGCTTGAATGATGGAATATAAAATCTGGAGATGAGTAAAGTATTTTCGGTCAGCCGTTTACGCCGTCACCGGGAGCAAATCAGCGCACTATTTCAGAAATCCAAGTGCAAGATTTGTTGGGGGTACCGTCGCGATGCTGATCGCGCAAATTAGTGGGATTTTGCGTGCACATTTGCAAAAATCTCGAGATTACGATGGTCATGTAAATCTCGAGATTTGTATCCCGCTTTTTGGCATACGCGCGAACCCTAATAGTGGCTCTTGTGTTTGTGGGGATATAGTTGTGTGCAAAACTTAGAACAATGTACAGTACACTGTATTAAAAAAAAAAAAAAAAAAAAAAAAAAAATACGGCCAAATAGTACACCATGATATAGTCTACTGCCGATTCCACAGCAGAGTAGATTACCAAAGGAACTGTTCATACAGTTTGAACAACCACCGTGGATACTCGCTGTGATGCCATCAACGTCGTTCCCCAATGATCAACTCTTTAGACAGGTGGGCAGGGGTAGCAGCGGGCCAGATGGAATGACAGGCCTCGGGCTGGGCATGGTTTTCGCCAGGAACGTTCAGGCTGTGAAGGGGCTCAGCCGAACTTCGGAGAGGTGGAGAAGAAACTTTTCAGGAGAAAGACAGATGGATAAAGCGACTTGTCTCTGGCGATACTTCGTGGCCGGGAATAGAAAATCGGCATGTCCGAACCTCTCCAATTTTTTTAGTGCTTTTGGTTTTGGTTTTGTTATTCTGTTGAACACATCTGCCTGTGTAATAAAGAACAAAACAGAAACATTTTCATATATAATTTTATCATTACCATGGTTCCATGAGTAGACATTTTCTTCAACTAATATACGATTCAATTGCACATCCTGTAGTTTATGTACCAGAGTAAAATGATATTCACACAATGCCTTCCATTCTGACTAATAAGAAATTCGCGGAATAAAAATAAGCGTCATATAGGCCGATATAGGCCTTACGTGTTTTCACATTCTACAAAAAAAAAACACAAAACAAAATAAAACAAAAACACAAATACACATGCACACACACACACACACACCCAATGCGAAAAAGAACAGGTCACGTTTGTTGATATATTTATTAGAATAACATTACCTTTGTTGACTGGCTTCCAATGCGCATTCCTGTCTTTTCTCGATTTGCTCCTGAGATCTATAAAAAAAAATTGATACAGTGGAATTAGAGATTCATTCTTTTTTCACGCGTAAACGTATATTGAAAGAGTAACGTCGGGTCATACAACGTATCTCATTGACTACCATGATTCATCGTAATATCCCGCGTTCCCTGTTAATGGAATCAATTGAGTTTTCACAAGTTAATTCCGAGACAAACTTGAGTTTTATTTATTCATTTATTTTTGGTGTCCTGTTCGGATCGCTTACAAAAACGTTCAATTCGAATTTTGATGACCCGAAAAAAGAAATGTATCGTGGCCTACCAATGAAAGGAAACATTTTTTTCGACACAGTTCTCCGATGGAACCGTCAAAATATAAACTGTTTAGAAGTTAGGTGGTCTGATTTCATTTTCAGAGGTCCCGAGAAACCACTAAAGTGCCACTTGAGATGTAGAGTATCCATAGCCTACTGAAAGTGTAAAAGGAAAAGACATTGGTTGCATTCATAACCGACAATCTATGAAAAATTATACACGCATTGTTCCCAGGATGAATCCCTTTTGAGAAAAAAAAAAATACATCTGAAGATTTTTTTTTTCTCAGAAGGGATTCATCCGGGGAACATAATCATAGCATCCTAAAAAGTTTTAGAACCTGACATCAAGCTGTTCTCACTGACTGTGATAACAAATTATGAAATGGAAATGGAATTATGCAACCTGCAAATCATCTTATAGCTTGTCAAATTACAAAATCTATTTCATATTTCCATTTATCATAACTTTCATATTCATTCAGTACTTCAAAGAAAAGGGCACATCAAAGCAAACAGCAATTCATCATGATGGATCTATGTACAACATGTACGATCTACATAGATGGACAAAACTGACACTGAATGAACAACCTACAGTCTTCTACGGCATATACATGTAGAGTCTCAGTCAATTTAATAATAACAAACAGTAATTGAAGAGCTTTGAAAACAAAAGCAAACAAATCAAAATACAAATCAAAATACATATAAGACTTTAATTAAAAAAGTATATAGGATACTACGCAGAGAAAATTGAATGAAAATGATACGTAAACACACGCACATTATCATGATGCATCGGACCACTGAACCTCCGCCAAACGGCCAGCGTTTAATAGTCGTTATGTTGCAGGTATTGTATACTTCATTTTTATGATTATGATATGACAGATTAATTACATCATAAGGATGAGCTATGTAATATGATGAAGAAACGGTTATTATAAATAGGGGCTACTCAGAGGTAGGGAAAAGAAAATGACACGACGAGGGTGCAATGCTGCCGCGCCATTGTGTTCCCCTGTTTCTGATACTACCTAGCACAGTGTAGATCATCCCCTTCCAAATCTCATGTAAACTATACTCGACAGAAATTATGATCACCCCTTCCCCCATTCTCTTCGGGCACATATTATTCACTTTTAGAATTAATAACGAATATTCCTTCATTTTTGACTAACGAATCTCCTTTTTGGAATAACGAGCCTTATTTCGTTTTCGGATCGATACACATAATCTTGAGAATACTATGGACGCTTCAGAATAAGGAAATTTATTTCATTTTCAGATCAACGAACACTCGGCACTAAGGGACCCTACTTCATATTCTCGTTTGGCCGATTACCCCTTGCGAATTTCATTATTCAGAAATCTATTTTTCTGAACTTTTTACACGCATAAAACCTTGAAAATCAAGGTGAAAAAATAAAGTAATCAAGTCTTTTGTGGGTCATCCTACATACATCTTTTCTAGCAGGCACAGGATATTCTTCACGAGATAAACTTCAAGCTCTCACATCATGCACTTACGGATAAAGATGGGTCGGACTGACTAACTTCTACACTAAATGCCTGTATACTCACTTTTTCACTCAGGACATCGCGAGCTGGGGTCGGTAGATCCAGGTGTCGCGTCGGTTCATTTCTACGGGATGAAGGCATCTTGTCCAGTTTCAATAATCGCGATCCCTTCGTTGTCCCCTACGCCTCATTTCGAAAGATTCTATATTCTTTTGCGAGATTTCTGGGTCGGAGACGTATGTACACCTCGTCTCGCAAAACCTAACTGTTTTAGTTGCTCTCGAGTCGGAATCCGTAGAGCTCTATACGCAGCATCACACCGAGGAAAAGAGACTATGTGCCCTCAAGTAAACAAACGGAACGACGCGACGGCTGATAGCGCAGTGCGATCACAGAACTCCACGCACACACGACGTGCATACAGGTCTGCAAATGTGCCATGAACCCCCATGATTACGCAATATTCCCTCGCCGCGCCGTCTCTCTCCCAAATTCACGGAGGTGAAAAGGTCAACCTCCCAGACCAAGCCGTGCGGTACACATCGCTCGCGTGTGCGGAAGATAACGGTTGAAAAAGCCCCAAGCCCAATGTAGTCAAATTCAAACGGTAGAGGGAGGTAAGGTCGTATCACGGGGGAAAGTGTGGGTCCCACACTTTTATCGGACGACGTATTTTTGCATTTCTCAGCCATTTCTAGACCAATTTTTGTCAAACAAACTTTGAATTCCCCATAAATTTCAATGCTCTTTCATATTTCATAAGTAGTTTCTCATTATCTTGCCAAAAAATTTCATCCCGACGTGCCATCATCAACCAAAACAGGACCTTCCCTTTAAGATCAATGCCAAGACCAAAACGGATGCTTTCCCCCTCTCCGGGATTGAGTTAAATCTCTTGGCAGGTGGAGATGGAAGAAGGTGACAAAGAGAAGACAGTATTGACAGCCCCCATGGGGCTTTTAGAATTTAACAGAATGCCCTTTGGCTTTGGCCTCTCAAATGTGCCAGCAACCTTTCAACGACTAATGCATCACCGTCTTGGGCATCAAAAATATGAAACACTCCTGGTTATACTTGGACGATGTAGTCATCTTCTCGCAGGATTTTGACTCAAACCTGCTGAACCTGGACAGAGTCTTCAACCGCCTGTCTGAGGCTTGACTCAAGGTAAAGCCCTCAAAGTGTCAGCTCTTCCAATATGAGGTCAAATACCTGGGCCACGTCATATCAGCTGAGTGGATCTCTACCGACCCAGACAAGTGTGCTGCACTGAAAGACTGGCCGCACCCTCGCAACGCTAAGGAAGTCCGGATGTTTTTCGGGTTTGCAGGATATTACAGATTTGTGGAGGGCTTTTCAAAGATCACCAAGCCCCTCTTTGCCCTCACTGGCCAGTCAAAACGGAGGCAGAAGAGGCCTGAGACACCCAAACCATTCACCTGGACCACAGAGTGCCAAATTACCTTTGACACGCTCAGGAAGTGCCTCGTGACATCACCAGTTTTGGCATACCCTAAATTCAACAGGCCTTTCAAGTTATACACAGACGCGAGCAACCTGGGATTAGGCGCAGTTCTCTCACAGGAGACGGAGGGGACTGAGAGACTATCTCCTTGTTTCGCCGTTGAAGTCTTTACCGACCAAAACCCACTTGTTCATCTGAACAGTGCTAGTCTTGGAGGGACAGAGCAAAGATGGTTGTCTAAGCTAGCTAATTTTGACCCGACGATCCACTACAGTCCAGGGAGGACCAATGCTAGTGCAGACATACTGTCCGCCTTCCAAACTCCGAACAGGTACAGCCAGCTACAAGGGATGAACCTAATGAAGCTGACGATGTAGAAGTCTTCCAGACAGCGGTTATAGAGGGCGAAAAGGGGACTTTTGTGTTACCTGGAATGTCAACTGAGGATTTTGCAGCGCATTAAACTAATGACCAGGATGTGTCCAAAGTGATGCAACACCTTTCCCGAGGAACAAGACCCACGGCTGAAGAAAGGAGGGAGTACAGCAGCATGACCTGCAAGCTCCTCGGGCACTGGGCAGGTGTGTTACGGCACATTTTGGTAAATTGTACATTTTGGTAAATTACCAAAATGTGCAGGACACTGACGTCACATTTTGATAACTCTCTGCTCCTCCACAATCATCACAAAAACAAATTAAGCCTGAAATTGCTGTAGTCGACAATGATGACTTTAAGAGTGATACGTCGACTGGTGCTGGCTAGGCACATCAAACTAACGTCATGTTCGTGCAGCCAGAAACATTTGATGACCCTCAGAAAATCAGGATGATAGGACAAACATGACACCTCAGTTCCTTTCAACATCTCTCAAAGAGATTGGAAGTAAAATGCAGCACGTCAAGCCGTACAAGACAGTTAAGTGTGGGGAACCGCCTATTCGAGAACGAGCCGCAGATGACAGCCCTCCTCAAGACACATCCATGCAAAGAACTTGTGGTGTGATCCATGCATTGGCTAGAGCTCAGGATGACCGAACACATCCTAAACCAGAGGAACAGACCGTACCAGCGTTTTCAGGGTTCCAGGCCAGAATGTCAAATGCTGACGGAAGAGTCGAGATATATATTACATGACCTATCCCGACCCACAAAGTAAGACTGTTCTCAATTATGTTCTATGTAAGCTCGCAAAGGCAATCGAAGAGAAAGGGATGCCTTTCGCAATTATTGTGGGTGACCATCCCGTCTACGTGCTCATGCTGGAGCTGAAAAGTGAAAACCCACAACAGTTTAGCAAAATCTTACCATTCGTGGGTGCCTTTCATATTCAGATGTCATTCATATACACGATATGTGACAGTGCACCTCAAAACAAACACAAAGTCGCCAGACATGAATTTTTAGTTAAGACCATATTCTGAAAAAGCAGACTTTAAGCTTTAAAATGATGTATAAATCAAATCAAATGGACTCTCCTAACCTATCTAAATATTGGAAAGAAAGCACAAACTCAGGAAAAGTGTGAACTGAGAAAAGAGGCTCTGAAGTACAATGTCTATTCAAGCGCTTAATCTTTACCAAACCGTGCTGGCTGTGCGATGAATGGGACAAAAAACAGGAAGTAAACCACCAGAGTAACAACAATGAAGGGATTATCAGATTAAACTGAACTTAAGCATGCCTCATTAACACAATCTGTCCATAATTAATGCCAACTTTCAAAGCAGTAGCACTATCCTTTCAAAAGTTATTAGAGTTGAAAGCAAAGAGTGTGGACAAGGTTTTTCAGAAATGAAAAAGGGATTCTAAAGACACACCTAATGACACTGTTCTGCCAAAAATGTTCAAGATAAATTACTAAAAAAACACACTTTCCTGGCCGTTTTATGATACCAAATTTTAGCATAATGTAAAAGAAGACCCGCTCTTTCAGAAAATATGAAAAAGTCGAGTTCGGCTAGGTTGACCCATTTCACTTATTTTCAGTCCTCACGCAAAATCAGTGTGTGCGACTTTATGTTCGTTTTGAGGTGCACGGTCACATATACAAAAGGTTCCATGGAACGGGTGTCTCAGATGTGTTGGTAGCTGCAGGTGTTATTGCAGACGAACCGGTTGATCAAGTCCTCCGTGGAAAACATTTCAAGCGTTGGGTTCGCTGTCTTTGCCTGTTCTACGAGACTCTGGTCCATCATGCCCTAGACAAGCGTTTGGAAGGTTCTCTTCTATCCGAAGAGGTGAAGTCATCTCTTGCCAAACTCAGACATGAGATTGATGCTCAAGGACTTGCGGATGTACACACAGAGCTAGAGCAAAATGCAGAGGTGAAAGATCTTACTGAGATGCTGTTCAGGGATTTCAATGGTGCCCCCTTGGCGGAATACTGGTTATCCTTCATGGAAACGGTGGAAATTCTGACCCAAAATATCCACGCACTCAGAACAAGCAACTGGAATGAGTACAAATCCTCACTTAAACTGATGCTTCCATGGATGCAAATCTATGACAGTTGCAAGTATGGTCGGCATCTTTCAGATTTCATTGCAGTGCTTGATACCCTTCCTGAGGAACAGGCTGCATTCATGAAAGATGGTATGTTCGCTCAGTCAATGACAGGAAATCTGTATTCGTGTGTCGCTCTGGACATATGGATTGAGTCAACTATGAACAAGGGCTCCAAGCTGAAGTCTGGTTGGTCTGCCATCCTGAACAATGAGAAACAACTCCTTTCAAATACATGCAACGTGAATAACATCAAT
The DNA here is from genome assembly GCF_040938485.1 of Diadema antillarum. NCBI lineage: Eukaryota > Metazoa > Echinodermata > Echinoidea > Diadematoida > Diadematidae > Diadema > Diadema antillarum. The sequence goes on from NW_027272232.1 coordinate 1,011,834, forward strand.
CGAGTGAGAAGAGCTGTTCATCATCATGCTAACCGCAAGAAGCATAGGAAAGCAAAGCATGCAGATTGCTCATCTAGCAAAAGAAGGATGAACAAGCAGTGCAGGTCCCTTCAGTCAGGAATCACAGCCTCCGATTCGCTTGTTTTAGATCTGGCATCAGCCAAGACGGATGGTAGAAGTAAAGGAGTTCATGGATGAGAGGGTAAATTTGAAAACAAAAACTTTGAATGACAGAGTTAATCGGAGTAAGCTAAAGAACTTTTCCAGTCAAGAATGAAAAGAGGAGTAGCTGACAATTTGAAGGGAAAGGCGGAGGGAATGGAGCGGGATGCCATGGCATCATTTGTCGGACTAGTTGACAGCAGTGGGACACTACAACTTGAAGATATCATGCAACATCGTGTCACGCCTGAGTGCCTTTCTATCTCCATTGCAAACGGAACATTCCGCAAGTCACAGAAAAGCAAACTTCTGCAAAAACTGACCGTGAATGCGACTCCAGAAACTGAGGTGCATACATCCCTTATTGACATGGGTCTCATTTGGCGACTTGCAGTCCAGACCATTGAGGACAGGGAGAAGAGGGACAGAACCCAGTACAACTGGGGCGACTATGCACAGAAAATGGTGAACACTATTAAGAGTAGGCACCCAAATGCAGAGAGGATCATTTGCGTAAACGATTCCTACGACCAGGACTACAGCATTAAGGACAGTGAAAGGATACTTAAACAGAAATAGATGACAACAAAGAATGTCTTCATGAATGCAGAGGACAAGTTTCCCTCTAGCAAGGAAAGATCCGCCTACAGGCATATCTTCAAAAGGAATTTCAGAAAGTGGCGTAAACAACACGGACCGAGACTGTCTATTTGTTGTTGGCAGTTACGCGCGGAATCTCACTACAGGTGAGGATTTGCCTGAACTCCTACGCTTCCAAGCTGAAGCAGACACTGCCATGCTCATGATGTACATGCATAGTGTATTTCGTCAGATGGCTACAAAGAAGCAGTCATACTTGGCACAGAAGACACTGACAACTATGTCCAAGCTGCATATGTTGCTCATAGGACGTCAGGGAACTTGTGCTTGAAACGCAAACATCGTCTGATTGATGCCAAAAGTCTATGCAGTGAAGCAATCTCTCAATCCATCATTCCAATACATGTCATTAGTGGATGTGACCATAACTCTGCTTTTTTCGGAGCCAGTAAATTGCAGATTGTAGGACGCTTGGTCAATTCTAAAGAGGCCCATAGTCTGCTTGCAAAATGTGGCACCCAGCTTCCAGCCCAACAGAATGTCATCAGCGATTTAGGACAGTTTGTCATTCGCTGCTATAGACAAGTGGCCGCTATAGACAGGTTATTCAACTTTGTGTGCATTGCCTACATGTACCTGTATGTGGTGGTTATGTATGCACACGTGTGTTTTATGCATTGGACAATTCTGGTGCTTATCACCGGTTGCACAGCAGCATGTGTACAGTCGTGAGGAAAGCTTAAAACTAGTGCATTATCATGACTGAATGAGTGATGAATGCACCGGTGGCTATCACTGAATGTTGCCAATGAATGACTGGCACAGCTACAAAGCAGAAAAACATGCTGAATTATCGGCTGAGCTAGGGCTCCATAGGGTCTGCGGCCGGTATAGACGGGTTAAAGTCTACCGCAGGAAACAAAATTTGTGGCCGCTGGCCGCGTTAGACAGGTGGTCGCAATACACAGGGGCTTCAACAGGGCGTTTCTCGGGGGGGGGGGGGGGGGGGGGGGGGGGGGGGGGGAGTGGATTTTTCAGTGGTTGCTATAGACAGGTGGCCATTATGGCAGGTTTGACCGTACTTAGTTAAGATATTTAATGGGCATAATACAGTTTAGGATACACAAGCCTAAATTGTAACAAGATATGCTAAAAATTTGCTACAACACAAATGGATTATAATATATAATGAACAATGTATAGAAAAAGCATGTCTACATGTATATGTGTTTGAATGATTTCATGTTGACAAGTTGTATGGATATAGGTCCTATTACATCGAAACAATGGTTTACTGCAACATAATTTCAATACACCATTATACCTTTATTCATGCCTGAACGCTCTCATACGTTGTACATCCATATGACGCGTTGATACACAATAACTCTGCAGTGTGTCTCAAAGCGGCCTTTAAATAGTGAGTAATCACTCAAGTCAAAATTAAGGTACGGCATCTGTTGGCTTACACGAAAATTCTACATGACATGGAAAGTTTTTCACCCATCAAGTCTTAAACACCATCCATTGTTTTTCTGTGGTTTTGTGCTGAATCTCTTTCTTTGTAATCTTGACTGCTAATTGTTGTTATTTCAAATGGTATAAAGAGACTTCTTTTTCATTTTGAGCCCTGTTTTGGACATTATTAATGTCACTGTCTATCTCTGTTGCAGAATTACCAAAAGCCTATAAAACTGCTTCATGACATAGGCCTACCCAATCTTTAAATTGGCAACACACTTTAGCAAAAGAAAGTGAGTATTTCTGTCTAGAATTGGCAGATTTTGTACATTTCTATCGATTTTGTGCACATTTCATGAATATCTGCCATCAAGACTCTGAAAAGTAAACTGACACTTCTCTTTTCAAGCAACTTTGTGACACATTATGGGAGCCAGGCGCCATTGAATGTTTCTACAGATAAATGGCGCTATATAAAATGATGTTTCATCATCATCAAGGTATATATGATTTGATGTATCCCTCCATATACAGTTACAGTACATAATACACCTGTAGTTACATCTTATCTCTCTCTCTCTCGACAACAATTGCACAAATATATTCTACAGCTTGTAGGTTTCCTCCACAAAGCGCACTGATACCAGCAGTTCCAGCAGTTCCTTTTGCATATAAAATCTGATAATAACACAGGAAGTCTACAGATACATGTTCACTGCTATCATCAGCCCAAGACTTCACTCCTACAGAACAAACTGCGTTCTGCATCCCACGAGAGGCACCATTGTAGCAACCATCCAACAGCAATATCAGCCACCAAGTAGCATGACCATAATATTGCGAGATCAAAGTGGTATCTTCAGGACACACGGTGGGGCCCCCTCTCACAGAGCGAGGGGTCCGCTGCAGGTGAGATTGATTCCTCTACCTTCCAAACTGGGGATCTTGTCATGACACGGGGATGAAGCTCTCCGAGCCAAACTTGTGCTGGAAGAGGTGGACGTACTTTTCGCAGTGTTCCCCTGCATCAGTAATATGAGGGTGAAAACAAAGACAACGGCTTTAAAGGAGCGGTATGTGTCCTCTTAATACCCCTGTTCACAAAGCATTTTTTGCGACTGTTCATATTAGAGAGCATTCCTACAGCTACGTAGGCTGCAAACCACCTGCAGACCAAAATAATATTTTACTTATACTGATGCAAGTTTGACAATGATTTCAGCATTTTAACATCATAACAGTGGTGTCTGGCATAAATTTTGCAAGATAAGGGGAATGTGAATGGTTATATTATACTATTTGCGTGGCACGATGTAAACCTTGTCTGTGCCACATTATTTTGAGACTGAAGTGCATGGACAAAATAGGAAATCATACTGTCTTTCAAAGCCTTGTAACTCTTCATAGAAATGTTTATGCTAGGAATGCAGTACAGCAAAATAGTAGAGAAAATTGCAAACTTTGCTGTGATGTAAATTAGAATGACAAAGTTATGGCTATTCTTTTTAGCAAGCAATAAGTACTCAAAACAAATCGGTTTGAGGAATAGAGCAAAAACAGTGTGCAAGCACGCAAACTTGGTAAACCATTGACCGAGTCAAGAGTATGAATGTTGCACACAAAGAGTTAAAGCAAACAGCAAAACAAAACAGAAACAGAATAGAAAAGAAGAAGTACATTCAGTGTTTCCATATGATCGTACACTTAGTCTAAAAGGGAACTTACTCCAGAGTTTTATCCTCAACCTGGTGATACGTTGTACGTAAGTGGGGTCTAGGGCAATTACCCCAGAGTCCACACCCTTCCCCTAGCCATAAACCTAATCCTGAACCTAATCCAAACCCAAACCATTACCCTAATCTTTACCCTATTAACCCTAACTAGGCCGGGGGGCCCCCCCTCGACGTTTCGCGCGATGTATCACTACCGCGAAAAGCTAACGGCGCGACGTTTCATTACTTTTTTCTTTCGAGTCTCCCGCATCTTTTGACACCAAATTTGCGATGCCTGGGCACGCGATTCCGAAGTTGCGCATAAATATGTACGTGCATGTCAGACCAAAAATTGCTCAAAAACGTGAATTCGTGTACAATTTCAATGCAAACTGTGCTTACAGGCAAATTTCACTAAAGCATGATTATTTTGGGGTTTTATTGATCAAAATCAATCAATAACATATTTTCTTGTTCGGAACAATGTCGCGGACAAGTTTCATTGAAAAAACAATGAAAAACATAAAGTCGAAAAACAAAGAAATACATAAGAAATTCAAAAAACAAAGAAATACAGAAGAAATTTTTCAGATGGCACAATTTTTTTGTCATGTATTGGCTCAGTACACTAAAAAGAATATTTACACAAAAAATGTGCCCATTTCGAGCTTTATTTAGTGATTTATACCAATTTGTCTGATTTCATGCATCATTCTGCATAAATTAGCATAATTAAGCATAAATGATAATTTTTTAAAAATTTAACTTCGTGGTACTTTAGATTATGTCATAGGCAATGTGCGTGCAAATTTTCGTCGCGATCGCGCGGTCGACGGCCGAGATCTGGAGGGGGGGGCCTGGGAGGGCCCCCCCCCGGCTCTATGATCTACCTAAATAGCCCGGCCTAGTTAGGGTTAACCATATCACTAGCTAGTATTTAGCCAAGGGACAATTGTTCTCTGGGGATAAATGCCCTAATACGGGTGAATATGGATGGAGGAGGGTATGATAGAAAAAAAAAAGAAACCCACCTGGGACAAACAAGGGATTCCCCCGGAGTCTCAGGTTCCTCTGCTCAAAGAACTTGAAGACAGTGAAGAAGAGCATGTCATCGCTGGCATTCATGGCCGCCTCCAGGAACTTCCGGGCGGAGGCACTGTCCGCCCCACCCACACTGCGCAGGAACCGCAGTGCCGCCAGGATCTGGTTCTTGGAGAGGAGGACCTCGATGATCTCCTCATTGGCTGTCGTCAGTCTCTGGGAGTATGAACACAAAAATAATGCAGACAAAAGCTGATCAGTTCCTTGAGAAGTACGTACAAACTGTATGTGTGCTTGTTGCGACAACACCTTGAGGGTTCTGCTGCAATTTGAGTGACAAGAATGCATTTCACAGCCTAGTTTTGTGTATTCTGCGTGGCGTGGATGTGTGTCTGTATGTGTATGTGTTTATGAAATCTTCATTCTCGAAGAAATCCTCATTTTACATTGTATAAATACATTGTATGTGTATGTTTAATAGGGTTAGTCCTCATGTATACTTGCCATGTTGCACACTCAATGTGTGACCTTGTATGGAACTTTAGTCTGTAGTCTGTAGTCTCAGCAACTGATCCAATTAACCTATTCTGTAGAGAACCTGGTGGCCTGTGTAAGTCTATGGGGCTTTCAGAATGCAGTATGGAACAGGTTAATTAATAATTTATTTGATTATGAAATATCATTTCCTTGTCACTTGACATCAGTAAATGTTGCCCATTGTGCCATTGATTCCCAACTTTTGTTCTTTGTGTAGGGCTCCACTCACAAGTTGTACTTCTTGAGGGGTCCTAAAATATGTTTGGTTTTGAATAAAGTTGAAATTGAAGTTAAACTTGTATTGAATGAAAAATAATGAGGAGGAAGGGAAAACAGTCCTCTTTACTTGCTAATGTTTGGGCCCTTTAGAAAGAATCACTGTAATGTAGTATCTGTGTACAAAAATTGTAATGAAGGGAGAAACACAATGTCTCTTTACAACCTACAAAAATCAAAAGTCACAAATCATAGCTATCAAATCACTCTGATATAAAAGTCTCCCCTCTCTCTATTGAGTGAGTCAAACTCCTGCTATCAATTGCTGCTCCATTGTCTGAGCGCAGCAGTTTTACTCCGGCACAAGCCTTAGATTGAGCATGTCCAGCACAAGGGGACTTGAATAATCTAACAACAAGTTTAAACTTGAGCATGTCCAGTGCAAGGAGACAATCTGACACAAGTCTTGAATACTTTGAACATGTCCAGCACGAGGGGAGCTCCTCTGACAAAAGCCTTACCTTGAGCATGTCCAGAATGAAGGGAATTACTCTGACAAGTGAGCACGTCCAGTACAAGGGGGACTTACAGTGTACCATGACAGATACCAGCCTTACTTTGGGCGTTTCCGGGCCAATGACAACTGACACAAGCCTTACTTACCTGTACCTTGATGTCCAGTACAAATTGACTCACAATGACACAAGCCTTACCTTACTCATATCCAAAACACGAAGACTTTACTTTGGCACAAATCTAAACTTGAGCCTTCCCACTGCGAGGAGACTGACGCAAGTCTCACCTTGAGCATGACCAATACCTACCTTATTCATATCCAAAACAAGAGGACTTTACTTTGGCACAAATCTAAGCTTGAGCACTCCCACTGTGAGGAGACTGATGCCAGTCTTACCTTGAGCATGACCAAGCCGTACCTTATTCATATCCAAAACAAGAGGACTTTACTTTGGCACAAATCTAAACTTGAGCCTTCCCACAGCCAGGACTCTGACTGAAGTCTTACCTTGAGCATGAACAAGCCTTACCTTATTCACATCCAGAACAAGAGGACTTTACTTTGGCACAAATGTAAACTTGAGCTTGTGAGGAGACTGACGCAAGTCTTACCTTGAGCATGTCAAGAGCCAGCTGATAGGCAGGAGGGTAGCAGCTCTCCAGCGAAAGGAGCAGGCAGGCGATGGGCTTGGAGTCGCTCAGCACGTGGTACTGCAGGAACTGGTGCAGCTGGTAGAAGCAATTGTGGTGGACCAGTGTGTTGATCACCAGCTCGTAGAGGAAGTGCTACATGGGTGAATCCCGGATTGGAAACATATTTCACAGGTATAATCTTCTTTATGCAAAGATGGGATTATTATGAAGAATTTATGAGAGGTTGAATTTGTGATTGAGAACCACATTGATAGAGTCGAATGAGAAAGACATGTTTTTGTTCTTTTTGAAGAAAGAACTTTGGGCTTGTCATTTGGGAACAAGATAAATTAGTTTGTGCTATGGGAGACAATAACAATAATATTAATGTTTGTGAATTTTAATGTGTTGAATACCGTTGACTTGCAAAACATCGCAACAAATAAAAACACCAGAATAACACGGCATATCTACCCTTGAAAGATATCCTGATTTCATCATAACGATGTAACAGCTCATACTCTCCTTACCTCAAAAAACATGTGGAATTGACTGTACCTTTAATAGACAACTCACAAATATGTTACCTCTCTTCATATGAAACATAGAAAGGCACAATACATTTTAAACGGACAGCAAACCCTTTTTTATATTAAAGCAATGGGGTTCAAATACAAAAGCTAGAGGAATATTCAAATTTGATCCCTCGTTGTGGTAATTGTGTCAATGACATTATTTGTGACAACGACAAAGAATAATGGTGATGATGACGATGATAATTACAAACAATGATAGCACTGCTGCTACTCATACTGCTTATATTCAGGACACTGGGTTAGATTTGAAAAAAAAAAAAAAGGAAAAGAGAAAATGCAGTTAAAATCTTGAAGAATGGAATGCAATTATATTCATTTCATTTCTCTGAAGTATATCCAGAAGTGAATTGAAAAAAATGGAATAAAAGATAAAAATCCTGGGAAATAAACAAATTGTCTACCTGAACAGGGATTTGATACTGGTTGAGAGATCGAATGTATTCAACCAAAACTGCCACCAAGAACTTGTGATTCATGTCCTGTAAAGTAGTCAAAAGAACAACATGGAAAATAGAAAGCATACAGTTAGTAATTAAAAGTTGTGTTTACAGTATACAGTACACAGTTATTATTCTAAAGCGGTGTTTCTTTCACCACTGTCCTTTTGTAGTACACATGTTTATTTCAATCGCTATTAAAGGTAAAAAAATAGTGCAAAAGTATGATTCTAAGCATGAAACAAAATAGCAAGCTAACCATTATATCATGTTTCTCCGATTTGATTTAATATATTTTTATGTCTGATTCACAAGCACTACTGTCGACTAACAGTAAAGAATCAAACAATTTTCCAATCAAGCAGCATATAGGAAAGTTCCACTGGGGAGGTAGAAAGAGAGGATTCCACTGTTCTGAAGAACTTACTGTACACTTGCCATCAAAAAATGTCCACACCATTACTGTAAAAGTGGATATTTTCTCGCAAGTAATCTTTTTTTTCATCCTCAGCCAGGTAATTCTGTGTGTGTTTTAATTCCACAGAATCAGGACATTAAACTACTGTAACATATGGCTTGCAAAAATATTTACATGCTTTTATTTTCACGCTAGCTTCTGGTTGCAGGAAATGCACGAAAATTTCCACAACGCAAAAATTTCCACTTTTACAGCATAATGCTTAACCCGTTGAGGACGGACTGATTTTGCTACAACACGCATTTCCCATAGACACCTGCCCGAGTATACTCGGGACTCGTCCTCAACGGGTTAACATGCCACATTCATTTTAACTCGCCTCAGATGGACAGAATGCTACATTTATGTGTACAAATGTGGTGCATCATCACGTTACCTACAATGTATATAATGTCAGAGATCACAAAAGGAAAAAAACTGAGTGTAAAGCCAACTTTGGAAGAATAACCTTTACACTTTTCTAACTGTTCATTTTTTTGTTTATATTTTCCTTGAAATGAAGTACAGCATATAATATATACCCGATATATATATATACTGTATACCCATTCAAAGCTTAGTATCTGACGAATTAATGTCTGCCAAAAACCAAATAATTTATTTTCCTGACATAATATGGCTTTTGTAATGATGCATCACAAATCGTACGACAGTGTTGTTTTCTTTACAGTCAATATACAATCGCCATCTCTACCCAAATCATTGATCTGTCAGTACTGTATTGAATACATTTGTATACGCCTGACTCCATTGCTCACGCAATCTTCTAGAAACCCTGATTATTGTTATAATTTCTTTATTTCTTTTCTTTTTTTTTAGTCAACTACTCTTATTCATCTAATCTAAAAAAGTCCCCAGATACTTGTCGCACTAGTGGGTTAGCACCACAGCACGTAAAGGGTTAAAGTTTAACTGTACAGTTGAGAGCACAGCAAAGCAAAAAAAAAAAAAAATCAAATTTAGTTCCATAAAATGCGTTTCACTACAAGCATTCCCTTGGAAGCATTGAAGGTGGCTTGTACACACCATATCATATGTCGAAGCAGCTGATCAAATGAAAGCAAACACAGCTAAAGAAAAAGACAAGAAAGAATTTCATTTGATTCATTTACACCAGAAGACCAGGAGCATATTGTTCTATATATTTTTTTCCATTTGCTTGAATCTTTTTCCTCTTTTTTTTTTTTTTTTTAAAGGGGGAGGGGGGTGGAGGGGGGGTAGTTATTAGATACTTTGGCTTGACTTGAACCACCATGATAACTTTGCCTCAATAAGCTTTCCATCAACAAATCAGTTGGTGGGTGAGTATTTTTTTTTTCCAGTCGATCAGGTACATGAGTTTAACATGTTGTTAATTCTACAGAATCAAAACATAAAGTGTTACTACGAAAAGCCAAAAAAAGAACAAAACAAAACAAAACAAATGAAAAATTGGTGCCTTTATTTTTGCACTAGTTTCTTGACGAATAAAATGGGTGAAAATTTGCACTTTTACCAGTATAGTGTACAAGGAACACAGTATAGCTTAGGGAGGGGTTAGCTGGTGATTGGAGGGGGTTGGGAGAGGGTAAGTGAATAACATGGATATCTTCAGAAGAGGAAGGTCACGTGAGGTGTACAAGCAAGCAGCAGTGCACTTTAAGCCTGCCGTGCACTATACGATCAGACCAGTCATACGACCTTAAGACCGAAAGTGTGACGTCACCAGTCTTGCCAGTTTTCAGTTGTACGACTGGGTCTTAGTGCCAGGCGTAGAGATTGAATAGACATGTTGAATTTCCACGACCGGTCGTGAGTTTTCAGCCAATCACGATACAGTATTATGCAAAGAGCATGGAAGGGCACACAATGCGCACTGTGTGCACTTCTACACTCATTGGTAACCTAATAAAGCCAAAGCTTAGTTGTAAGGTCAGGTTGTATAGTGTGCGTTGCCAGGTCGTACGACCTGGGCCCCATTTCATAAAGGATGTTATGATAGCAATTCTCACTGGAATGGCAATTTCCAATAGCAACAGCCAATCAGGAAGCTGGATTCTTGTCATTACCATGACAATTGCCATTCCAGCAAGAGTAGCTATCATATCAACTCTTCATGAAATGGGGCCCTGGTCTTATGGTCTTAAGGTCGTACGGTTGTATAGTCGTGAGTCGTATAGTGTGCGGCGGGCTTAGGGAGAATCAGCGGCAGGTCAGATTTTCAATAGTAGGATAGCAGAGGAAATCACTCACCTTCATCCTTATCTTTGGAAGCCGAACAAATGACAAAGTTTTAAAAATATGAACACACACAACAAATATGGGTGATTACAGAGAGATGATGAATAGACCTGCTGTAATCATTGCTTTGCTATGCTGAGTGATTGACAAGTTATCGTTATCATTTACTTTATTTTTCTTTTACAGTGCACTCCTGCTATATTGAACACGGTTATAACCAAATTCTGGTTACAACGATGCAAAAATTCAGGCCGCAACATTATCCACTCTATGTATTTTTATTGTTTATTCGTTTGTTATAACGACATTTCGAAATAATGAACCAAAACTGCCAGTTCCAAGGACTTTTTTATGACGGGAGTCCACTGTACAAACTGTATGTCCCAATTGTTCATACAAAAACAGGAGCTTGTCTACCTAACAATATGATCATAGCTATTTTTGAGGGGGTGGGGTGGGGGTGTGTGATCACATAAACAACCATACCTTTCTATACTCTCCATTTACGTTGACACATTTCTTAATTGGTCAATTCCAACATGCAATTTAAATGTGACCCGCTACAACAAAATGATCCTAAAGTTGGGCGAGGTCGATTATTTGAAAATTGCATGACATTATTCCCTATTCTTTGTGCTTTAAATTGATATATAACACATCTTACAAAAATAATCAGCTGCGGAGATATCGATGTTTAAAAGACAGCATGTCGAGACGTCTGGGAAATCACTGTTTCGAGAAAAGCGCCCTAAAAATTTTCCTTGCGACGAAATCGCGATCAAGGGACACGCAAATCAGTTTTCACCTCCGGACAATAGAAGGTAAGCCCTAGCAACCCCCAAAATGCTTATTCAAACACAGCGTCGGCTGTCTCCTTACCGACCAATCAGTGACCAGGATGCCAGGAGAAGCGGCTGGGCATAGCGCACCCCACCCGCATGCACCAGTCGACTGGGCAGTGTGCGCGCTTCACGCTTCGGTTACCAGCAAGCAGCAAACTGACCAATGAGATCACTCTAGTCGTTGTTAGGGGCGGAGCCTATCTGTGGCGCTCAATCCAAATTTTCGGACAAGTTTCTGCTTCGCTGAAACGCCAAAAAACATGGCCTAGAAAAACGCTATTTTTTGGTCTTTCCTGTCATCATTTTGCTTCAAAATTTCGACAGATGATAGAAGACATGTAGGACTCCAATAATATGCCAAATTTAGAAAACCGTAAGTTTTGACCAATTTTGATGCTCTGACTTCAAACTCGATTCTCATGGCTTCGACCGTGCGCGACTTTAGGACCTTTTTGTTGTAGCGGGTCACAAATATTATAATGTATTATCAGGTAATTCACAGCACAGGCTCGCTCCCCTTTTCAACATCGCTATCAATACAGAAAAACAAGAAAGAAAAGAGAGGAACAGAAGTAATCCATGTAATACCTTTATGATAAAAGAAATCCTCTTTTAATGCCCCCCCCCCCCCCTCCACTTTCCCTGTCACACTTTTGGAGAAAGAATGGTGTCTGGCTCTCTTTCTGACATAAAACCTGTGTATGGCAATTTGTTAGAGGTGTCCCTACATTTGTATATCAAGGGGGGGGGGGGGGGGTGAGGATATAACTTGGCAGAATGTCAAAACCAGTAGTGATAATATGGACAAGGAAATGCTGAATAATACTATAGGGAAAACTGAACCTTTATGAGCTCATGACATGAAGTGTAGCATTGGTTGAGAATTTTAAATGTGCTAATGGTGGCCCCAAAGGGTGTCAAAAGCATTAGTACATGGATAGGATATTGAATACAGTACAGGTGGCATGGGGTAGGTATGATGATGGTGAGAGATTGTGGCATAAACGTATCTGTGCTTTGAGTATCTTATGACACGGAGTTAGCATTACATTGTCACTCCTCATTATCAATATTATTGATATGATTATTTACATTATCATCAGTAATATACAGTCAACCTTGCATAAGTCGAATAGCTGTCTATCCTGAAGGTCTTTTCATATACTCTTCTCTTCTTTATATTCTAGGTGAGGTTGACTGTACTAGTAAGAATTAGAAGTAATATCATCCATACAAATATCATACCTACTATTGACATACCATTCAATTGTAATGATTTTAGGAAAGTTGAATATACATAGTACAAATTATTCTGTTTGAAAGAGCAATCTGGGAACATCCCAAAGAAAACTGAGGCATTTTCCCCCAAAGGCCTTAAAAAACTATCTATGTTGGAGCAGATCATGAAGCTGCAATAGTAAAATAGAAGCCACTTTATGTATTTCTGCACTTGCATGATGATGTTGGAGAAATGATTATGCACTTAAACCAGGTCAAAAGGTTCCCAGCCCCGTCCTTGTTCTGTCTTTGCAAAATTGCTGTATTAAAGTGAACTTGGGATGGCGTGGCATTGTGTATTTTCGACAGACATGAAATATTTCTTCCGTTTTAATAATTTTCTTTGATTGAGAAGCGAAGATGAATTTTTAAGTCAGCAGGAGGCAGCTATG